>NC_046299.1:23806071-24144285 GCF_004115265.2 Rhinolophus ferrumequinum | reverse complement strand
TTCCAAGTCAAGTTGTTGTCCTTTCAATCTTAGTTGTGGAGGGTGCTGTTCAGCTTCAAGTTGTTGTCCTGTCAGTCTTAGTTGTGGAGGGCACAGCTCAGCTCCAGGTCCAGTTGCCGCTTCTAGTTGTGGGGGCGCTGTCCACCATCCCTTGCAGGACTCAAGGAGTTGAACCGGCAACCTTGTGGTTGAGAGCCCACTGGCCCATGTGGAAATCGAACCGGCAGCCTTCAGAGTTAGGAGCATGGAGCTTTAACCGCCGGAGCCACCAGGCCGGCCCCATCTTTTTACTTTCTTAATGGTGCCTTTTGAAGCACAAAAGTTTTTAATTTTGATGAAGTCTAAATTTTCAATGTTTTTCTCTTACATATAGGTCTATGATCTATTTTGAATTAATTTTTGTATATGGTGTGAAATATAGATCCAACTTCATTCTTTTGCATGTGGATATCCAGTTGTTCCAGCACCACTGGTTGAAAATACTAAGAATGGGAAAGACTTAAAAGAACAGCATGGGAGCGGCTGGTGAGATCAGTTGGTTAGAGTGCAGTGCTCTTAACAACAAGGTCAAGGTTGCTGGTTCAGCCCCCACATGGGCCACTGTGAGCTGCGCCCTCCACAACTAGATTGAAACAACTACTTGACTTGGAGCTGAGGGGTCCTGGAAAAACACACTTAAAAAGAAAATAAAAAAGAACAGCAAGAACAAAAGCACAGAGACATGAATGTATGGATGTCCAGGAATAGCAACTGGTTCAGCTTGACTAAAGGACTGAACAAGTAGGGATATTTCATGGGAAATCAGGCTGGAAAGGTATGAGGGTCAGATTATGGAGCACCTTGAGTAGCAAGAGTTGGAAAACTGTGTAAGATTCTTGTACAGAACATCACAATCTTGTTTTCAGAAGGCTGATTTAGCAGCAGACTATACACTGGATTGGAATGGGGTAAAAACTGTAAGTAGAGAAGTCAGTGGAGCTTCTACAGTGGCCTAGGTCGGAGACCACAACAGAGGCTGAGACAGTGAGAGTCACTGAGACAGTGAGAGAGAAAAGAGGGAACTGGTATGTGAAAAATATAATAGGGGTAAAATACACACAGGTCTTAATAACTGATTGGATGGTGAGAGCAGCTCCATTAACAAAAAAATAGCAACATCAGGAAAAGTGGGTAGTTTGGCAGGAAAGATGAGTTAGCTTTTAGACATACTGTCTTTACAATTTGAAACATTCCCAGTAGGGAAGTCTAGTGTTCATTTGAGAATGCAGCTCTGGATCTCTAGATAGGAGTCAGGGTTGGAGGTAAAGATTTGGGAGACGTCGCATAATCACGGTGTTTAGGACCGTGGGCATGCATGAGGGATTCTCTCCTATTTCCCTATCGCTCTAGATAGCTGCTGCTTCTGAGTTTCCTCAGATGATATTTCTTCCTTCTCCCACTCCTAAAAGGGAGTTCCTTCATTCTTTCACTCAACAAATATTTATTAAATGCTTGCTATCCCCAGGCACTGGTAATACTTGGTGAACAAAACAGACCACAACCCCACCCCTGCAAAATCCACCTTAATAAAGCTTACAGTCTAGTGGGAGCAGGCAAGAGTAAAACAAATAAATAAATAAAGATGTAAAACATCGTGTTCTGATGATAAAAGTGCCGTGGAGAAAAGAAAAATGATGAAACAGAGAAAGGGGATGGAAGGAGTTGCAATTTAAAACAGGATGATTAAGAACAGCCTCAAGGAGAATGACACATTGATTAAAAAGCCTGATGCAGGTGAAGGAACAAGCGATGTAGATATGTGAGTCAAATGCATTCCAGGCAAAGAGGGCAGCAAGTGCTGGAATCTGAGGGTGCCCAGTATGTCAGAGGAACAAGGAGATGTGGCTACAGCAGAGTAAGCAGGGGAGAGTAGTAATTAGGCCAGAGGCATAACTGGGAGGCTACTTTTTGTAGGATCTTAGAAACCATGGTAAGAATTTGGCTTCTGCTCTATGTGAAATAGGAAACCGCTGGAGGATTTTGAGCAGAGAATGGAAAAAAGTTAATTTATATTTCAAAGGAATCAATCTTTAAAGGGACCAATCATTTTGAGAGTAGAATGTGGGAGAATGAAGGTAGGAGACCTGTTAGTAGGCTTTACCAATAATCCAGGCAAGAGAGAATGACAGTTTGGACCAGAGGGACAGCAGTGAAGATGCTGAGAAGTGGTTAGAGCCTGGATATATTCTGAGCTGGAGCTGGCAGGTTTCATGATAGATTGAATATAGGATGTGAGAGAAAGAAAGGGGTCAAAGATAGCTCTAAGATTTTTGTCTGACAACTAAAAGGAACTGTCCTTTGCTTAGGTGTGGGATACTGCCGAAGGAGCGGGTTTGACAGTGTCAGTGAAGACCAGGAGTTCTGTTTGGGATGTGTCAGGAGTGTAACTTTGAGATGCCTTTTAAACACCAAAGTGACATATCAAGAATATAGCTGGATATGCAAGTCTAGAATTCAAGAAAAGGTCTGAGACTAGTTGGGAGGGTTCAGGAAGGCATAAACCCTTTGAATGACACCCAATGGGGGTAGTATCATCAGCAACTGTACATACGGGGAATGGGGGGGCTTGTCCCTCCGTCTAGGAGTGTGCTGCTTGTCTCATGTTTATAGCACTGCCTCCGTCCACTAAACAAATGTTGTATCTTCCACTGTTTGTTAGCATCTTTCCTTCAATCACAACTGTCCCTAAGTGGTACTGATACAAACACTTCAATTCCTTCTTCTTTGGCGCTCTTTCTACTTTCTAACATCACACACTCACTGTGTTTTCTGCGATCCATATTATATTTTTATCTACCTCCCTCCCCCAAAAAATGAAATCTTGCCTCTGTCTCATTAATCAAGAACAAGATCCTCTTCCTTTGGTGCTCACCACAAGGACATACAGTTTTTTTTTCTTTCATTGAGATAAATTGACATGTCACATGATATTAGTTTCAGGTATACAACATAATGATTCGATTACATGTATATATTGTGAAATGATCATCTCAATAAGACTAGTAAACAACTATTGCAAGTCTTTTCTTAATACTGAATATTTTGGATATGTGTAAGTCAGGGATATGGTTCAACTATGTCTGCGAATAACTCGAGGGTTAACAACACAAGTCAATTTATGGGAAAATTGTCCAAATAAGGCCTTCGGCAGGTGCTCGATTAGATATGACTGGTTAATCAAATGGACTAGATCAGCATGTCATACAGACCGTTACGTATTGTAGGGCCTTCGAGTAAAGAAGAAACCTTAGTATCTCTGCTCATCACTCCCTGTGATTCCAACTTAGTATCTTCTCACAGGAAGTCTCTTTACCCCAGGGTTATGGCACAGCTTTCTCTTTCCTCTGCCATTCAATTTTTGTTTTGTTTTCTTTCTTGATATTGTCTGTCTTGGGGAACAGAAACTAGCCACTGTCTGGCCTGGTAATGTCCAAAAGCCTTTGAAAGTTATTCCTAAGATAAAGATTGCCCTTCTGAGCTAGAGCAAACTCAGGCTCCATTCTCTGAGGCAAAGGGCCTGGCTGACTTTTCTGATACTAGTCTTTCCAGATCAGAAATTTATCTGCAAACCCATAATGGCTTTGGCAATTGTGAATTCATTTAAATAGTGTTGAATGCATTTTTGTACTTTGCTGGTACTACTGCCTCAAGTGAGTAGTGCTTTTTAATCAACTTAATTTCGCCTGCCAAGCTTTAAAAAGCGGGCTTTAGTTTTGCTAGACTCTGTAGTCTTTTACGATTTTCTAAAATTCCATTACATTTTTTTCCAAAATCTTTTTCACTTTCTCTCATATGGCAGCCTCCCAGTTTATTACTAATGTTTTTCAGAAACTACCCGCATTTTAGGTGTTGTGTGTATTTTGTATGAAGAGAGTTAGCCAAGCTCTTTTGGCCTCTGATAGGAAACTGAACTATTTCAGTCTATTTCATTCCCAATCTGCTTTCTGACGACGGCCAGCATCTTGCTGGCCTTTACAATTGCAGGGTACACCGAATTTCATAGTACAATATATAATGATTCCCATGTTACTTTCTTCCATTATAATGGAAAAAGAAAGATAATAGGCAGCATGTTTGTGTTAATTTTCAAATGTCTATACTGAAGTCCATTTGCCAAATCTCCAACACTCCAGATTACGTATGCATACATTGTATTTTTCATTTTTATATAATTATAGACTTACAGAAGGTTGCAAAGAAATGTGCAGGGAAGTCCCACACAAGCTTCTCCCAGTGTTAACATCTTACAACTATAGTACAATATTCATAAAGCTTATTCAGACCACGAGTTTTACATACACTCATTGTGTGTGTGTGTGTGTGTGTGTGTGTGTAGCTTGATGTGATTTTTGCCACATGTATAGCTTTGCATAATCACACCACAATCAAAATACTTAACTCTACCATCAAGACTCACAGGTGTTTTCCCTTTATAGCCAACCCATCCCCCATCCCTAACCCCTGGCAACCACTAATCTATTCTCCAGCTCTATACTTCATTCCTTCTTATTGCTGAGCAATACTCCATGGTATGGATGTGCCACAGTTTTTTAACCATTCATCCTTTGAAGGACATTTAGGTAGTCTCCAATTTTTGGTTCTTATGAATAAAGTTGCTGTGAGCATATGAGTACAAGTTCCTGAGTAAACATAAGTCTTCATTTCTCTGCAATAAAAGCCCAAGAGTGGAATTGCTAAATCGTTTGGCAAGTCCATTTTTCGTTTTTGAAAGGAACAGCTAAACTATTTTCCAGAGTCAAATTGTTTTTGGAATTTTTGTTTTGTTTTGTTTTTGTTTTTGGAATTTAATTATGACTCAATCCCTAAAAAGATATTTCACTGTTTACCTCTTTCTGATTAGAGAACTATCCCTCTCAGAGTACAGTGGAGTCAGACAGACCTGGATTCAAATTCTGCTTCAATCACTTATTAGCTGGGAGAGCTTAAACAATATATTTTAATCTGGTATTTGCATTCCTCAATACCTCTGGGCACCAGCTGCCACGTGGCTGGAGTAGATCAGGTAAGCCTGCAGGGATACAGGGGTCAAAATTCAGACTCGCTATTTGTCTCAGATTCCCTATTTGAAAAACAGGGATAATAATGCCTGAGATAGTAAGAATTTAACAACATCAACATGTAAAATACTGAGAGTAGAGCATCTGGTACACAGCAGTGAGTTCATGTGAGCTCTCTTTCCACCCTGGCAAAATAATGATCAAACATTACTCCCAACATTTTTGATATTTGAAATTTTAAAAATCCAAAGGAAGCATAATACTAGCTCCTTTTGTATGTATTCTTTTTTTTACTAAATAAATTATCTTTAGTAGATTCCTTAGGCATTATCTTTCCTTGGCAAAACCATTTTCCCTTTCTTCCTATCAATTATATTTCCTGAAGTAATCTTTACAGCTTTTGGCAGCAGAAGTGAGTTGGTGCATCTCCATTATGCTCTGTGGTTTTTCTCTCTCCTAGGTCAGTGAACAATTTCCTGATGACTGGTCCAAAGGTAAGAAAAAAACTTTCTTTGGTTTCTTTGGATTTCGCTAATCTTAGCTTCTTGGCTGAAGACCACACATGCCAATTTCTTTTTATTATATCCACATGTTTTATTATGCTTTATCTATTACAGACAGAAAAACTGTGGCACAGAGAGGGTTAGGGGCACACCTCAAACCACACAGCGAACAAGTGTCAGAGCCAAGACAAGAGTCGGGAATATTGATTCTGAATTTCTGGGCAGAATGTCCAGAGCCAGAAAAGTCAAAAGCCTTTCAGTGTCAGGCTGCAGTCACAACCTTCTCAGTGCAGTGGTGGGGGATGCAGTTTTCCATCTTCAAAGTACTGGCATTGTACTGCATTGTCTCTAAGAACATTTCCAGTTCCAAAATGGTCTTTTCTAAGATAGAACAATGGAAAATTCATGAATTATGTAACTTGGGATCATTGTGAAGAGGCAGAATAGTATAGTGAATAGTATGGTGTACAAAGATGTAGTGAGGTCTACTGCCTGATGAAACTGAATTTCATTCCTACTTCTACCATTTGCTAGCTGGGGACCTTGAGCAAATCGCTTTAGTTCACCTCTCTGAGCCTCAGATTCCTAATCTATAAAATGGTTCTTATTTCACAAGGTTATTTGTGATGTTAAATGAGATAGCATATTTAAAGTGCTTACTCTGTCATTATTTTGGAGGGATAGGAGAGTGGGCAGGAAGGGAGGGGCTTGGCCACTTTAGGGGAAATGTCTCCCAAGTCCAGCTGCTGTGAGTCTGAATTTTGACCCCTGTATCCCTGCAGGCTTACCTGATCTACTCCAGCAGCGTGGCAGCTGGTGCCCAGAGTGGTATTGAGGAATGCAAATACCAGTTTGCCTGGGACCGCTGGAACTGCCCTGAGAGAGCCCTGCAGCTGTCCAGCCATGGCGGCCTTCGCAGTGGTAAGGAAAGCCTCGGCCACAGCTCCCGGGACCCCCTGGCCACAGGTTAGAGCCCCACTCTCCAGGGATGGCCCCCTGCCTCCCTACACCCTTATTCCTCACCTGGTCTGTTCTCAGGTCATCTCCCATCATCTCCCACTCTGGGATCTTCTCTGTTCCTTTTCTAGTTCCTTTTTCCTACCTATAGAACTTTTTACTTTCTTCCCCCAAACCCTCATTGCTCAATGAGTAGGCCTTGCTTCACCCCCAATCCTATACCATCCTTGGCCTGCTGGTTGGCAAAAGCCTTCCTCATGATACAGATAACATCAGGAGGTAGGTAGGGTTCCTAATTCCTCAGGCCTCTAAGCCCCTTCCTTCAGCCGGCTCAGCGGAGAGGTACGAGGCAAGTGGGAAATGACTTGGAAACCAGATTCCCATGGAGAAGATAGAGAGTAGCCATGCCAGTAAATGAAAGAGCTTCAATGTTCTAGGAGGAAGTGGGGATGGGTTCTTTACAACCTGGACTTCAGATTCATCCTCCTCCATTTCTTCCTCAGGCTATTTCCCACCTAAACCCTTTACAATCATGTACTTCAACAAAAATCTAGCCACCTAATCATAAAATATGTTACCTGAAAAGAAGGAAGGGGAAAGAGTAGGGCTGAGACCAGGGCTGCAGTAGACCCTGGAAGAGAGTCAGGTACATTATAAAGGTGGAAAAATAGGATGGAGCTGGGAAAGGAGAGTATAATGATTATATTGAAGGCAGGTAGCATTTCTGGTATTTCTTTGGGTTGCAACCCCTCCCTCTAATAGACCCAATTCTTGGTTCCTGCCAGCTAATCGGGAGACAGCATTTGTACACGCCATCAGTTCTGCTGGAGTCATGTACACTCTGACGAGAAACTGCAGCCTTGGGGATTTTGACAACTGTGGCTGTGACGACTCCCGGAACGGGCAACTGGGTGAGTAGTGACATTGGGGGTGGCTCGGGCAGGCCAGTCAAGTTCACTTCAAGAATGAAAAGCGGGGGTGGCCGGGTGGCTCAGCTGGTTAGAGCGCGAGGGCTGAACAACGGGGTTGCGGGTCCGATTTCCCCCTGGGCCAGGGAGCTGCGCCCTCCACAACTAGATTGAAGGACAAGGACTTGGAGCTGATGGGCCCTGGAGAAACACACTGTTCCTCAATAAAATTAAAAAAAAAAAAAAAAGAATGAAAAGCTTGGTGGGAAGCTGGGTGGGGTGAAGAAGAGCTGTATTCTTCCAAATCTGAGGAAAGTAGGGCAAACCAGTTTAAGCCCAAAACCTATTGTGACAAACCAGGCTAAATGTAGCGTGGGCCCTTCTCTCCCTCTCTTTTTTCATTTAAACATAGTAATGATAAAGGAACAATGCTCCCAGAGGATTCAATCCAGTCAATCTCTCAAACACAGGGGTGACGTCCCTCCATGTTGTTTGTCTCTGTCTCCTTTCCACTCTGCCTCCATTGTCCTCTTATCCTCTCTGTCCTCTGGTTCAACTTCCAATTTGGTTGTCCCATATTTTTTCAGTTGTTCCTCTCTATCCCCCTCAATGCTCACGCTTTCCTCACCTTTTTCGCGCCTTGTGTCCCTTCCGGAAGTCAATCGCCGGCACGGCACGTGCACACTCCGCCCAAAGGCCAGAAACTGTGTTTAAGGAGAGGAGCGCCGGTACCTTGCAGAGAATCCACTCGGCAACTACTTATGTCATGGAGTCCTGAGCAGCGGATTGGCTGAGGCTGGACGTGGGCGCGCAAAAATGGCAAAAACAAACCTAAGCTGAAACAAATCTTGAGTCTGGGCTCTCGCCCAGCCCTAATCCTTCCCCATCTCATATCCCCTCAACCTGATTAGAAACAGCCGCCCAGGAGGATCCGCACCACCTGCTCAATGACCTTTCCTCCCCCTACACTTTTACAGGAGGTCAAGGCTGGCTGTGGGGAGGCTGCAGTGACAACGTGGGCTTCGGAGAGGCAATATCCAAGCAGTTCGTCGATGCCCTGGAGACAGGACAAGATGCCCGGGCTGCCATGAACCTGCACAACAACGAGGCCGGCCGCAAGGTGAGTCCTGCAGCCCCTGGGGTTAGGCAGCTGGCTCCTTCCTTTACCAGCCTTAGGTGCGGACAGCTCTTCATTCATGTAACAGTTTGGGAAAACGAGGTACTAAGGCGGCTGGCCACATAGACTGAGTAGATGCCTCGCAAATACCCCTCTCAGAGGCAGAGATTCCCCACGCGCTTAATCATTGGCCCGCTCACTCCTGGCTCTCTCCCAGGCGGTGAAGGGCACCATGAAACGCACGTGTAAGTGTCACGGCGTGTCTGGCAGCTGCACCACGCAGACCTGCTGGCTGCAGCTGCCCGAGTTCCGCGAGGTGGGCGCGCACCTGAAGGAGAAGTACCACGCAGCTCTTAAGGTGGACCTGCTGCAAGGTGCTGGCAACAGTGCGGCCGGCCGCGGCGCCATCGCCGACACCTTCCGTTCCATCTCCACTCGGGAGCTGGTGCATTTGGAGGACTCCCCGGACTACTGCCTGGAGAACAAAACGCTAGGACTGCTGGGCACCGAAGGCCGAGAGTGCCTGCGACGCGGGCGGGCCCTGGGCCGCTGGGAGCGCCGCAGCTGCCGCCGGCTCTGTGGGGACTGCGGGCTGGCGGTGGAGGAGCGCCGCGCAGAGACCGTGTCCAGTTGCAACTGCAAGTTCCACTGGTGCTGCGCGGTCCGCTGCGAGCAGTGCCGCCGGCGAGTCACCAAGTACTTCTGTAGCCGCGCCGAGCGGCCGCGGGGGGGCGCGGCGCACAAACCCGTGAGAAAACCCTAAGGGTCTCCTCTCCCTGCTCCTTTCTCCATTTTTCCTTGGCTTCTTTTAGAGACCCCAGTAATAGAGGAACCTAGGGAATGGAGATCCCGCACTCCCAAACCTAGGCATCCCGAGCACTCCCAAACTGCAATCTCCTGAGTTTGTCACTTTCCAACCTGTTTCTCCAATTTCGCTGCGTTCCCTGGAGCTGTCTGAAACGTCCTCACCGTCCACACTTAGATCTGAGAACTCTGAGATTTTGAGCTACTGATCTTCCTTGGACGAGGATGAGAATAGACGTTTCCCCCTCCACTTCCTAGCTACCCTAACGCCGGACCTAGCCTATGGAGCCCTAGGGACAGGAAGACCCTTTCTCAAATATGCAGGGCCCGCGGGGTAAAGCCATGGCTTCTCTTTTGCTCATTTTCTTGCCCTCTACCCCATTTTCTGCTGCCAGGTCCTACCACAGCCGCATCTTCCTCCTATAGTAGAGCTACTCCTGTGCTTGATTCCCTGCTAACTGTTGGCATAGACTCTCCCGGAATCTCTAATGTTTTCTCTCCCCTTGCTCCTTGCCCTCTTTCCCTGAAGAGAAACTGAGAAAACTGGCCCAGGAAGAAGCATGGGGATTGGTTCCTAGAAGCAGGCGTTGAAGATGGGGGAAGTGGAAACCCTAGAGTGCTGCCTTGCTGAAAACAGAGGGTGCTACTTATCTTTGCATCCCCATCTCTAATGGACTTGACCAGTGGGGTAATGATCTTCCTAGACAATCATCTGAGGTGCTCCACATACCCACAATGTCAAGGAACTATGTCCGGTCAGATTAGCAGTCATTTCCTAGCCTTTAAAGTAAACTTCTGTCCATTTCCTCTTAGCAACCAGCTTTACCTCTTCACCTTCCACAAAGGATCCTTGTTCCTCTGAGCCAAGACTGAGCTCAATAAAGCCAATTTCCCATTCGGACCCTGGTTTGCACCTCTAAAGGCAGGTCATAAGGCAGGAGGAGCTAGGACCCTTCCTTTTCACTAACCTGGTTCTCAAACAGGCAGGATTTAGGGACTTGGATATTTTCCTTCAGTAAGTAAACTTCCTGCAATGAAACTGTTGCTAATAGGAAGTTCAGCACCTTCAATTTTTAATTTATTGCAGTCACTATGGTACGTGTCTTTTTTCCCAGATATTGAACTCATTCTTGGAGATATAGGGGAGGGTAGGTGGAAGCTATAACCTTTAGGCCCTCCCTTTACTCCCACCTTGCCAGAATGCCATCATCCCTAGAGCCTTACTTCCCGATGGCCTGTTATCCTGGCCTGACTAAGGCTAATCTGCTAAGGATTAGTAAATCATCCACATAATTCCTCCACTGAGACATTCACTAAGTAGCTAAGAGCTTGCTGCTTGTGGTGCTTCAGTCTCCTGGTCCTCTTCTCAGGAAGAAGCAGTACAGCTGGGACTTGCTTATGAGAGGGTTCTGGGAAGGGAAGAGCCAATTCCTGACACCTTCTGCAGCCCAAGGAGCTTCCCAGCCATTTCCCTTCCCCCACGCTGGTCCTGGGTCTGCTCTTCAGGAGCTCAACTCGTCAAATGCTAGACAACCTCATCTCACCTCTCCCAGAGCAGGAAAGAGCACAGAGGAGGTGTGGCTCCAAGTAAGTAACAGGGGCTGAGTGAGGCTCTAGGGGTCAGCCTGTGAGAGTGGAAGGGCCCCCATATCCAAACTGAGATGGTGGCCAAGTCAGACTCCAAAGCCAGGGCCTCATTCCTACACATCTTCTGGGCCTACCAACACTTACTGAAGAGAGAGGTTCCCCTTCCTCCTTTATGGGGGACACACTTCCCTTCAGGGTCTCGTAGTGCTTCGGTTCCAGCTCTATCAGCATGAGGCTTTTGCTTCTTCCCTCAGCTTTGATCTGGGCCTCTTGAGTCGCCCAACTTTCCTTTCTTCCTTCATGAAGCAGCAGCATATACCAACCTCGCTGTCCCCCTTGGCAGAATTATTTGATAGTGTACAGTAAGAAAACCTGGCAAGAGCTAGAAAATATAAAAGGACAAGGAAAGGAACGCTGCATTCTTGTAAAGGAAAGCTGCATTCTCCAGGAGGTCTCTCAGCAGAAAAGTAGGGGAAACTATTGTGCTTCATATTTGATAACTCCAGGTCAGTACTCTTAAACATGTCATGCTGCCCGGAAGTTCTTTCACACGTTATTGTTTTGTATTCCCAAATGGATATGATTGATACCAGATTCATTTGAGTTCTATAAAAGACACATTACTGAGCTACCTTAGACCTTTATTGCTTTCCCCACTCCTGCATGATCCCTTCATTCATTTGTTCACTCAGCAAACATAGGAGTGGAAATAGAGTGGTGAACAACACACGGTCCTCCCTGCAGGTCCTCAGGAGTTTAGGTTCTCTCTTAGACTCAATCACCAGGGTTGTGTTCTCTTTCACAAATGAGGACAACTCCAGAACTAACAGCTACTTGGGAAGACACTTTAAGGTCAGCTAGTCAAACTTTTGTTTTATAGATTTAAACTGATGCTAAGATGTCTGGCTTGTTCCACCAGCTAGTAAGTTACCGTGAGGTGCGTACTGGAACCCAGGCCCCTTCCCTCCTCTAGTGTGCTCTTTAGGAGCCCATCTGGAGTCCTCAACCAGAGGACACAAACAGAGGGAGGTCCTAAGAAGTGACAAGGACACTGGTTGGGGGGTGGGGTGCATAATACTGTCCCTTCCTGTCCCTGGCCTGTAAGCATACACACAGGCAGGGTTTTCTTTTCTTGAAAAGAATCCCAGCCTCAACTGGCCTGAGCAGCAGGTTAGGGCAAAGACAGAGACAGGGTCGTGCTCAGTGCTGGTGGTGCTGGTGGTGGTGGGAGGGGAGGGCAGGCCAGGGCACTCGCCTATTGTGGGTCTGGATTGGATGCTTCCACTCATTCATTTCCTTTTAATTAACCCGCATTCCTGGAGGAGAAATATTTATGTTGGCTCCCATAGAGGCAATCTGAAGACTGGAAAGAAGGGGGAAGAAAGCCTGCCTTCGCAAAACAATATCTCTAAAGAGCTCAAAAAGAGAAAATAAGAGAACAAAATGCCATTAAAATAGCCTTCTACCCCCACTGGAGTCAATGAACACTTCATTTCACATGCTAATCCCCCACTCCGCCCCCTTCTCTTCTCACAACACCTTTTCCGAAAGTGTTTGGGAAAAGTCTTTGCAGTCAGTACACAGCTCCCTGCAGCTCAGACTTCTCCTTGTGTTAGTTCAGGGCCCCCAGTGGGGCTCTCACTCCAGCAGCGGCTTTTTTCTCCCCCCCTTTAATTTAAACAAAGACTTCGGAGTTCATCAACCTCCCACTGAAATTCACAGCTGCTGAACAAACTAATCCCCTCTCCCGGCCTTTCTTCCCTTCAATGGGCTCTTGGCTTCAAAGACACTTTGGGAAAGGACTTTGCTGGGGCTCACACTGCTTCATCAATGGAAGTTAGTGCAAGTATTATCTGAAGAGCAAGTGGCTTTACAAACAAATACTGCCTAACAATCCCTTCCTCCCAAACACACACATCTAGCCTGCAGACATGATGGGATCTACAACAGGATTAGAGATCGTACCCCCTGTCTTCACACCCAGCCCCTTTGTGCAGCTGAGCTCAGCCCTGAAGTGGTGTGGGGAAAACCCTGGTGCTGACTGTCAGGCACGGATGGAGACACACACACACACACACACAGCAGAGTGGCCACAAATGCTGTAAGGAGGGAATCTATTTCAGTGACACCCTTCTTTCTTCAACTCTTTTGACTCCCCATCTATCCCGAAGCCTCTCCCCTGCTTTATTAGGGTGCAGGGAGCAAGAACAAAGACAGGAATAGAGGTAAAGGCAAAAGAGGACTCAGAAAACAATTATTGGGAGATGACTGAGGAAACCAAATCAAAGCAGCTTTATTGCACATAAGTACATCAGTGCTTCAAATGCAGCATCCAACCAGAAAGTGAAGGCAGCCCTGAGACGTGTGGGGGTTGAGGGGGAGAAGGGCCTCCAACCCTTGAGGAGCAATGCTAGAACAGAGTCTTTCAGTGATATGGTTCCTATTCCAGAACTGGGCTTATACTCACAGAATGAATGGTCTAGGGCCTTGGGCCAGGGCTCAGACAGGTCAAGTCAGGGACCGTTCCCCACAGGCAGTCGTTCCTCTGCTCCTATGTCATAGGCTAAGAAGCTCCCAGCAAAAGGAAGTGCACCCCTTCCACCTTCCCCTAACCTCACCCACCCTTACTAATGCTGGTAGATGAGAAGTTCCCTTTGCTAAGGGCCAAAGCTCGTTCTCTTGGTTCTGCTCAGTACCCACCCCTCATGTCCATGACTTGTTCAAAGGATGAACAGTCAACTCTACCCCAGCCTCTGGCACTCAGAGAAATATGGACCTGGGAGTGCGAAGTCAGAGGCAAGGAGAAGGTAAGGTCAGGCTCACAACCCACCGAAGGGGAAAAACAACGACCCCCAGGCTGGGTACAGCAGAGGTAGACTTGGCAGTAATGATCCTGCTCACCCTCTCAGAAGCCACTTAAATAGAATATCCTTGGGGGAGAATTCACACTGCCCCAGGTCCTGTGGGAGTACAGTATTAGGGAACGTACAGAACTGTCTCTGTGCTCGGCCTCAGAGGCCGAGTGAGTCTTGGGCAGATCCTAGGTGGCCAGGCACATAGGGGTAGAAAGCAGGCACTCTGCTGGTTTGGAGCCAAGCCTATGGCATCATATGCCTGGCAGCAGGAAAGAGGGTTGGGAAAAACAAACAGAATCTGTTCCAAAGTTCCCTTTTCTGCAGGGATGAGTTAAGTAACAGCAGAAACAGCCTCCTGGTAAGAGAGGCTGCCTGGCTTACACATGCAGCTTATGAGCAATGGTGAGAACAGCCTTCAGGACAGGCATGAAGCTGGAGACCTCGCTGAAGCGGCTGCAGCTCACCACCTGGGCATGCACTGCAAGGCCCTGCTCAAAGCTTCCTGAGTCCACACATCGGGCAACCTCGTGGAGCCCAGCCAGGACATGAGGCGAGAGCTGTGGAGGGATTGGCCCTTAGGTTAGTGAGCCCAACCCAGCCCCTACCCTGGCAGCATGAAGGGATCAGACAGGACTTAAGTTCTGGAGCCTAGTCCAGGCAAGGTGGATGTATTCTGTGGGGAACCCAGTTCAGGGAGACCTAAGAGGAGGGGACTCTGGGCTCCCTTTGGCCATGGGTGATGGTGAAAGGGCAGGAGGCAGAGAAGTACCACTAAGTGTACCTACTGTCCCTTCGCAGACCTTCTCATATAGACATTCTAGACGGTGGGCTGCCTCATCCAGCTTCCGTTTTGTCTTCTGCAAGGAGGGAAATGGATTCTGACTGCAGCCCCTAAGCCTAACATTACACAGGACTATAAAGAATCACAGTAGATTAGAGCTAGAATGGCTTAACGCTACTTCTTTCATTTCACAGAAGAAGAAATGGAGGCCTGAAGAGGGTAAGTGACTTGCGCAAGCTGACACAGCCAGTGAATGAATGGCAGGTTTCCTTACTCCTGACTTCACCCTCCTACCAGTATTCCCAGCTGCCTTTCCAAGAGTTAAGTCTCCATGCTGCTGGGTCCTGCTACCAAGGAGCTAGACTTCAAACCAGACCAGTTCCCCCGCCCCCATGCTCCCCCACCCTGCCCAGGATGGACAGCAAATAAGTATAAGACACAGACAGTACGTCCAGGGACAGGGAGGAAAGAGTCACACAAAGAAGTGATCTCCAGCTAAGGGATCCCAGAATCAGCTATGGGATGTGAGGAGGTTCAGACTTACTAAGTCAGTGGCAGACTGGGAGCAGCGTTGTAGAAGCGCCTCAAAGCTGGTCTTCAAGGACTGATGCTCTGGAGGCAGCTCCTTTCTGTCCACCTTCTCTGGTGGCCGTTGCTGAGGGAGGAGCAGGAAGAAAGGATAAACAGGCAAACTGTCCTTCTCAGAGTTTCCCGAAGGACCAGTCCTCAGTGACTCAGAGTCATACTGCTCCCACTAGAGCAGAGCAGAGTTGGGGAGGGGGCGCCCTCTGCAATAAGGACATTTGGTATCTGCCCTCTCCCCGTTCCCAGCTCAGAGTCTGCCTCCTCCTTGAGGAAGAAGGCCCATCTATGAGGCTCCCAGCTTTTCTATACCCAAGGAGGGCTGGAAGGGTTCCCAGGGGAGGGGAACACACTGTTCCTGTCACCTGCAGGCTGAGTTCTCCTGGGGCTCCAGGGGGAGCATGACCAACACCAGGGACATCGGGCTGTGAGAAAAGGACCCCTCGTGACTCCAAGGTGAGGCTCATAACTGGAGCAGTAATTGGTGCCGGGGTCATAAATGTCTCTGGCAACTAAAGAGAAAGAGAGGCACATAAGTCTAAGCTGAGAGACTCCCTAGGCCCTGGTTTGAGAGAGTGGCAGAAATTATGACTGAACAGGGGACAGAATAGTGAGTGGGGTACTAGGAAGTGGGAAAACTGGTGTATGTATATAAGAAGGAAAGAGGAGGGGGCAGAAGGGAGAAGAGTGAGTGGGAAAAGAGAGGGCAGAGTGCATGCCTGAGAATGAGAAGGACTGGGCTTAATTCTGTAAGGAACTAGAATGTGGGTCATTGGTGAATGTATGGGGGGCAGGTGGGAGGTGTACTGACCTTTCTCCTCTGAAGGTTTGCTCTGGGAGCTGGATCAGTTTTCAAGGAACCTTGAGTTCCTATGCAGTATAAAGATAGAGGTGTTTAGGGGCATGGGCAGGAACACTGGAAATTTTTAGTCTGAAAGCCATCGACATTATTTTTGTTGGAGTCCACCACATCTCCCTCTGCGGACCCGCCATACTTTCAGTTGACATTCTCCAATCCATCGGGCCCCAGTTCATTGTCTTGAAGAAGAGACTCCCAAGGTGGTAGTGGGGAGGTGGGGGAGAGGGAGGCAATGACCCAAAAGAGGGAAGCCATGGAAGAAAGTCTGACCTGGATGAGGAGTCAAGATGCCAGTGGTTGGGAGGGCACCAGAGCATGGAACACCTGGTCCTCCTGGAGGGTGTGCCATAGGGAAGCTGATAGGAGGGGCTGGGGGCTGGGAGCTCACAGGACCGAGACCTGGTGGGCTCATAGGAAGCAAAGGGAGCAGTCCAGCAGTCTCAGGCAGGGAGGCGGAGCCAGGCTGCATGATGTCTGAGGGTGCCATGGGTGGAAAGGGACCAGGAAGAGGCCATGTTCCAGAGAATCCCATGGGATTAGGAGCTTGCACTCTTTGCCCTTTTAACAGCTGTGGCTGAGAGAAAGCTGAAGTGGAACAGAAACAGATCATTGCCACCAAATTTCAATTTGGGAGAGACTCAGAGCACATGAGGAAGGAATAAGGCAATGGTAATAATTTTTTAAAACCTAATAATAAACGGTTAATACATGTGTATGGAGATCTACCGTTTACAAAGTACTTTTAACTATACTTCTTATTTGACCCTCAAAACAATCCTGTGGGGTTGAAATGACCAACATAACAACTACTCTTACTTTTCAAAAGAAACAGAGTGGCTAAGTATATTGCCTACAGGTACAAAGCCAGTAAGTGGTAGTACTGGGAATTCTAACTTCAAATTCCAAGCTCCTCTACTACACAGACACACCACCTCCCAAATTCACGCTGGCAATGCCAATTGTTTTCCTCCATGCTTTGCCCAGACAGATCACTCACTCACTCACCAGGCCTTACCCCAGGGCCCAGAGGCAAAGGCTGGGTTACCTGGGGCCCAGGTACCCTGTAGTCTCCTATATTCTGCATTCTGGAGCCTTCATAAGGGCGAGGATGGGAAGGTGTCAAGGGCATCACTAGTGATGACTGAGGTGTGAACATCCTTGGCCTTGTAGATGGAGTCTGAACCTGTGAAGAGAAAAAAGGGTTAGCACTTAGAAAGGAGAAAAGAAAAAGCTAAGTAACTGAAAATGGAAAAACAATAGAAAAAAATGAAACAAAAACTGGTTCTTCCAAAAAAAAAAAATCAACAAAATTGATAGGTCTATAAAAACTGACAAAGATAAAGACAGAAGACACAAGTCATCAAGATCAGTGATGAAACAGAATATTACAACAGACCGTGCAGCCATTAAAAGAATATTACAGAAATATTACAAAGTAATTTTACATTCATGAATTTGACAACTTAGAAAAAAATGGGCCAACTCTTCAAGAAATACAAACTACTAAAACTCAGCCAAAATTAAATAGATAAATAGGCCTATAACTATTAAAAGAATTAAATTTTTAATTAAAAAGCTCCCCCAAAAATAAATCCCTAGGCCTAGGTAGTGTCACTGGAGAATTTTAACCAAACATAAAGAATTAACACAAAATTTACACAATCTCTTCCAGAAAATAGAAAATATATTTCCTAACTCATTTTACAAGTTCAGTACTACCCTGATACCAACACTAGACAAAGACAGCACAAAATAAAACTACAGACCAATATTTCTTATGAACTTTGACACAAAAATCCTCAGCAAAATTTTAGCAAATCAAATCCAACAATGTATATTAAAAAATAATATACTATAACCAAGTGGGATTTATTCCTGGTCATGCAAGGCTGGTTCAATGTATTTAAAAATCAATCAATGTAATCCACCATAACAACAGACTAAAGAATAAAAATTATTATATAAAAATAATGCAGAAAAACATTTGACAAAATTCAACACTGATTCATGATTCAGTATGCCAGGAATAGAGGGAAAGTTCCTCAGACTTAAAAAGAATATATTCAAAAAACCTACAGCTAACATCATACTTAATAGTAAAAGATTGAATATTTTCCTTTTAAGATTGGAAACAAGGCAAGGATGTTCATTCGCACCATTCTTATTTTAGTACTACAATAAGGCAAGAGAAAGAAATTAAAGGCATACAGATTAGGGGGGGAAAAGATATAAAATTGTCTCTATTTGCAGACAATGTGACAGTCTACATAGAAAATCCCAAGGAATCCACCAAAACAAAACAAAACTAAAACAAAAGAACCCCAGCTCCTAGAACTAATAAATCAGTTCAGGAAACTTGTTATTGAACATTGGAAAGTCACAGAATACAAGATTAACACACACAAAAGCAATTCCATTTGTATATACTGACAATGAACAAGTGGACACCAAAATTAAAAATGCAATACCATTCGATTTTAATTGCTCAAGATAAAATTAAATACTTAGGTTTGAACTGAACAAAACATGTCAGGATCTGTATGATGAAAATTACAAAATGCTAATGGAGATAGCATTGAAGAGACATACCATGTTCATGGATGGAAAGACAACAGAGCAAAGATGTCAATTCTCCTTACATTATTCTATAGTTTTAATGCAATTCCTGTAAAAATTTTAGCAAGTTTCTTTGTAGACAAAGAGAAGCTTATTCTAAAATTTATGTGAGGGCAAGGTCCTAGAATACTCAAAGTAATTTTGAAAATGAAAAGTAAAATGGAGCAATTACTCTTTCTCATATCAAGACCTACTATATAGAAGTAGTAATCAAGAAGGAGTGGTACTGGCAGAGGGACAGACACATAGACCAGTGGAACTTAATAGAGAACTGAGAAATAAATCCATAGAATATGCCCAATTAATTTTTGACAAAGAAGCAAAATCAATTCAATGGAGGAGGGACAGCCTTTTCAGTAGATGATTCTGGACATCCACTGGCAAGAAAATGAAGCTTGACCTAAAATAAACTTCACACCTTATACAAAAATTAACTCAAAGCGGAACATGGACTTAAAACATAAAACTGTAAAACTTTTAGAAAGAACATAGGAGAAAATTTGGGGAACCTTGGACTAGACACAAAAAGCAAGATCCATAGAAGGAAAACTATAAAATGGACCCTATAAAATTAAAATTGTTTTGCTTTGTGAAGCACCCTGTTAAAAACCTGAAAAGACAAATTCTTATGTAGTTACACACGCACACATGTACATGTAAAACTGGTGAAATCTGAAATCTGACTCTGGATTGTACCAATGTCAATTTCTTAATTTTGATATTGCGCGGTGGTTGTGTGGAATGTTGGCACGGTGTAGGGGTGGGTTGGGATGCATGAGACTTCCCAGTACATTTTCTACTTCCTGTGATTCTATAATTATTCCAAAATTGAAAAGACAGAGGGAGAGGGAAAGGGAGAAGAGGAGAGAGGAGGGAGAGCGAAGGAGGGAGAGGGAAGAAAGAAAATTAGGGTTAGAATTGAAGGTGGGACAGGATGAATCAAACATCAGAGCTTCTGCCTGACACCTCTGTTTACAATCTCGTTAGATTTCATTCCCCAGCTCCTCTGGTAAGGCCCTGGTTATCATAAGTTAACAGCACCCTATCCATCTGGGCACTGTGGCCAGGAACCTAGGGGCCAATCCCCCCACTTCACACACTCCTCTAAACCATTACTCATTTCTATCAATTCTACTTACTAAATATCTCAAGTCGAACCTTACGGTCCAGCTTTAGGTCAATTTATGTCCTCATCATCTCTTGCTATAGCCTCCTAACTGCCTGCAGCCTTGCGCTTCCTAAACACATAGCTAGTCATTCCCTTGCGTAAGACCGTTCAATAGCTCCTGACTGCTATCAATTTCAAGGTCAGATCCAAGCTCTTCAGCTCAGAATGCCAGGTCCTTCCTGTTAGAACTCCCACCTGTTACCCCAGCTTCATCTAAGCCCACTCCACTGCCACAAATACCTGTTTTGCATCCCCATTAAAATATTAGTAGTTCCTCGAATGGGCTTTGCTTACTCTCCCTTCAATGCTTTTGTACATGCTGTTCCCTGTGCCTGAAGCAGCCTTCACCTACCCTTTCCGTTGCCTAAATAATTTTTAATCTTCAAGACTGAGATCAAACATCACATTCACTCTGAAATATTCCCTAAACTTCCCCAACCCCCAAGAGGAAACTGCTTTCTTCTGTGTGATTCTGTAGCACCTTATCATACCCCAATCATTTACTGTAGTTTTTTTTTTACACATCTATATTTCCACTAGACTATGAGCTAATTAAGGACAAGGCTCATGGTTTGTGCACCTTTTTGTTCTAAGAGTCAAGCAGTTGTTCAATAAACAGTTATTAGAAAAGTAACTGCATCTATGCGCTATGAAGTCAGGAATTTTCATCACTAATATGTTCCAAGGGACTAGAGCCATGCCTGGCACTTGGTAGATACTTAGTATTTTTTTTTTTTTGAAAGGATGAACAAATCAATGAACAAACAAGGTCTTACCTGGTGAGAAGGCTGGAATCCCAATCTGCGAGATGATGTCTCTTTCGAACGGGGGGTAGCTCCCACCATGACTCGTGGAAAGGGGAAAGGAGGAGACTGCTGGCCCAAGACACCAGCTCCCTGAGCATGAAAAAGCCTGTCCCTCAGTTGCTGGATTGGTGGCTACAAAAGTTATAATAATGAAGAACTGTGTTAAGTAAAATTAAAACAAGCAAACATCCTCTCTCACAAAGCCCGGCCCCATATAGCATTCAAACCTCAGCTGACCCTCTATACTCGAGCTACCTTAGATGACCCAAAGCCTCCTAATGCCAGCCAAGCCTCCTTCCTCGCTATTCTTTCTGCCTAGGTCACCCTATGTCTTCTGGTAAGCTACTTCCCTTTGAAGGTCCAGCTCAACAACTTGAACCACTGAGAAGCCTGCCTTGACTTCTGCAGGTAAAACCAGCCCTTTCCCTGGAGCCCCAGGCGCTTAGGATAAGTTATTGCCATCTGATTTTCCCCGAGAGATTGTGAGCTTCCTGAGGGACTAGATCTTATTTATCCCAGGAGCGTCAGCATTTAGCATGGTGCCTGGGACACAGAAGTGCTCAGCCAGTGTTAAATGATAGAATAAAATGGTTCATTCTTTCCACATGGCCCCACTCACCTGAGCACAGTCACTGGGTAGGTAGCTCATGGCAGTGGCCAGGCTGCCCTGGGCAGCCAGGAGGTTGGCATACTGAGTGACCCTGTAGGTTGTGGCAGGGCCTGGGCTCACCCCATCAGAACCCCGCAGTAGCTCCAAGCCCCTGTTGAGAACCATCACCTTCTCCATCAGGTCCTAGAGGAACAAGGATGAGGGCACATTCCTTCCAAGCACATTCTGCTCTCTAAGCCCAGACAGCTCACCCAGGGACTTCCCACTATGGGCAGAAGTGCACCTGGCCAGGGCCAGGTGAAGACAGTGGGTGATGATATATAAGAGACGTGACAGTTGAAGGGCCACTTGGCCTCACCACCTAAGCTGTTAGCACTGGGCTCAACTGGGGCCATCTGGGTCTTAGATTCTCGTACATCTCTGCCTCTTTTTTGCTTTCTTTACCCTTTTTGCTAGTACATCGGCCATTTCAGACTCATTTATACGATTTTTTCACGTGTGACTGCCTCCCCGTGAGTCTGTGCCCCACCCCCACTTTCTCTGATCTCCCACAGAGTGTCTGCTACAATTTAGGTCCACAGAATTTTTCTTAGCAGTTAACAGAAGACCCAGGCTCACAATTACTCAAATATAGAATAAACATGTATAACCGAATCTGCAAAGGGAAAACATCACAAGGTTAACACCTAAGTAGCTGCTGACTGAGGAGGGAAGGAGGTGATAGCTCATCCTTGGGAGAAGGGCCCAGATGATAAGGACCTTCCTCTCCTCCCTAAGACCCTGACTCCAGCCTGGGCACCCAGGGGATATCCCTGCACATCCCCACCACTAGCCCCTCCTGAGGCCCTGCTATGGAGGCACCAGTGCCCTGCAGAGAAGGGGTACCTGTAGAGCCATGGGGGATGAAGCCTGGTGGCACTTCGCCCAGCACTCCACCAGCCGCTCCACACTCCCTGAGCACACGTAACAGAGTCCGGCTTCGGGGCTCAGTGCCCTGCCGCCCTCCTGCTCCATGCGAGTACCCAGCATGTCTGCAGAGAGATGGAAGCTTCTTTAATGGCACAGCTCCCCTTTGCTCCTCCTCCTTTCCCTGTTTGGAAACAGGTGGAGGACCATGAACTGTGGGACAAGCAGTCACAGTGGCTTTGGGCAACACTGACGTTAACCCCGCTCTGCAATGAAGGGCAAAGCTGTTGCTTCAAGATGTGACAAGAAAAAGTAAAACGGGACAACAAATGACAGTAGGGGCATGCGCTGTAGTCCTTGCCTCCCAGCTGAACCACACAACATGGCCTGGCCTCCCAGAGCTCGGGCTGCTCTTCTGCCTCCTCCCTCAGGGGGTCCACTGACGCCACACTGGGGTCACACCACTCCCTTCTAAAGCCTAGGGCCACCTACCACAGAGCTCAGGGAATTTCTCTGGCCCCGAGTACGTCAGTAGCAAGGCCAGCGCCTCTCTCCAGTTGTGCAGGCTACAGGCACACACCATATCTTTCCAATTCTTCCGCACAACACAGGCTAGCAGCTGTAGTGGGCAGAGAGGGAAGGAGGCCATCAACCATCCATCCAGCACAAGCAGCAGGAGTCACGCACCGGAATGTGCTAGAAAAGCCACTCATGAGCAGGCTTCCTGTTAGACCACAGTGAGGGGCTCGGGGTGAGGTTGGGGTGCTTAGAGTGGGAAGAAAAAGACTGGCAGATCTTCTAAACCCCAGTCCCAAGGTGTGCGCGTCCCCCAGACAAGGTCAAAGTAATCCCCTCCCCTCTTTCCCTACACAGTGGGCAATTACTGAAGAGATTCTGGTTTTCTTCTTGGCCAAGTAGCGCTCCTGTGTTTGCTTCAGTAGATCTGCACCCCCAGCATGGGCCAGGATGATGGCATCAGCAAAGCGCTCTTCCTTCAGACACAGGTCCACAGCAGGGCCCAGTTCTCCAAGCAGGAGCGCCTGGCTCAGGAGTCCATCCATGTCTGCGGTCAGAGGTACCTCCACATTAGCCCGTCCTCAGAGCCCAGCTTCCTGTCCCCCGCAGGGTGGGCTCACAGCACACCTCCCTTATCTCTGTATCACTCAGCCTCCATCGTCCCAAACAAAACTCCCAAGTTTCATTCCTCAACAACAAAGTGTAGTGGGGTGTCATGGGGTGCCCAAGTCTGGTGGTAACTCTCTAAGGAGCGGACCCAAGGTGAGGGAGGGATTCACGCATCAGTATCAAAGTGTGATGTGTGATTGTTCAGCAAGAACAGGGTCACAGCCCTTTAAGCAAGAAGACAGAAGGATAGAAAAAAATATCTTGGTAGAAGGCCTTCCATAGGAAGGACCCATCCATGAAAACCTACAGCCAGAGAGAGCTCTAACAAGTAACAGAACCATCCAGCATTTATGATGGTGGGAGGGAGGCTGGAGGCAGGGGACAAGAAGGAAATGTCCTCAAGTCCGAGAACTCTGAGCCCACCTACTCCCACGTGGAGAGGTTCTCTCCCTCAGGGTCTGGGTACCTTCTGTGATGGGGATCTCCCATGGAGTCAGGTTCTGAGGGACCAGCTCATCAAAGAAGGTTGAGGAGGCAGAGGCTTCCTCTGTTATGTGTTTGGAAGCCTGTACAAGGAAGGACAGAGGTGGCTACTTAAGAAATGAAGCCCAAAGACAGAGCTGGCTTAGTAGCTCTCTCTGGGAGCTCTACTATACGGCTCTTAATGGGTAAAGCTAAAAGAATAACCAGGTAAAGTATGGGAAGGGCTCTAGTTCATGTCTAAAACACAGCTCTACTCTCAGCCCAAAAGCTTAAGGACTCTGTGTCTCACTGTGATTCCAAGAGAGGGAGGAGTCTGAAGACTTTTACAGAAGTTGAGCACTTCACTAGAGCAAAGCCAAGAGCCAGGAAGGGGGAGATGTCCTGAAGGCAGGTCTGTCCTACTGTGGATCTGGCTGGCTGGGCTCCTACCATACCTGGCTACAGAAGGCTTGTTGTCTTTTACTGTCGAGGTCATCTCCCCTGGGCTGAGGGCTCTCACCCAGCCCCGTGTCACTCTTCAACCACTTGGCCACCTGCAGGGAAAGACCTATGAGTACCACTCTCCCTAGCACAAGGTCAAACAAGCATTATGCCTTCTTCCCACCTCCAAACCCCACCAACTAAACTCAGTTAGATCCTTGAGCTATTTTCCTGGTGAAAAGCCTAACTCCAGGAGGTCAAATGTTCATATATGCATTAGTGAAGCCCACGAAGAGGTATTCTGAGATGGTTTCCACTGACTAATTCTCCTTTTTTCTGCATCAAGTACATGTTTCTAATGGGAAAGCAGCTTACCTTCTTCTGAAGCTCATCTTTACTGTATCCTAATAGCTTGAGGAACTTCATTCGGGAGTCTTGCTCTAAGGTCACCTAAGGAACCACAGAACACAGAAGTCACCATTAAAGGAATGTGAATGACCCTCTCCTACACAAGCTGGACATCCGTGCCAGTGTACCCTCAAAGATAGATCTTTGTACTACCAGAAGTGACCTACTGAGGCCAATACCATCTCTCCCTTTTCCTCTCCTCAGGTTTTATTCCTGCTGGGCTGTGGGCATAATGTTAACAAAACCCTTTCCCTCTTCTGCATGAGAATTGGACCTCCGGTTGACTTCCTAGAACTGTTCCCCTGGTAATCTAAGAATAAAATGTCAGTTGTGTTTCTAGGCAACATTACTTGTGATTGGTACATTGCATTTGGACTGGAACAACATAAACTATAAATAATCTATATGGACACCATGCTTTGGGTTTCCCTGATTGCCAGGACCCTTGTAACTGAACAGATCCCTTGCAGGAATTCTAGAAGCTATGCTTTTAGAGTTGGTACAAGAGAAATTGGCTCTTGAGGGCTGAGGCTTCTAAGCCAGGGCAACCTAAGGAACTTACACATCTGCCTGGTTTACATCTCCTCTTGCACCTGAGCTGTCTTCTGGGGAGCTGAACAAGAGAACTCTGTACTGCTGCACAGACTGCTGTAAGGACTGCCACAGAAGGGATGCTGCCCTTCCAACAGGTTGTCCCACATCCTTCTGAGGAAACGGATGCTAAGTCCTCCTACAACAGTCTTCTGAGTCTAAACGTCTAGCTGAGAAGATGCCTGGTGGGAGGTGCACAGACGCAGTCAACAAAGTCAGCTTACCTACTCCGTGTCCCAGATACTGAGGGCCAAGCCTTCCTGAAGGCCTGATGTAATCTGGGGTCACTGGTCTGGGCTCTTCATTTATCCTACACTAAACCATGACTTCTGACTACCATCTTTCTCATAGTCTCTCAAGGTCCCCTCCTTCGTCCATGTTCTTCCCTGGGAAATGTTTGCCCACACTCAGCTTCAGAACCATCATGATGGACAGCTCTTGAGTAGCTTCTCAACAAGACTCCCCTCTGTCCTGCGGGCACCACTGCCTGCATGAAGGCTGAACTCTGTCTATCTGCTTCCCAGCCCCCATTCCTGGAGCCATCACCTGTATCCTGCTTATAACAAAAGCGTCATTTCTTACTCTTTTCTCCCCACATCTGTTTTCTAGCTTTACTCTGTAGTTGATGATCTTTCTCAAATCCCTTTCTCCTCCCCAGACTCCTGGTGTCTACCTTCACGAAGTTCCACTATGTCTGAAGCACAGACCCAAGTCCTTCTCAGACCCCCCAGGACAAGTCCCTGTCCTTCTTTTTCCATTCTTCTCTATAATCCCGAGGATCTGAATAACTCTCTCCCTATACAGTCAGTTATTTCTCTTTCTCTCTTCAGCCCTCTCCTCTTGCTTGGGCATTTCCTTTGACAGCGACAGCACTCTTCCTGGGGTCATAACCAACTTGAAATTAAATCAGCGTTGTAACTGAAGTCGTGCCTCCAGAGCAGGGTGGGCCTTCAGCCCTAAGTCCCACCACGAGGACTTGCCTTGGGTTACTGGAGACAAAACCAAAGCCTTCTCATGGTGATCTATTCTTCAAGCTAATCTTCTTCCCTTCCTTTCCCTTCCTCTTCTCCCTTCCCATCACCTTATCTGCCCTTTGGCGTGGCACCGTGAGAGCCTTCACCCTGGCTCTGGAAAAGCATCTAGGACATCAGCAACGGTGGCCACAAAAGGCAAATGTCACTTTTTCTCTTCAGCTTCCCTAGCCACAAAGGGCCTCTGAGCCTCTGGTAAAGGATGAAGATTTTGCATCCCGAGGGTGGGTGTTCTGTAGGAAAAACCTAACAGGGGTTAGGGCTTCTGAAATCTGCGTCACAGTGGGGTTGTGCATCTCCTGGTGATGACAGAGGTTGGAGTACCCAGCTTTGGGGAAACACTTCTGAGCAGCCAGGCTTCAGGCTTCCTACCTTCAGGAACTGCCAGAGCATCTTTTCACTTGGCAATGACACTCGTTGGATCTTGTTCTGACAATAATTCAGGAGATTTCCTGATGCCAGGGCCTCTCGCAGCTCAGCTGACCGCATCAGGAATTCGGATTCTGTGGTGACCTGACTGACGAAGACGAGGCGGAGGCAAGGCTGTGGCACCTGGTGGGCAGTGGTACTGGGGAGGCCAAATGTAATCAGCTTCCCCCCAAACTGGTGAGGAAAGACAAGAAGGGTAAAGGTCATGCCTTCAATACCAAGTCAGGATCACAGGCAAGGCTACATATTGGTCAACCCTAGGATGGGAAATCAGTAAGAACTCCTGGGGGTGAAGTAGGATCAGGAATCGAGTAATGAATGTGGCCCCCATACCAAAAACACCTCTGCACTTTTAGCACTCTTAGCTTAAAACTTTAGCACCTGGTCCTCATCTTCTCCCCCCCTGTCCTGCTACCACCCTTCTCTCAGTCACCTGGACCGAACACCTTGGCATTACCACAGTCTTTATACCCACTACAGCCAAGCGATCACAGAGTCCTAACCTCTTCTGGTTCTAGGTCTCTCACGCAGGTCCCCTCTGTCCCATTCGCAGTGCTAACACACCGAGATTACTGGGATAGGCTACTATCCTCAAGGCTTTTCCCTCCTCCGATCCAAGTGTTAGACTATCGCCTTGTACTTGTTGATGTTCAGGATCTTGTAACGGTTGCACAAAGCCATGGGAGAGAGCTGTAACTTCTCTGCCCACTGTGCACAAAATTCTCCAAAACTGGGGCCCGATCTGCCTCTCCAGCGTCAGTCTCCCTGCTCGTCTGCGTGACAGCTCCGCGCCCCCCAAGTGCCCAGTTCATCCCTGCTCTGTACCCTCAGCTACCACCACACCTCAACCTGAGCGTGCTTCTCACCAAATTAGGTACTTTACATACACAGCACCTGGCATAAAAGCAGAGCTTTGTGAAGGTCCTTTACTTCAGCAGTTGTCCACCTTGGCTGCCCATGAAAACCACCAGGGAGCTGTTCAGACTCATCAGGCTGTACCCCAGACAATGAAATCAGCACCTCTGGGGTGGGACCAGGCATCAGTATGTTCTAAGTTCTTCAGGGTATTCCAGTGGCAGCCAAGGTTGACACCTCCTGCTTTACTCCCCAGCCATTCACTATTTCCCTTCCTGAGACCCCCTCCTGAATGAACTTTCCCAGGCAGAATTCTTCTCTTGACTCCTACAGCACAAAACCTATACTACTGATTAGTGCTCAACAAAGCCAGCTTGCCTTTGAATTGGTATGGTACTTGATAGTTTGACAAAAAGCTTATTCTTATTTGAGGTTCATGCCACCTTACTAACACAAGCTGGACAAGTATTACTATCCCCATTTCACAGATAAAAACACTGAAGTCGGAGTTAAGTGACTTGCCCAAGGTTACCCAACTGCTAAGTGACAGAGCGATGATAAGAATTCAAGCCTTCTGACCTCAGAATTCTTCACCTCACTCCTCCTTAATGTGTTGGTCTTACCTCCCTAATAAAACTGTTGGCTCTGAAAAAGAAGAATCTCTACTTTTATGCACCTGTTTTTAATTCAAACCTAATAGTTAAAGCACTGAGCTGGGTGCTTTAGGGCCTTGCAGCGAGGGCATCACCTGGGAACTTGTTGGAAAACCAGAATCTTGGGCCCTACCCCAGACCGAATGAACCAGAATCTGAATTTTAATAAGATCTCCAGGTGATTTGAGAAGTTTGAGAGGTACTATTTTAGGGATAAAAATGAACATGTGGTCGCTATCCTCAAGGAGTCTATTACTCAGTAGGGTCTCCAGGCATGTATATAAATAACGTTAGTACAGTTAGAACATATCAGTACAGGAGTCCAAATCTGTTAGATTCAGAAGTGAGGTTAAGTTTGACTAGGGTTACAGACAGACCTCATGAAGGGGGTGGTATCTAAGCTTAAAAGGCTATAGCACAATTCAATGGCCTGGGAGAGAAGCTGAAGGGTGGGGTACATGTGGAGGCAGCAGAGTGGGGAGTTATCCGTGGAACAGAAGGGAGTCATATTTAACTGGAGCATAGAGAATACATGAGAATAAGGTAGGACTAAAAACTGGAAAGGTAAATGAAGCTCTGTGTACATTTGGCCTTCAGCCTATAAGGCAAACGGGGTCAAAGGTTGTGAGCAGAGTGACAGGATGAAACCATTTTTGTTTTCATTCTTGCTTTGCATGCTAACCCTTACATAGCTGGACTCACTATCAGTCCAGACATGTAAGGCTTAGAGAAAAATCAGGTGCAATCTCAGGCGGATCTCCATAACTGGGACGTCTAAAGCAATCAATTCCTTTTAGACAGTACTGGCACAGCAAGCAGGTGAAGGGGCAGAGAGGGAAGCTATAGTAACTCTGTGCTTGAGTGGTAAAGTGGGACCTGATCTGAGACACAATCCCTGAGAATAAATCTCCTACAGAACATTGCCTCATTCTGGGCACATGGTACACTACACACACACACACACACACACACACACACACACACAACCACGCTCATACACACACTACACTTACAGCAAATGAAACACCTGCTGGCCTCCTCATCCATTTGGGGGGCTTTTTCAGGGGAGGTAGCAATGATGCTTGGGCCACTTGCTCTGGTACCTGCAATGGTGGGAGAGGCTGGCCTTTGCTGAAGGAAGAAGAGATCTGAGGGCACAAGGACACGTGCATTACCAGCCTGAAGTGGTGGCTTAGCCCGGAACTCCACCTGCAAACTCCATTTTGGGAGGAATCCTTGAAATGCCCAATCTGGCCCACAAAGGCTGGACTCCCATATCCCGGAGGACTAATAGTGAGGGTGGGATCCCCTGCGGTAGGCTTTTGGAAAGTCTACTGCCTCCAAGGTCTACAGTGGAGTATGACATAAAATGTGTCCATAGGAGAAAGACAAATAAGACAGTTAATCCTTCCAAAATAATGGTCCCAGCATGGAGGTCCAACGTCCCTGCAAAACCGCAGGGAACATCCAAGAACAAAAGTCAAGGTGAAGGCCTCCTTTGTATTGTGGCAGGAACTTCCATCCCCCCAGGAAGATGGGCACTGGAGTAAAAGTGCAGCCTTCCCAAACCCAGCGCCCCATCTTCCCACTCTGCAACAGTCCCCACTTCTTCCCGGGCCATATGTCCTTCTCTCTCCCCACCAAAAAAGACAGCCCCTTCCCTCCGGCATTCTCCACCAAGCCCTTCAAACCTTGTCAGTCCGTCTCGTCTGCTGGACTTCCCAGCTCCTACCCATCACAGAGTACAAACTGATCCAGCCATCAAAGGAGGCAGCGGAGAACACTGGAGGTTCCCGAGGGCACCACTGCACATCAAAGCACCAGCTGCTCTGTGTGGCTAGCTTATATACCACCTAAAGTGAGGGAACACGTCATTAGGGAAACCCTGACATAGGAAGGCAGCCCAGAACACACAGCTGAAGTGGGGATTCCCCCACAATCATCTCATCTCCCATGCCGGCATGCCCACACAAGGGCCAGCCTACCTCGCAGCTCCCCAGGTTCCAACACAAGACCTGGTTGTCCTTCGCACTACTGAGCAACAGCTCAGCATCAGCCTGGCTCCATGACACTGACAAGATCCCCCTAAAAGGGAAAGAGAAACTAGGATTTGCTGAATGCCTACTAAGAGTAGGATATCTTATATATCTTGATAAATCTCATCCCTATAAAATGAGCAGCCTGATTTCATTTTACAAACGAGGAAAATGAGGCTCTGAGAAATTAAGGAACTTTCAGCAGCCAAGCAGCCAGAATCCAATTAAATCCCAGAGCCTGTGCACTACCCACTGGACCACTCTACATCCCACAGGTCACTGCAGGATGGTCTGCTTCTTTTCCCTGATTGTAGGCTAGGGACTATGAATCAGCATGAATCAGGCAAGCACCCATCCTTATGGGTGTTTTTAGCCCATGAAGATAGTGGGGACATAACTCTCACAAGTCCCCAAGGAGGTATATATGCAACATGGCCCTTCAGTTGAAAAGAACAGACTCTGGGGCTGCTTTCTCTGCTGCAGGCCCAAGAGCTACAGCTTCAGAGGCAGGCCTCTGTGCAGGACAAATAGGAGCCAAAATTCTTTTCTTAAGGTGACGTCTTGGAGGAAGTAACTTCATCACCTAAAGAAATGAGCATTTTCCTCAGATCAGAGCCTGGGGACTCTCCCAGGGAGACTGGCTCCAATGTTTCTCATGACCCTTTACCCAGTCCCATCTCTGGACATTAGATGGGATCTCAGGCTTTTCTCCATAATCTCCGGTTCTAATGAAACTCCACTTGGTTGGGGCACGAGCTAGAACTGGGTGCCTGTGCGTTCACTGGGATGGCTTGGAACCCAGGGAGGATGTTTGGTAGCCAAAGTGAGGCATTCATTGCCTCCTACCCAGGTCAGTTATGCCCTCGCCCTCCACCAAGGATGTGGGGCGGTTGAGATGTACCTGCTATGACTCTCCAGCACCTTCAGGGGTGAGGAGGCAAAGCGCAAGTCCCACAGCTGAATCACTGGAAGACGATCATCTTCTGAGCATAGCACCAACTGAGTGGCTACGTCTGGGTGCCAGGCCAGGCCTGAGCAGTGCATCTGTGAACAAAGCAGACCCCAGTGGGTGATGTCACCTGCCTTCTCTAGTTATCAACCTTCTCTGCCCAGTTGGAATGGGACCACGGAGGGCAGGGTTTGTGTCTCCTCTAGGTGACTGAGAACACCAGAGCCATCAGAAAATGAGTGATGACCATGAATAAGGGAGCATTAGAAGCCTCCAGATCAGCTCTGTTTAGCTCACCTAAGCTTTCATGCTCAACGGGAAATCTGCTGGATCCACATGTGCAACAGCTGAAAGCAGAAGCCTGGCCTGGGGAGGAGTAGCTGCCATGGCTAGGCACGAGGGAGAAGCAGGTCCCAAGCCTGTACTGGGCCTCCATGACTCACCCTGTTGCTGTGATCACTGACTTTGATGATAGGTTCATTCTTCCTGAGATCCCACACAACCGCCTTGCCGCTGGGGTGAGCAGAAGACAGAATGTGTTGAACTTGCCGGTTCCAAGAGAGTGCCTTGATGTCTTCTGGGGGCTGCTGAGGCAGGATGGGGGTAAGGGGTGGAGGACAACTTGTCACCCCTGGACCAAGAGACATCTGCTGTTCCACTGCTCCCAACCACTCACAGAAAGCCCAAGAGCAGACCTGGACGGGGCTACCCAAACCAAGACAGTCTCGGGAAGCTGGGAGCTGAATTTTCCAGAGAGGATCCTTTAGGGTACTGGTATAGAAGCTGAGACAATGGCAGGCACACTTGGGTTTTACTCCTACCCCAAGGCGCTGAGAGGATAGAGTCAAGATTTAAAAAGAGCCCTCATGTCTATGACATAGAGGGAGGGAGAAAAGGAGGAAGGTGAGGGACGGAAAGAAACATAGACACTCAAGATCCCCAGACAGTGAGGCAAAAAAGAAAAGTCATTGCTACTTTCTGGGCACAAGATGCTATCAAATTCATTCTTAACTCACCTCACGATACTGTCAGCATAAAACGGAGAAAACCCAGGAAGCAAAAAGATAGGCCCAGTTATAGACTGACATAGGTACACTCAGAGACAGACATACACGAGACCCTCGAATGCATGGGAGAACCAGATACAGAGACAAGACTGACAAAAAGGACGAGGGTATATCTGGGAGTCCTCCTCTTGTCCCCTCACCGCCGAGCCCAGGGCCCTACCTAACCCTGCCTACGACAAACAGCGCCCTCATTCCCTCTCTCAATGTCTTTTACTCCCCTTGCTCTTCTTCATTTTCCTCCTCTGGGACAGTTTAGGACCACAAACCGCTCCCCCACTCTCCACCTCCCCCACTCTCCCCTCCCCTCCCCTCCTCTTCATCCCTGTTATAATCAGGCTGGTAGCACATTAGTCTGTGGAGCTTTATTGCCCTCCAGTGGTAAAGCCTGAAATCTCCTACGCTCTGGCTGTGTCCAGAATTCAAGAGTGCCTGGGACAGGCAGCTGCACACTGTAAGCAGCAGCCCCGGGAGCTTCCTCACCTGTGACTTGGATCCTGGGGTCATTGGCACACTCAGGTTATTCAAATCCCAAATGAAGATTTCAGAATCATTGGCCCCTGAGGCCAGGAGGTTGCCCTGTAGGAAGAAGAGGCCTTTGGAGGGACAGCATCCCAGGAGAGATGAGAACAGGACAAAGGGGAAAGAGACCCACATATGGGGCTTCCAAAGCCTCCCCAGGAACAGCCTGGGAAGGGCTTAGAGTTATAGGCCAGAGGTCATAAGTGAATGTTTCCATTCTGATCTCTATGGCGTGGCCATGTCTGACCAACTGAAATGTAGTACCTGGAAAGGATTAAAGTCGAGGGCTCTCACTGCCCCCGTGTGCTTCTGTTTCTGGGCAATCACAGGCTCCTTCCCCGAAGACAGGATGTGGGTCACATTGTACAGAGTAAGCATGCCATTGTCCCCGCCGCCTGCAATAATCCCGGAGCCTTCCAGAAGCCCATTGCCAAAGCTCCCCCAGATCAGCTTGTGAAACCTACAAAGAGGAGGAACTAGCATCAGCACCAACTCAGGCCCATGTCAGTAAGCAGAGGGTGGGCACATGTGCCAGCCTCTGCCATTGGGCAGCCATCCCCACCCCCAGTGGGGCCAGCCTGTCGCCCTCATTTCCCACACACAGAACACAGGTCTCCTCTACCTGATCCTGCCCTTTCTCTGAAAATCATACTCCATCTATGTTACACCAGAAGTCGGGGGGCCACTGCCTCAGAGTTGTGTGGGGATGCTTTTCTTTTTAAGTTAATATTATTGGGGTTATATAGACCTAGTAATAAATACTTCAAATAGATTACTTCACAGAATCCTCACAACTCAAATAACAACTAACACTTCCTGAATACTTCCTATGTACCAGACACTGTTTTAAGTGCTTTACATATATTAGCTTATTTAATAGTCAACAACCCATAAGGTGTTATTATTCATTCCACTGTCAACGGATGAAACTGAGGCACAGAGAAGTTATAAACTTCTGAATATACAGCTAGTAATTTTATTCCCATTTGAGAGCTAGGAAGTGGCAGAATCAAGTTTCAAAGTCAGGTCCATCTTGTTTTAGAGCCTGAGCTATTAACCATCATTAAATACTGTCTCCTGTCTAAAGCAAGATCCAAACTCTTCTGTACCTGACTAGAAGCATGTTCTCTAGACCAACAATTGTTGTCCCCTCTTCCTCCCAAACTGGAAGTGAGAAAAGACACAAGGACCTCCCCACCCATGCCTCTTCCGTGCGGCTGGCCCACTGGAGCTGCTATGTGGCTGCAGTGGGCCATCCCTAGAGACACAGAGGCATGAAGAATAAATGTACTGCTTGGGAAACACTTTTCTGGGTTTCTGAGGCTACTTCTAACAACATACTGCCAGTGTCTTGCACAAGGAAAAAGATGGACCCTGGGCTCCTACAGACAAAGATGGGTACTCTGCAACGCCCCTAGAGAAGGCACATGAAATCCCCAAGCCTCATAGGTGGTCTGTCCTCCATGTCACAGTTGCTAGCCAAGGAGATTTCTGCAGCCCTTCAGAGAAGCCAGATTTCACATCGAATGATGTCCTAAAATTCCCTAACTGAAATGAAATGTTCCCACACCCTGAGAATAACAAGCAAGGAAATTGAGTGGGGTGACCAGGTAGGAACCTGTTTGGCCAGTCATTAGAGCAGAGCCAACCTGTCAGAAGCAAAGAGCTGAGCACCAGTTCAGACCAGGTCAGCATCTAAAGCAAAACAGCAGAGCTGACACAAATGGTGGATCTAAAGCTACTGTCAGAAAGGCTGTTTTCTAAGGTTGGGCTGATCTTAATAGGGCAGAAGAATGTGTTCCATACTAGCTCAAGAGGCTGCCGTGGCATCCTGGGGCTAGAGAGCAGGGTGGGCAGAGGGCACGTGAACAGAGTAGCTAGAGAAGCCCCTAAGAGGTCACACAGGAACCAGGGGTCTGGCCATGAAAAACTCACGTGGGAATGGTATAGGAGGTGTAATGACCTCAGTATGGTCAGAGCACATGACATACAGACCAGAATAAAAGGTACCTGAGGCTTCAAGGAAGGGGGGTGCCACCAAAGGGTTTGAGAAGAGGGCCCAGTTACTTAGAGTGGCCGAAATGCAGAACACAGAGTGTAACAAAATGATTTTCTTTCTGTAAGTGTGTAGAGGGTATATTCTTATTGTTAGCCACTGGTGAGCGTGAAACAAGAGCCCAACGAGGACATGATAGAGAACACCTGGGAGAGTGGGAACACCTGGGACAAGGACAGGGACTTGGTCATTCAGTGGGTTCAAGGCATTTCAATCATCTCCCCTCTGCAAACGGACAGCGGACAGGACATAGCTGCGCGTGTGCGCGTGGAGAGCACGCATGAGCATGTGAGCAAATGTTAAACTACTGAGGAATCTAAGTTAGGTATTTGATTGTTCATTGTACTATTCTGCAACTTTTCTATGTTTGAATAGTTTTAAAATAAAATGTTACAAAAAAAAAAAGAAAGAAAAAAAGATGGCCGTTTGGCCTGAAAATAAAACTAAGAGATTTAAGGGGAAGATATAGGATGAAGAGTTTGTACGGGAAGGTGGGAACTATCAAAACATAAGTTGGAATTCTCTGCTAAGAGATCCCCAGGATAATGATGAAATGATGGAGACCCTATGGCATCGCTGAATAATGGGTGGCACCTAAAGAAAATACAGGCCCTCTGATTCCTACTCAGACATTGTGAAGCAGAATTTCCAGAGACAGGTCCAGGATCTACATTTTTAATAAGACCCTCCAGGTAATTCTAACAAACAGCCAAGCTTGAGAACCACTGTATTAGATACATCAGACTGCATACCAGTCTAGAACAATTGGGGAAGACGCTGAGCTTCATAAAGATAGAACCGGCCCTAACAACTAGCTCATGGCTATGCTTTGGGCAAAAAGCAAAAGGCAAGGCTGAAGAGATCAGAAAGTCACACAAGCTCATCTGTGCCAAGCTTTAGCTACCTTACGATTAGGAACATGTGCAGCATAAATTCTTGCTCCCACAATTTATGTGCTTCTCTGTTTTGGATTTTGCTTTTATTTGCTTAGAAAGAGTCCCTTTGAAACATTCCAGCCTCGTGTCGGTGAACTCGTGAAATGAGTTTGTCCACCTCCCGCCCAAAGCAGCTGAGGAACTCCAAGTCTCCTTGAAAGTCACACAGAGTAATGAAGGCAGTGCTCCAAGCTGGAGAATGAAGTCACTGAAGTGGCGCAATGGCTGTTTGAGAGAACTACTTTTCTTAATGCATGGTATGTGCCAGGTTATGTGCCTACTATATATCCGAAATTTACAGCAGAGAAAATAGGGCCAGAGAAGATAAATGACACACCCAAGAGGGCAGTAGGTGGCAGAGCTGGGATTTGAACCCAGGTCTGTCCAATAGCAAAGCCCATGCTCTCTCTACTCTGTGATCTTGATGTCTTTTAGAGAGAAGGCAAGTCTTGGAAACAGGAAAACTAAGAGAAGTATACAAAGTGACCTTTTTCTGCTTGGTGTTGTCCCTTACACAGACACCCAAAGAGAAATCAAAGTGCTCCCAAAGAAGGCAGAACTAAGATAAAGGTACTGGAAGAAAGACCACCTACTTTCTCCATGTTACTAGAGGATGGGTCATACAGAGGTTACAGAGGCCACGTGGAGATCGAGAATCTCAGTGTAGACAGAGGTGGAGAGGAGCAGATCACACATTGGCCTCTGACATCATTGAGCCACAGCAGCTGTGTCCTCAGTTCAAAAGTCAACACATAAACAATGTATTACTCTCCCAGAAACCTTTCCTCTTGAGTGAGATTCATCTAACAGACCAAACATCGCTTGCTTCAGTGCACATGTTGACCCATATTGATTCTGATTGCATCCAGCGGCATTTATCCATGCATTCTCTTCAGGCTATTTACAGCTTGAAGCTGTCCCTTATTTACACCCATACCAGTGTTTCAGAACATTTCTCTTCCAGTCAGGTATTTCTAAATAGATATTTCTCTGATGCATCATGGATTGAGGAGGATTCCATGGATTCAGGATTCAAATGCGGTTGTGGCATGGGTCCGGTGAAAAGGGCAGGCAAAGGAAAGCAGAAGATTTTGAAAAGTATATGTTTAGTTAATAATGAAGAGACACAGGAAGGAGTTTTTTTAAAAAATAAAGGGAAAATGAAGGAGACTAAGCTAGAAAAAGAAAAGGAAGGAGAGTCTGAACACACGACCTGAATCCGAACTCCACAGGTTCTTAGAAGTCTCCTTATACAACCTCTTCTTTATACGTAAGTGAGGAAACCTAAGACTCAAGACACTGACACAACTCAATTTGCCCAAAGTCACACAGCTTTGTTCCAGGCTGCAACCCAACACAATTGTGCTTTCCACTAAGCCATGCAGTGGATGACACAGAAAAGAGGAAAGCAGAAAGCAAGGGATGGATAGCCCTCCATCTACCCTGATCATCTTAGTCAATAGGTTGTGATGCTGACTTTTGAGTAAGTTACCTAACCCAGGCTGGAACAGAAAGTGGGTGTCTGAGACCCTAGGGTGTCTAAGAGGATTTCCTCCGAAAAGCCCCAACAAGACTGTGTCAAAGGGGATCCCTTAGGTCTTTGGGAATGAGAAACCATCTTTGGAATCAATTCTAGAGGTGGAAAAGAAAGTAGAGATGAGATATGATCCATAATGTCAACTGTCCTATTTTTGTTGGTGATAGCCCCCAAATCCCTGCAGGGTGGAAGAGGGTATGAGGTGAAGACGTGAAGTTCATGACTCCCACATTCAGTACCAACGTTTCAAAAGGGGTCCATTCAACTAGTTGGCTTCAAAATAAATAGATTATCACCCTTGAAAAGCTCTTAAGACCCTAGGACTAACTGAAGACTAACTACAACTAACTGAAGTAGTAATTCAGTTTGGTAAACCAGAAATTTCTAACATCACTCATTCATTCAACAAACATTTATTAAGCACCCAATGCCAGGCATTATCCTGGGTGCTATAGCAATGAATAAAACAGACAAAAATCCCTGCCCACAGGGATCTTAGGATTCAGTTTCAAGGTTTCTTCAGCAATCTTATTGCCTCTTTTTTAGGAACTCAGCCCTAAGGAGCCACTACTGAAACTGCTGCTTGGCTGGTTGAGGAGAAGAGCTCTGCCCACTGCCCCTTTTCTTATCTCTAGGAGTATAACCATTCTTGAATTACCTCACCCCTTTCAGGGGTCCTTTCTGAAATGCTTGTTTAGAGGCTAAGAATATCTCATCACTATTGGTAAATCTTCCATTGCCTGATCTTCAAAAGATACAGGTACTGAAAATACAAAGAGATGTAAAAAACTGCAAAATAAGGATACTGTCATAAAGTGGTATACGGGCTCAAGAAAAAAAAGAACAATAACTAAAATTTCATTATCAGATTAAACCATGAAAATAAAGAAGAGGGTCTTCTGTCTAAACATCTTAACTAATCTCTCAGATGGACCCCAAAATGCACAAGAAGATGGAACATTCTAGACCAGTAATCTCCAAAGTGGGATGGGCGAGATAATTCTCTGGGATATAAGAAAAAGATTTATATTTTTAATCTAAAAAAAGATATAAATTATACTTTATTAACAGTACAGCAATAAATGTATATTATTTTATTGAATATGCAACTGGAGTCTAGTGATTATTCACATTTTTCCTAATGGTACAATAATTTGGAGACCATTGCTTCAGACTGTAAGCCTCATCTTTACAAAACCTATAAAAGAGCAGTTGAATAACGAATGGAAAGAAGGTAGGCTTTGCAGTTAGGTAGGCCGAGATTTACATCCTAGCTTCTCAGAGTTTTGGTTCCCTCCTATGAGAAATGGGAACAGTGGGATTTATTGCTTAGACTTATTTTGGGTGATGAATAAGATATAAAGAGCCCCTAGCAGAGTGCCTGGAATGTATGCATGTGCCCAGCGAATGCTAGTAAGTGAATGCCCTCTCAACCTGCCATGGCCACGAAACCCATGAGCACCCAATCAGTCCCTGACGGCGGGGAAGAAAGGATCATTCCTTCTCCTCCTGTTGGCAGAAGACAGAGTTGTTGTGTAAGGTTGTTGTCTTCACAAGAGCCCAAGGGAGGAAGGAGTCAACATCTCTGCATTCAGAGAGAGATCAGGTAATCCGGGTCCAGACTTGTGTGACGCTTCTCTATCACATGACTCTGACCTGACCTGCTGTTGACCAGAAAGGACAGGGTGCTTTAAAACTCCTTTTGCAAAATAAACCCAGAGCTAGTGTCTCTCCAACTTGGTGAAGGTCCTTCTCCCCTCCGTTGTCCCCTTCTGAGCCCTGAGAAACACACACTGCTCTCAGGATTCCCCATCAGGGTCCACGCCAGGATCTGCCCTGCATATCCATCAGCAGTGTAGATACAGTACCTGCTTGAGGCAGAAAGGACTCCCCTGCGTTTCAAGTCCAAAGAGGGGTCCCTGAAATCAACCTCAAAGATTTCCAATGTGCCATTTGTGCTAAAGGAGGCATCTAGCTGCTGGGCAGATGTTCCTGGGGGCAAGAAAAGTCAAGAAGAGGCAGCATATGAGCAAGAATATATGCATGGGTCTGAGCCATAAATGATTAGGGAGTGGAGAGGAGAAGGAATAAGAGAGGACTGGGTATAATTGTTTTCAAGTGGTAACAAAGAAGCATGAGGTGGTTGGCCTTGAGCCATAGTCCAAGGTTGCCCCCAGGTAGCAAAAACATCTAATATCCCTTTGCTTCTGCTGCGAGCCAACCCCACCTTTCCATGACTCTAAAGCTTTCTCTGATGCTCAGTAAACAGTTCTGGACACTAACTTCCCCCTCAACCTGTGTACTTCAGGTGGATCCTCATCCACAAAGTCACCGTACCTGCAGCCAGATATACAGGGTATTGGAGGGCTGGGCTCCATACTTGAACGGCTGGCCTCTCAAGTTCTTTCAGCTTCATGGTCTGTCCTGTACGTGGCAGAAAATTGACATGGCCCTCAGCCCACTGAAAATAGAAACCAGCAAGCTTAAGGGCCAGACCCAGGGAGCACCTGTGAACACGAGATCTTGTTTCTCTCTCTCCATCACGGGATGGGGCATCTCAGGGCATCACAGGGTGACACATGACCATCTGCAGATCTGTAAGAACAGTTCATTTACCCAATTACTGAAATCTAAAGCTTTAAATCCAAAGATATTCAACCACACTGGTTGTCACAAGCCCCCTGGTGATAATAACCATCAAATCGGGTAATCTCTCAGTGACCTTAATAATTCTCTTGACTTTAAATATCATCCGTGTGCTGATGACTCCCAAATTTATATCACTAACACAAATCTCCCCTCTGAGCTCCAAGTTCTTATATACAACTGCTAATCAAATATTTCCATCTAGAAATAGCAAAGATACCTAAAAGTTAGTCTGTGTAAAACGGAATTCTCTTTTCTACACCGCCTCCCCCAAAATCTGTTCTTCCTCCAATTTTCATCTCAGTAAATGGTACCACTGTTCACCTAGCTACTCAACTCAGAAACCTGAAAATTACCCTTGATCCCCTCTTCTCCCTTATTCCCTTCTAATTCATCATTAAGTTTCCCAGATCTTAACTCCAAAATGTATCGAAATCTGTCTACTTTTCTCCATCTCCACGACCACCACTCTATTTGAAGACACCATCATCTCTCACCTGGATTACTGCAATAATCTTCCAACTGGCCGTCTCCCTGTTCCTCATACCATCATCCAATCCATTCTCTACACAGCAGCAAGAGTAAACTTTTAAAATAAAAAATAGGATTGTGGCATTCCTTGCTTAAACTCTTTCAGTGGCTTCTATCACACTCAAAGTAAAATTCAAACCCCTTATTGTGGCCCTGTTCAAAGGCTCCTGCCTACCACTTCATCTCTTGCTACTTTCCCCCTTACTCGTTGTGCTCCAGCTGCCTTAGCCTTTTTGCATTTCCTGGCTTTTTCCTATCTTGAGCTTTCATAAATTCTGTTTCTTACACTTTTTTTTTGGAAGGGGAACAGGACTTCATTGGGGAACAGTATGTACTCCCAAGACTTTTTCCCAGGTCAAGTTGTTGTCCTTTCGATCTTAGTTGTAGAGGGTGCAGCTCAGCTCCAGGTCCAGTTGCCGTTGTTAGTTGCGGTTGTTAGCTGTAGGGGGCACAGCCCACTATCCCTTGCGGGAGTCGAGGAATAGAACGGGCAAACTTTGTGGTTGAGAACCCGCGCTCCAACCAACTGAGCCATCTGGCACTAGCCCATGTGGGAATCGAACCGGCAGCCTTCAGCGTTAGGAGCATGGAGCTCCAACGGCCTGAGCCACCAGGCTGGCCCTGTTTTTTATACTTTAAGTGCTCTTCTTTCATTCTCTCCATGACTGGCTCCTTATCACATCTTTCTGGGCTCAGCTTCTTACCTCCTCAGAGAGGTGAGCCATCCAGTCAAAAACAGCCTCAATTTTTTTCTTCTTAGCAATTTATAATTACATATTTATTTACATTTGTACCATTGGTCTCACCCACTAAGTAAACTCCATGAGAGCTAGCACTGTGTCTGCTTTGTTCACTATGTTACAACTGGTGCCAGAACAATGTCTGGCACATAGAAAGTGCTTGGTAATATTTTCTGAATGAATGCAGACATTCACTTTAACTCCGTGGTTTCCAACCCAATTCCAATGCATATTCAAGGTTTGCAAGCCCAGATCCCAATGGGCTAGAAAAGTGCAGAAAAGTTTTTAAAAAGAAACACTTTTGAAAGGGAGGAAACTTGGGACCCACTACTACCTGATTGAGCAAGCCAGTCAGGTTATTGGCAACCTACAAAAACCCGCGGTAAGTATTACTTAATCTCTAAAGTACTTTCCAGCTTGAAGAAAGCTTGAGACTGCCAACTTAGTCAAAATTTCCAGGGGTCCTCTAAACACTTGAGGCTACTTGAGGTATCTTCTGACACGCTACACATCATACTAGTTATCAGTGCCACCTGCTGGTCAAAGCCATTTTCACGTTTCTTGGAAAAAATCCCTTAAAATTAGGACTCGCGATTAGCACTGTGCCCTTGACATGTGTATCTCATTTAATTCTCACAATGGTTCTATGAGATAAGTACTATTATCATCCCCATTTTACAAAGGAGAAAACTGTCTAGGTCAAGATGTGAATCCCCATCAGCCTCCAGAGTCCAGTGCTTTTAACCATTATACTAGTCGAAAGTTAACTAAACTCCATAAAGTGTTTAAACCCGGACACTCTAGACACTGGGAAGATGGGCTTTTAATCTACTTTGTTGAGAGACATCTGTTCACAGAAAAATCCCCGCTGGGGTCAGAGAAGCCGGGGAGGGGGGCGTTGAAGGTGGGCGAGTTATGACCACTGAAGACCTGAACAGACTCCTGCAGTGACGAGGGCGCCAGCTACCCTTGGCAGTCCGGTCCCTGTTCGACGGTCCGCAAAGCTTCTCTCCGGCCTTCCCCGAAGTGCGGCGCGCGGGGGTCATTAGCCACCGGCCTTCCCGCCCAGGCAGGGTGCCCGAACTCGGAGCGGGTCCCGGGCCAGGCCAGGTCTGGGCCCAGGGCGGATGGTAAGACGCGAGGGCAGCGCTGAAGAGGGACCCCGGTACAGCAGGGAGAGAGGAGCCGGGTCCAACCCGGCCTGTGAGGCACACCAGCCGAAGCCCGGGGATGTGCCCGGGTCTCCGCGGAGGGCGAGCCCGTCCCCCACCCACCCCCTCCGGCGCTCTCCCGAGGGAGCAGCGGCGTTCCGGGTCCCCAACATGGCCTCTGCCCTCGGGGGCCCCAGACAGGCGGGGGAAACCAACCTGCCAGGAGAGCCCAGGCCAGGGGTCAGGCGTGACAAGCGGGACCTGGTCTTCTCAAAGGGCTTTTAGGCACAGCTGGGCACTGTGGACGGCGGCTGTGGAGGGCCAAAAGTAATCCTGGCCCGCAGGGCACTGCCGCCCACACGCGCCGCGAAGCGCCGAGCCAACGAGCCCGCCATCCCACGGAAAGGATAGTAATAGGATTCCGCTTTTAATGGGCCTCCCTCACCTGTCCTGTGATTGCGCAGTTCTGCTGCAGTAGGTCAGATCCTGCCCCTAGTAAATTCTGGTTTATTCAATTTGAGCTAGGCTTTGGGGCAACCTCTGAAAAGAGAAAATACTAATTCATTATCTACTTATTGAAGCGGAGAAGACTCGGCCCCAGCTCCAGGAGCTCTCAGCAGAACCCTAATTGAAAAGGTAAAAAGCAATCGAGGCCATAAATAGCGATGAAACACTGTAGCCCAGCAACAACTGAACTAATTAAGGGCTATAAGTGTGCAGAGGGCAAGGTACTGTAGACCAGGGGCTTCTGGAAAGGTTTCAGGGACATGAGAGGAGTATTATACCTTGGAGCTGCAAGAAGGTAGGTGATGACCCAGCAAGGAGAGTTAGTGGCCCAACCAGCTAATAGCTGCCCTGACATTTCCCATGCCATGAATGAGACTGGCTAGGGTTGCGGGGAGTGGGCTGGATATAGATTGTGGAATTCCAATTCAACTCTGAGATAATTGGGAGTTACTAAAAAGTATGGGTAGGGATGCAATACGATAAAGGTTGTATTTTGAGACTAGCAATATGGATCCCCTTAGAGAACAGAGCTGGAAGCAGGACTCAAATTAGGACAATAGAACAATCCAAGTACCAGGTGATGCAAGTCTGGATTAATATAGTGGCAATGTTTATAAAAGAAAACTAGACAGATTTTTGTGACTGATAAAGGAGTTGGACAGGGAGGCGAAGGGCGTATATATCTTATGTTGAGGGAATTACGGCATTTCTTACTAAAAATGTCCTAACGACAGCTTAAGATTTTAGACCTAAATTTGATTCAAAACTTTTTGATTCAAAACTTTGATTTGATTCAAAACTTTCATCTAATGCATGAATTCTACCATATTCCTGCCTGATATCCTCCAGAGACAGTGAGCCAGTTATCTTGAGACAGGCCCCAAGTCATGTGACACAACTCTATAGATTTCCTTTCATGTGGACTTGGGAGTTTCCAAGTCAGGACAGAAGACAATTTACGTCAGCCTGTGTCTGCTCACTCTATCTATGTACTAAGTACTCACTATTTCTTGAACTTCTTAGTACAACGGTGAATGAGACCTGAGAGAAAGTAAACAGAGTTGAAAACTGAACCTCAGGCAACACATTGAATTAGGGAATGAGGCAGAAGTGTCACTGATGGAGTGCACCGAAAGAAATCTGAACCAAAGGCATAAGGTCAGTTTCAAGCAGGACACAATTTTATTTTTAAAAAAGTGCACTCTTCTCTTGACTCACACGTTATAAATTCTTTTCACCTTGTTTTATAACTGCCAGCTTCCTCTTCTAGGTAACTACTTGAAGACCATTATTTTGTCCTGTTCGACTTTATATCCCCAGGGCCTATCTGCCTGATATATACATGAGGCACACAGATGTTTGTTAAATGATTACCAACTGCTTTAAAGGACAGAGAAAAAAGACGTACAAAAAGCCAGTGGATGGGGGGTAGGAAATGAGGGTAAGGGGGATCAAATATATGATGATGGAAGAACTGACTCTGGGTGGTGAACACACAACGGGATTTATAGATGATGTAACAGAATTGTACACCTGAAATCTATGTAACTTTACTAACAATTGTCACCCCAATAAGAATAATAATAATAAAAAAAAGCCAGTGGAGATTTTCAGAGAGGCATTTCAGTAGAAGTACCCACTCCCTGATTACATAAAAGTGTTTCACTGCCTGGACAACCACTAAAGGACTCCTTATCTAACTTGAATGGACTTGCTTATATAGGTCATGTTGAATGTATGCTGCTTTGTGTGTCAGGTTTTCAGGCAATGATTGTAATTTAAGAAAATGTTCCCAAAAGGAAGAACCTAAGTTGGTTCATTTAAAAACAGATGCATTGTAGACAGCAGAATTGCACAGCGGAAGCGTGCTGGGCCCATAAAAACAGATGCGTTGATATAGACCCTCAAAAACATGGTTTTCCTCTTTCTAAGGATATTATAGAAGTTTTGATAAATCATTAAGGTAACAAAAGCTTGCATAGGTTCAGTAATAACTCACTGGATTGTCCTCTAATTCATAAACACAGGTAATGTCAGCTTATAAAAAGCCAGCATTCAGAAGTTGCTTTGGCATAAGGAATACATATTCTTATAAGAGAAATAAGATTAGAGGCAGTCACAGCTGCAGGCCAGTCCAAAAACACCTATTTTTTCCCTATAATATACTTAAACATGTTAGACTACAATTTTTTTTTTTTAGCTAACCATTGTTATTACAGTTTTTTTAATAGGAAATCTTGTTTTCACTTGGGAAGTCAGTAATGTATCTTCCTTTTTCCCCCAACCCTGTAAATGGGAAAAGGAGCTACACTTACCACCTGCTGCACAAACGGATCCCTCAACTACCTTCACAGTCCCAGCAAGATTAACAAATTAACATCTTGTGCTTAACTCCCCCCACCTTCCCATCCTTCCAATCTGGAGGCGGAGGGGTTATAGACAGCAGGCAGAAAAAAGAGAAAAGAATGAGGTTCCTCAGGGTAGTGGCTATTCCTGGGGAAATGAGGCACACATATCACAGCACTAAGTTTTATTAGGGATTTCATGAAGGTTAAATCTGTAAGAATGAAGGAGTCAGTCAGGGTGCACAAAACCCATAGCCTCCTCAGATTTCATAGTGAACCACCGGCTCAGGCTCTTTGGTGGGATCGCCGCCTCGTTCCAAGTACAGGTCATTATAAGGATACTGCTTTGGCCCCTAAGAAAAAAATGCAGGTCAGCAAGAGCAACATACATCCAGCCAATACCAGATCATATCCCACTCTGAGTTAACAGCCATGCCCACTAAATGGGTACGCGGTAGCCTCTGGTCAGACCCAGCTGGGCTACAACAGCAGGAAGAGCACTCCTCTTCCCTGCTCAGCCCAAGGCAAAGAGAAAGCCTAGATTGTAAGAGAAGTGGTGCCTACACTGTGTGTGTGTGTGTGTGTGTGTGTGTGTGTGTTTGTGTGTGTGAGTGTGTGTGTGTGGAGGGGGAGAGAGAGAGAGAGCACGAGGGAGAGCTTTCTAAATGAGACGATGCATCCATCCATCCCACTCTCTCTCGGGGTCGAGACAGACTCAATCTCCTTTAAGTCACTCAGCCTCTAATGGTTCCACCACTAAAGTGGCCCAGCAAATGAGGCGTGCAAGAGCAGCAGTGGGGGAAAGCACAGAGGAGACACGACTGGGACGTGCTTTAGGGGCTGCTGGCTTTACCAACAAACAGCTGTCAGAGAACACAGCTCACGGGGAGGAGAAAAGGGTGATGTGCTTACAGAACTGAAAAATGGAAGAGCCACACTGTGTTTCTTGCTCTCCTGAAGTGAAGTTAGTGCTCACACCAGCCCTACGTGCACTCTCCAGCCTGGGGCCCCTGGGGCTTGGCAGGAAGGCTCGTGTCAGTGCACACAGCCACACCAGCTACCATGAGGACATTGATTATCTCTGCCGAGGTAGCACTGAGCAGCCTACTGCAAACACAGCAGCCTCCCTGCTTTCAGTTCCTTTCCTTACAATCTATCCTATAGACTACTCCCACGTTAACCTTCCTAAAAATCTAGCTTTCATGATGTCATTCTTCTGTTCAAAGACCCAATATGGCTCCCGGCTGCCTATACGAAGACCAAGTCATCACTGTATCCCCAATCTTTAGCATGGTCTGTACTTGGTACTTAGGAGGGGCTTCATAAATATTTGCTGAATTAACGTGTTATTATACCATCAAGTCCAAATGCCTTAGTCATGCAGTAAAAGCTGCCCGACCTAACTGATCAACTCACCTCACGGTATTTTTTAATACAGCAATTTCCACATCTGATTTCCCAAGACATAAGAATTCCTGGGAACTTATTAAATATTGAACCCCACTGTGGAGTTCCTGAGTTAGGCTCTCCCAGAAGAGGAGCCCAGGAATCTGAATTTTTGGCAGCTCTCCAGGTAACCTAAGCTGGTTATCTAGGAACTATTTCATATGCTTGTTCCACTCCAACTAACTCACTCTCCTTTTCTTTCCTTCATTGTTTTCTCTTGCCCCAAATGTTCTCTCTAACTTCTCCCCATCATCCAAAGTCTATATATATATATTTTTAGCATCTACTGTAACCCTTCTCATATCCCTTGGCACATACATTCATTACACACATATATACACAAAAACTGTGCCAAATTCCTATGTATCTGTTCAAATGTTGCTCATCATGTTATTTACCTAAATTTTCTTCTTATCCAAATTCAATTTCCTTAAAGCTAGACGGTATTTTTTTGTCTCTTACGTTCTCCAAAATATAACTATTATTTGTAGTAAACCCTTCATTGCTTCCAATACCCCATAGGAAGTGCTCTTCACACCTCCAAAAAGGATAAGGCTTCAGCTCTCGATTCCATGACTCTACCTTGAAAGATCACTTGAGGAACATAACTGGTAAGTACAGTTCCCAAATGGCAACTCTAGAGACGAGCTGGCTTCCACACTCTCATTCCTCACTGCGTCCTAAACTGTTTCTTCTCACTCAGATCCAAGATGTAGGCGCGGAGCAATCTCTGGTACGTGTGCCAAGCCAATGTGTGAAGCCCTCTATAGGGCTTACCAGGAAGCCCAGCTTGGTGTTGGCTCAATCCCTACTCCAGAGACTTCATTCCCTCGGAGATAGGGCTAAGTAAATGTGCCTAAGGGCACACCTCAGATACTCACCACGGGCTGGTAGGAGGGGTAAGTATCTCCAATCCAAAACATGAACAGCATGAAGGCCACGAAGCCGAAGAGGTGCTTACACATGAGATCCCAAGAAACAGGTGTGGGGGACGTGTCCACACGATTCCTGATGTACATGTCTAGGTCCCAGTGCATCTGAGGCAGAAAGGCATATAACTGTCACATACTGCTCTTCCTGCAAAAGGCGAGCAATCCAGAGTGATCAGAATCTGATACAGGGCTTGACAGGCATTCTACTGCCCTGGGCAGTATTCTGAGAGCCAAGTTTGAGATGCTCTGGCTCAAGGGCTAGATGCTGGCTTATGTCAAGTTTCTGCTGACTAGAGACAGCTCAATCATGGAAGTTTACAACTTTCACAGTATAGGCTTGTTTATTCTCAGAAGTCCCATTCCACATGCCACACATGGAACCTCAGAACTCAATTCACTGGATTTTGCTTCCTTGGGCAGAAAACTTTAGTGTTACTTGTACAGAGAAGTGCCATTTGAGCTAAAGGAAGACATTAGGGAGAAGGAAGAAAGGTTAAATGGGATATGGTTTCTCACCGGTTCACCCCAGTTCAATCTCAGGTCTGAGTGGTCCCACTCGTACCACGGATCCCTCTCATGCTGTGAGCGGTCAGGGAGCTTCGGATAGTCACCATACCTGAGACATAGCAAGAACTTCTCGATGGGGCTCTGAGCAGTGTCACTCAGACAATTCAGAGTCTCCTCATCTCAAAGATAAGTAACCCACTGACAAAGACAACTGCCTCACCTAAGGAAAGAGGAACCGACTTTCAAATCAAAATCCCAATTTCTAATCACTAAGCATAGAACTAACCACAGAAGTCCAAATTGTAATTAAAAGTTCACGTCAAACTCTGAAACATTATAACATAAGCAAGCTGTACTTACCTTTCAACAAAAAGGGGAAAAAGCCACACAATGTTATAAGGTTAGAGCTGGAAGGGAATTTAGCTATCAGTCATACTGATTCTATCATTAGAGAATGAAATTGAAGTTTAGGATCTGAACCCAAGGTCACCCAGCTAATTGTAATAAAAACAAAACGGGTACAGATTAGAAAAGTATTCTTTTCATAGCATCTGTGTTCCTCAACCACCAAGTTGGCATACATCTCAATATCTCAAACACCTCATGGGACTTCTTGTTAAGCTGGGTTTTCCCCAACAAATCCAGGTTTTACTTATACAGGCTGCTCCTGAGCCTGCTCTCGTCCACAACACAATAAAAGACATAGGAAATGATGACAACTAGAGATATGTCACAGAAAGTGATTGGAAAACAAGACAAATAGGAGCTGCTGAAACCACAATTGAAAGAATGATGCTAGGACACAAAATGAGGGAGATAGTAATCACTGCAGATAATTAACCATAGAGATGTTATGGGGCTGTAGGCGGGGAGGAGGGGGTGGGAGGGTAGGTAACATCAATTGGAGTAAGGGAGTTGGCTGTTTAATCTGCTTTATAGTTGCTCCGATTTCCACAGCCCTAACAGTAAAGACATTTTTTTAAAAAGAGAGATATACACATAAATATAGAGGACTCCATCTACAAACAAGGTTCTTGTGACAGGAGTCCAGCTCCCGCCTGGTCACGTGCCTGGATGACAGCACCTGAGCCTAGCAGCTGCTCAATCCTTGCGCTCTGGATGGAGCCAAGGAAGGTTCCTGCTATTCAGGGGTCCTCAAGGGAGCTATTAAAACCTCGGCTTCCTCATTTGAGAAAACAGCCTGAGCCAAGGAGAAAATTGAAGTCCTCTCGGCAGCAGCTGCTCACCCATCCCCTCCCACCTTCCTCTACAGAGAAAAGCACTCACACCAATGACTGAGGGGTCACGGGAAGGTTCGGGTAAAAGAGAGTCGAGCCACCTAAACCAGCCGCCTTCTCCCATCACCACCAGGTGCGAGCAGGCCCTTTCTATCTCACCCCATGCCATCATCCGGGTACGGCTCGTAGTCTTCCACCCGCATATTATACTTCTTGGCGGCGGCAGCCCTTTCTTCTGGGGTCTTGGGATAGGGTCCCGGGAGCATGTCCTTGGTAATGTGGGAGGCTGGAGAGCAGACAGGGCAGGTCAGAAAGGACCCCGTTCCTCCTGAAGCTCCGAAGGTTTCAAGCTGCAGTAGCTGCGGAGGCCATAGCCCGAGACTTCCAAGGACCAGCAAGACCCTCCACCCGCTTTTCTCCTGAATATACCAACTCCACCTCCGCCCCCAGCCCGGACGCGGCCGCCGCAGTATCCACTCTCCCCCCGACACACCGAACCTCAAGCATCCCCTTCCCACACTGAGGCCTCGCCGGTTCTCGCGGACCTGTCCGTACACCGAACGGCACCATGTTCCGGGATGCCCTTTGCAGCAATCGGACTCCCAGGACCCCGGCCCTGGCCGCCGCCATCTTCACCTTCTTCTCGTTTCTCCCCGCACATGCGCAAAGTCCTGTCACGGCGGCTGAGCCGGGCCAAACGCGACCGAGAAAGCGGGTAGTGAAGAAAAAGTTTTAAGGGTTCAACAGGGCGGGGCTTAAACGGTGTTGGGAAGTGGGAAGCCAGATGAGTGGATGGACTGAGGCAGAGAAGGAAAGCGAGAAAGTGAGAAAACCAAGGTCACTGCTTTGGTATTTCAGATTGTTGTGTCTCTTTTCTCCCTCAGCTGACTTAGGCGCATCCAAGGATAATGGAGACTCAGAACCTGAGCATCTCAGGTGGACAGCTGACCCACCTCCCGCAGGAGCCGTACAAGTAAAGTGAGCCTATGTTAACTCTCCACTGCTTACCTTTTATCTTTCCTTCACTGGCACTTCCTCCTTTCATCCCCAAACGTGATCATTTTTCAAATTCAGCACTTGGTCTTGCTTATTCTTGTTCTGTTTTACAAACTGGTTAATTGTTTTCACCTAGATGCACGGTGCAACACAAAATCGGAGTAGAATTGGCTTCTCAGTTTCCGTCCGTGTTTACATACGAATGTCCCAGTCACCTCAACCCAAACAAATGTAAAACCAAACTTATCTATCACCAGAGGCAGCTCTCTAGTGCCCTCCCAAAGCCTCAGATTTGCTAGCACTTGGATACATACCTTTCAAACCAGAACATAATTAACAAACAGTAGTTTAACAGAAGGATAGAGGACATTATTATGTTTGCATATGAATATATTTTCATTTTATTTACACAAGTGGGATTTGCATAGTTTACACAGTATAAATATGCACATATTTCCAGGAACTTTTAGGGCGACCACTGTTTTGGAGCCCTAAAGAATCCATTATTATTGACATTCTCAAATATATATCAGAGCAATAAAAACTGATATATACTATTCAGTATATAAATTTTGAGGAGGACTACTTCACAGCAACTTGTCCTCTTGTAAATGAGGATCACTAGCTGATGTGCAGGATAATTGGACACTATCTGCATTCAATCAATAGCAAGCGAGCCCTGATCTAATTTGAATCTAAAAACAGAGTTAGTCTAAATTATTTATTTATTTTTGTTAAGATATAATTCACATACCAGAAAATTCACCCCTTTAAAGGGTACAATAAACTTATTTTTTAGTATATTTACAAAGTTGTGCAATTATTACCACTATTTCTAAAAATTTTCATCACCTCGAAAAGAAACCCCCTACCCATTAGCGTATTTCTCCTTACCCCCACCCCTGGCAACCACTAATCTACTTTCTGTCGCTATGGATTTGCCTATTCTGGACATTTTATATAAATGGAATCATAATATGTAGCCTTTTGTGTCTGACATTTCATTTATCATAACATTTTCAAGGTCTGTCCATGTTGTAGCATATGTCAGTTATTCATTCCTTTTTGGCCAAATAATATTTCATCATATGGGTATACAACATTTTGTTTATATATTTATCAGTTGATGGACATTTGGGTTATTTCCACTTTTGACTATTATGAATAATGCTTCTGTAAACCTTCTTGTATCAGTTTTTGTGTGGATGTATGTTTTCAATTCTCTTAGGTATATACCTAGGAGAAAAAAATCTGTCCATTTCATCTAGGTTATCTAATTTTTTGGCATATAAATATATGTATAGTATTCCCTTATACGCCTTTTCATTTTTGCAAAGTCAGTAGTAATGCCCCTTCTTGCATTCCTGATTTTAGTCATTTGAAGCTTCTCAGTCTAATTTATTTTTAATTCCTAATGTTACATATTAATATATTCTTGTAAAAATTCAAACATGCAGATAAAACTAAAGCCTTAATTGCCACCGCCAGCCCCAAACCCTCCACAGAGTTAAACCCATTTCAGTTTGGTATAGCATAGTTACTGTGTATCATAATTACATACTTAAGCCAGTGCATTAGTTTTCTATTGCTGCACAACAAATTACCATAAATTTAGCAACCCGAAATAACACAAATTAATTATCTCACATTTCCCATGAGTCAGGAGTCCAGGCATGGGTTAGCTACTATGTCTCAGCTTAGGGTCTCAGCAGGCTGAAATCAAGGTTTAGTTGGGGCTGCTATTTCATCTGAGGTTCTGTGTCTTCCCAAGCTCAGTGGTTGTTGGCAGAATTCAGTTCCTTGTTGTTGTAGGACTAAGGGCCCTGCTTTCTTGCTGGCTGTCAACCAGGAGTCTCTCTTAGTTCCTAGAGCATACCTGCCATTCTCTGCTACATAGCCTTTTGCTCTTTAAAGGCTTCTGTAGCTTCAAATCTTCTTGACGTCTGTCTCTGACCTCGAGACCCAGATTTAAAGAGCTAGAGTGATTAGGTCAGGCCCTTTCAATGAATTCAAGTTCAGACCTACACTGGGTAAATCTCCCTTTTGATGAACTCAGAGTGAACTGATCAGAGACCTTAATTACATTTTTGCCATATAATGTAACCTCATTGCAGGAGTGAGACCCTGTCATATTCATAAGTCCTGTTCTTACTCAAGGGGAGAGACTTATATAGGGCTTCTACACCATGGGATGGAAATCTTTGGCTCCATCTTAGAATTTGGCCTCTGACGGTCAGCCATAAGAATTGTCAAAGTGGGGGTAGACAATTAGCTCAGTTGGTTAGAGTGCAATGCTCTTAACAACAAGGTTGCTGGTTCGATCCCCACATGGGCCACTGTGAGCTGCACCCTCCACAACTAGATTGAAACAACTACTTGATTTGGAGCTGATGGGTCCTGGAAAAACACACTTAAAAGTAAATAAAAGTCAAAAAAAATAAATAAAAGAATTGTCAAAGTAAGCAATAGCTTGTCAAAGTAAGCCATCATGGTAATTGATAGGGCTGTTTATAACCAATATCAATTGTTTGAAAATGTGGGATGATAATGCTTGGCAATTAATAATAACATTGGCAAATACCTTCCAGTAGAAGAGATGGTAGCACAGGCAGAAAAATCAAATGATGCTAAACAAAAGAAAACTGTCTTTGATTTTGAAAGAATTCAACTTGTCGTATATCTTTTGCTTAGGCTTGCAGAGCAATCTTTGCCCAACATCTATCAGTCTGACAATTGCTTTTCCTTCCGACTACTTTAGGTAGGGCAAGAGTTTGCTTCTCTCCCCATCCATTAGCCCCACTAAACTTGCCTCCTGCTTTGCCTTTTGTGTAGGTCTGGTCACATTGAGGCAGCAATAATACTTGGTGCATTGATTAAACCGGTGATTACCCCGACTCAGTGGGAGTCACGTCTGGCCCAGGCCTTTAGGGGTGGAGTCTAGGGTCTAGAGCTGTAGGTCACCGTTAGGAGGAGCTCTACGAGGCCTCGGCTCCGCGTTTTTAGTGCCTCTCTCTCTCGCAGCTCATTTCTATGCTTTCCTTGTGTTTTATCCGGAATAGGTGGAGCTTCCGGTTCCGGTAGGGCCGTCCCTAGCGGCGGAGATGGCGGCTACGGCGGCGGAGGTCGCGGCCTCAGGCTCTGGAGAACCCCGCGAAGAGGCTGAAGCTCCCGGCCCCGCCTGGGATGAGTCCCAACTGCGCAGTTACAGCTTCCCGACCCGGCCCATCCCGCGTCTGAGTCACAGCGACCCCCGCGCCGAGGAGCTCATCGAGAATGAGGTAGGGGGCGGGGCCGCGTCCCGGTGGGGGGTGAGGGAGCAGGTCGCGGGGAGAGGTCGGAAGCGGACGTCGATAGGACTGGAGGACTGGCGGGGCCGTGGGCTAGGGCCTGAGGGGTGGTGGAGAGGGTGGCGAGGAGGAATGGGACTTGAGGGCTTCGTGTTAGTTAACGGGAGAAATCATTCTGAAGTTGGAAAGGAGCTGGAATCCTGGGAGAGGAGTCCACCAGCTTCTTGGGACGACTTCATTTGTTTTCACCTGGTGTTTTCGCTTAGGAGCCTGTGGTGCTAACTGACACAAACCTCGTGTATCCTGCCCTGAAATGGGACCTTGAATACCTGCAAGAGAATATTGGCAACGGAGACTTCTCTGTCTACAGTGCCAGTACCCACAAGTTCTTGTACTATGATGAGAAAAAGATGGCCAATTTCCAGAACTTTAAACCGCGGTCCAACCGGGAGGAAATGAAGTTCCACGAGTTTGTTGAGAAACTGCAGGATATACAGCAGCGAGGAGGGGAAGAGAGGTACGTTCCCGGATGTTGGTTTTCCATTGATTCTAAGGCACCTGTTTTCTTTTCCTGTACTTGTTTGAGGACGTGGAGGAGTTGGGTGAATTCTCTAGATGGAAGGAGGAGGGAGTGATGATGAGACTTGAACTGTGACTCTAGTTCTTGGTCGTCTTCATAAGGTGAGAGTCACAGTTGCCTGGAAGGGTGAGGTAGATGTATAAAATGAGTAAAGCTGTTTGGGTAAAAATTATGATGAGGCTAAACGCATACACCCTGTTCAAATTGAGAAGTCAGTACGTCACTTGTTTCCATTTGGGAGTGCAGTGTCAGGGTTGCCGGAGACTCTGATTGTTCAAGAGAAGCCAGAAATCGAGATTCTTACCTAAAATCTTTTTGGCTTCAATGTGAGCAGCGAATTTAAATTTTTTCAAATGCTGCAGAGGAACCAAACAAAAGTGTCTGTCATTTGATGTAGCCCAGAGATTGCCAGTTTGCAGCCCGTGTCCTAAAATATTAGGCTGGTTGGGCACAGTTCAGACTGAAACGTTGTATGAATTAGTGTGATTCTGGGATGAAGGATATGAGAATCCTCTAGCTTAGGGAAGATCAGATTAGATTGGCGGGGGGCGGGGGCCTAATATTGACGTTCCACCTTGTACTGGCAATAGCAAGCACAAAACACATACACAGGAGTGATTCTTCCTCTCTGTTTTTATCCCTGTTTATGAGGACAGCATCTTCAGTAGGTCCAGTCAGCATTCAGTCCTACACTAGAACATTGCGATTGTGTCTGGGAAATTGCTTTCACTGAGTACTTGCTTCATGGTGAATGACCATCTCTGTCTCACATTTGGCGGCCAACCCTGGGCTTTTCTCTAGTCTCCTGCCTCAGTTGTCTTCCTGACTCCTGTTAGCTGTATGCAGCTGAGTGAATGGATTTGAAATAGTTTTTCCCCATCTTCCTGACTCAGCAGTTGTCATAATAATAGCACTTTTTTTTTTTTTTTTTAAATATTTTATTGGGGAAGGGGAACAGGACTTTATTGGGGAACAGTGTGTACTTCCAGGACTTTTTCCAAGTCAAGTTATCCCTTTAATCTTAGTTGTGGAGGGTGCCATTCAGCTTCAAGTTGTTGTCCTTTCAGTCTTAGTTGTGGAGGGCGCAGATCAGCTCCAGGTCCAGTTGCCGTTGCTAGTTGCAGGGGACACAGCCCACCATCCCTTGCGGGAGTTGAGGAGTCGAACTGGCAACCTTGTGGTTGAGAGCCCACTGGCCCATGTGGGAATCGAACCAGCAGCCTTTGGCATTAGGAGCACAGAGCTCCAACCGCCTGAGCCACCGGGCCGGCCCCAATAATAGCACTTTTGACTAAAAGAGTTTCCAGGGTCTGAACTATGATGGATTTATTTATGTCTTATAAAGACTGGTTTAGTTGAGTCGTCGGGTCTATTAATTTTTTCAAAATTAACATACCACGCACATGTGTATGTGCATACACACACCTGCAGCGTTCAGACTGAGATCGGTTTAAACAGTGCTGCTCGAGTGTAATTCCATTCAGTGACCACATGCACGGGAATGCGCATGAGATAAACATGGATCCTCTGGTTCCTCAGTCACTTTTAAGTTTCTTACCTGCCATAATGAGAGCATTTTCCTTCACTAAGTATGAGGTGTGAATGTAGTCTGTGCTTTATACGTGATTCACAGAGAAAATGTTCCTGTGTGCAAGTTTTGCCCTGCCTTGAACACCAACCAAGTCCGCTGTATAATTGTACAGGTGGCTGTGATTGTGGGGTAAAGGGTATTAGGATCCTCTTTGAGTTCTTTTGAGTATTTACTGTTCAGGTGGAATAGAAATTGTTGAGATTCATGCGTCAAGAGTGGTTCTGCCTCTTTCAAAGTTACTTGCAAACTGTTTTCATGTGTACATATATTACAATCTCTGGAGCAAGTCCAAAGATTGCATTTGAGTCTTGTGGGTTCCTTGTCCCCAAAGAGGTAGATAGTGTTTCCAACTTATTAAGATTTCTAGTAATTTTTGTCTTAAACATTCTAGGCACCCAGATACCGGTGAGCCTTTTCAAGTAATGTTCTTAGGACCAGGAAGGGGCTGCTGCTGCGTCTTGTCTTCCACTTGTCCCCTTGTTAATGTCTTTTGTGGACTTGATTGTGTCTGGGTTTTCATATCCCTTAAGTAACTTCTGATCTTCCTCAGGTGTGTTAGGAGCCCTGGACCTACAGAAAGCCTGATGAGGTGTCTTCCTTCAGCTGTAGAAGGCTGCTACAGAGAGGTGGCTGAATCATTAAGAGAAACTAGGCTTCAAGCCAGAGCTCTGCAACTTGAAACAAGAAAGTTTTATTTCTCACACTACATGTCTATCACGGGTCAGCTTACATCATCCTTTTTGCTTTGGGACCCAGATTGCCCTGGCAGCTGCTCTCTGAAAGTTTGCAATTGCTGTGGCAGAGGGAAAAGATGTGGTGGTAGTGTGTACCCATTCTTAAAATTACAGTTTGGAAGCAACACAAGTCACTTCTGTGGATTTCATTGGCCAAAGCAAATTGAATGAGCAAACCTGGTTTCAAGAGGGGTCCAGAAGAGTAACTCTCCCACAGGGGAGGGAATTAGCTCTTGGTGAACAGTAATACGACCTATCACAATGGCCATTCAGGGCCACAGGGATTTCTCAGGCCCTGAGAGTCTCTGGAACAAGGCTGATTCATCATTCTCGGGTCTTGGATAGGCTTCGAGGAGTCTATGAAGTTGTGTGAAAGTTCTGTGTGTGTGCATTTTTATGGGGAACCGTCATTGGATTCTTAAAAGGATTTATGTTATGACCCAGAAAAGGTTAAGAACCACTTCTTTAAAATAAAAAAATTTGGTGAGCTCAGAGAAGGATAAGTAAAGACTCAGTTCTGTGAGAATCCCTGTTGGTTAAGAGTCACATGACTGTAGCCCTTCTGTGTGGGAGATGCTGGTGTGGGTTTGGGCTTACATTTCCAGATGTGGGGAGGCCATGCCGAGGGGGTGGACATGCACTAACGGGGTCTTCTTCTTGGGTGACATAGGTTGTATCTACAGCAAACACTCAATGACACTGTGGGCAGGAAGATTGTCATGGACTTCTTGGGTTTTAACTGGAACTGGATTAATAAGCAACAGGGAAAGCGTGGCTGGGGGCAGCTGACTTCCAATCTGCTGCTTATCGGCATGGAAGGTAAGACATCGTTCTGAAAGCAGCCGAGCTCGGAGTCATACAAACCTGGTGCCTAATCCTGTGTCTGCCATCTATTCGCTTCATGACTGAATAGTCACCCTCTCAAGCCGCAGTCTCATCTGCAAAAGGGACATAATAGTATCTCATAAATAGTTACTAAAAAGATTAAATGAGGTAACGTATAAGTCTGTAAGCTAGTTTCATGTCCTCTAAAAAGAAAGTTCCCTTTTCCCTTTGTTGTGTGAATGTGTGTACTCATATCAGAGATCTCTGAAATACTGCTCTTGTCTATTGGATCTGTCTGTATTCAGAAGATTTTTATCCCAGTAAAAGGGAATCTCAATTTTTCAGTATGAATTAAACCTCATCTTCTGAATAGATAATACATTCATGGGGTTAAATTCAAAAGTTATAGATAGGTATGTAATGATAACTCTTCCACTCCTATTTTCCAGACTCTCAGTTTTCCCTCTCTGGAGACACCACATGTTATTAGTTGCTTGTGTATCCTGCCTGCTAGAGAATTTTATGCATACACAAGCAAATTTTTTTTTCTTTTGAATAAAAAGAGAAGCCTTTAAATTCTAATCAGAAGGACAGCTACTATTGGCCAGAGTCACTGCCTCACTTTTATTTCCAACAACAGCTCAGTGCCAGGCCCATACTTAGTAAATGAAGAATAAATTGGGTTGAACAAGGAAGCAGAGTAATTATTCACTGTCATTCACCACTGGGTTCTGAAGTCTCTCTCCCTTTGATTGTCCTTTCTTCAGATTTAGATCTGGACTTTATGAATTGACCCTTAACCTGCCCATTTGAAACCAACTCTTGGTTTCAAAGAGTTCTGGTTTACTTGACTGCGTTTTTCTGTTGCCTTCCTATCCTGTGGTAGAGTGCAGGGAAGTGGATCTGTCAGGTAGAGGATCTGTCACAAGTCCCCTGTGAGGATGCACAGTGTGCTGAGCACTTGAGAAGGAAGCTGTCTTGGCTCACCAGGCAGACATGGGAAAAGTTTTCTAAACGCAATGCCTGCAGAGGGTCCTTCAGCTCTCAGGGATTGTGGGATTAAACAACAGACGTGGCGCCACCTCAGCTATAAAGAGTAGATGGAGAATACACACACTAGGGCAGAACTAATTCAAGATGGCATTTAAAACATTTGCCTACTTAAATTATACAACACTCTTTAGGAATCTGATATGTTCCCCCTCTTCCCCCCCCCCCCCTGAGAATCATCAGGCCCAGTGTTGCTCTAAGAAGTGTTGCATCTCACAGGTGTGAAGTGGGAGGAGAGGTTGAGAATCTTAGAGCCCGAGAAGAGCTACCCAAAGCAAGTACATATGTTTGTACAACCTAAAATGATGGTTTAACTCCGTCAGAGAAGGTCATGCACTGCTGATACCAGTCATTTCAATTGCTTCTCTTGTTTTACTGCCCTTGAATTCTTGCCATAGTCAAGAAGAATATAGGTATATACAATGTATTACTTTGCTAGACTTGTATCATTTCAGTGTGCCATTGCTTCCAGTAAGGGCAGCAGCCATGATTTAAGAAAGTCTGCTTTGCTAATTGATGCCGAATCCTTACTGCTAGACTTACTACTGATTAAAAGTGTAACATCTAATTTGCTGAGAGTTGTAATTACCATCTTCCTGATTCTGCCTGATATTTTGATTAGGAACCCCTAGCTGGGAGGGTAGGCTGGGTTTCTCTCCAGCACTGGGCCCTAAGTTCTAGCCTGTGCAGTAGAGCCACTGCTCTGAATAAGAAAATGTCTTTCTTCCTATAGGAAATGTGACACCTGCTCACTATGATGAGCAGCAGAACTTCTTTGCTCAGATAAAGGGCTACAAGCGATGCATTTTATTCCCTCCGGATCAGTTTGAGTGCCTCTACCCATATCCTGTTCATCACCCGTGTGACAGACAGAGCCAGGTGAGCCGAGGAGGGCATAGAACTCCTTGGGGACCCAAGGCTGGTACGGCTTTCCCCTTCCCTGTGGTGGTATGTCAGGTTTAGACAAGCTCAAGATAATTTCACAGTGTACTTCATTTATTCCAGGCCCCTGCGGTGGTCTCCAGATGTTTCTAAGTATAAGCAGCTCCGTAGAGCTAATGCTGGAGGTCAGACCCCATTGCTGATGCCAATGGAGTCAGGTCACCCTGTTTGGATTACAACTTCATGGAACAAAATGTAGTCTCCATTGGATTTAATCATTGTTTTTCTTTTGTCATGGATGCTCCTTTTTGATAAAAAGAAAGGTGAATAAAATTGAGAGATACGTCAGTGTCTTTTTTGCAGCCCAGTGAGGTATATGTTTGCCTTTCTGGCCAACCAGAGAGGTCCTTTTTTTTCTTGAGGTGAAAGCTGCCTTCCTACTTCATACAGGAGTCTTGGCTGGTTAGAGTATGTGTTTGGGAGAAAGTTTCTGAAGGTTTGGGTGAAGGATGAGTCCTACTTCTTCATGCCTGCAAGCCACAAGTAGGTGTTCTGACCTGCAAGCTGTGATGATGGGCTTGTAACCTCAGGAGCACTGAGGCCTAGGATTCTTTTTCACTCAGTATTCAATCATAGCCTGTCTTACCTCATTCTCAGAGAGAGAGAGTGTGTGTGTTTATAGTGTGTGTATGTAATGTATGTTGTATCTTCTGCTGCATGTAAATTTGAAAGGCATTTTTAAGGCATCTGTTTTTGGACTCTCAGAATAACTGGCACATAGTAGTTACTGGTAAAATTTGATGATTGACTGATTTTTTTTTTTTTCTTTCTCTTGAACCTCTCAGGTGGACTTTGACCATCCTGACTACGAGAGGTTCCCCAGTTTCCAGAACGTGGTTGGTTATGAAACGGTGGTTGGCCCTGGTGACGTGCTTTACATCCCAATGTACTGGTGAGGAGGGGCTGGGACTCGGGGCCTCTCAGGAGCTTTTGTTCCCGTCCCTGTAGAGCCGTCCTTGTGTCCCTCTTGGGTTGTGGCAGGACTGGACTGACGTGATCTATAGGAAGATTGGTGTGTCCAGATCTAAGAACAGTGAACGTGGGGGAAATGATAACCCTGTCTCTAGGACAAGATGACAGTTCCTCAAGTCTAAAATGGTCCCAGAGGCTTGAGGCTGGAGAAACTGTTCTTGGCTCTTTGGTATGTGGAGACTGAAGACCACTGCCTCTAGTCCCAGGGTGTGTTTGACAGGATGAACATAAAGATACTGTCTTCATTATTTCCCTTAGCTAGACTCTCTAGTTTTCCATCTCTTCCTCTGAAAAGTATTGGTAGCAAACAGGCACCTATTTATTTTCTTTCAGGTGGCATCACATAGAGTCATTACTAAATGGGGGGATTACCATCACTGTGAACTTCTGGTATAAGGTGAATATGGGGTTTTTTCCCTAGGTGGGACTGGGATAAGGTAGGTGTAATAAATTATTTGGGGGTGGGGAGGTTGGCTGTCTATGGAAGTGATTCCTGGGTCTTTGGGAAGATGACGAAGGACGGACTTGCACTGTGTTTCTTACAAGGGAGGACGGTGCTGGGAATAGTGGGTGACACTGAAACTTTCTGCTAAAGGCGTTTCCTGAGCTACTGCTTCCTTTGCAGGGGGCTCCCACCCCTAAGAGAATTGAATATCCTCTCAAAGCCCATCAGAAAGTGGCCATAATGAGAAACATTGAGAAGATGCTTGGAGAGGCCTTGGGGAACCCACAAGAGGTACGTGGCTGTCCCGAGGTGGCACTCGTATGGTTCATTGGACAGTGACCTGGGAAAGTCAGGATTTCCCTGGAAAGCGTCACATTCTCTGTAGCGCCTCTGTTTCAGTATCTGGTGTCCTCTCCATAGAGGTTATGGGTATGTTCAGAAACTCCTTGTTTTTCTGATGAAAGCTGGGCTTGACTGGCGGATCAATTATAATCTGTTCCATGCTAGTGATAATGTTCCCCATGGGGCTTGTGTGCCAGCTGGGGACCCCTGAGGGGATTCTTCTGGAATGGGAAGCAAGCAGTAAAGCATCTCTTCACTCCCAGCTGTTCCAAGGCTGCTCTAGGTAATGTTGAGACCCGCTTCCCACACAGGTGTGCCAGTGGCCCATCGGGCAAATGGAGGAGGTTTGTATTTGTAACGCTCTTGCCTCCAGGGGACCTGTGGGGTTGGGAGGTGGCACTGGCCCCAATTTGTAGGTGACCTTTTCAGGATATAGAGGCATGTAACGTTCTTTAGGCACATTTAAGAAACATGCAGACAAACAGTCTTGGATGTTTGGGGATTATTAGCCCTCTGACCTTCTGTTTGTCAGTTTGGTGCCGTTTACCGATACAGGGTATTGTGAGGGGGAAGATGGACCCAGAGGCAAGGGCCATGCCCCAGAATACTGGGTTGACCCTCAGGAAGAATTGGTTAGAGGGTTTACAAGATTGAGTGAAAACCTGGTTCTTGACGGTGGCTGGACATCGAATGTCTCCCGACACCCTCGAGTGGCTCCAGGGCAGAGCACCGGCAGTTCTGACTGGCTCCTCATGTCTCTTCACAGGTGGGGCCCTTGTTGAACACAATGATCAAGGGCCGCTACAACTAGACGGCCAGGAGTCGAGGCCTCCTGCCAGGCGACTGCTGGCCCGTCCACACGGCTTCCTGGATGAGCACAGGAGACTCCCAGCACTAGTATTGCACGCAGCACTTAATGGACTGGACTCTTGCCGTGGCCCTGGGGGCAGGTGTTCAGGGCGAGGCAGGGTGGTTGGCACTCCGCTCCCGTTTGGAGGGACTTCTTACCCTTGCCTCTGTGCCCAGCACCTCCCCTCTCTGCCTCCCTAAAGTCCTGCATTCAGTGTTGGAGTCCCAGCTTCTGGTTGTCATCATGTCTGTGTGTGTCAATCTGTCAACCTCGGGATGTGTGTGCGTGCACACGCATGTGTGTATCTGTTCCTTGCGCCCTCCTGTGGATCAGGATGCCACTTCTGGTTCTCAGTCCTGTCTCCTGCAGCCTCAGTGCCTCAGCCTAAGAGAGAGGAGATGCTCGTGGAAGCCCACTACACCTGGGCTGCAGGGCCACCCGTAGGTCAGTCAGCCTCCTCCCAGGTTTCCCGGAGTCAGGCTCTGTGCTGGGTGGGAATGGCTCCTGGGACTCGAATGGGGAGAGGAATGGGGAGGTTTGCCTTTGAGAGCCTAGAGAGCTTCCTGTGAGAGAGGATACAGGGTTCCAACTGGGACCGTCATGTTCAAGCCATACATAGAAAAGAGCCTTGGGCCACAAGAACCAAGGATTGTGCATAAATTCCAAATTGCACGCACATGCAGCTTTTCTCTTTCTGCACCAGCTCTTGCTCCCTGTGCTGGGTACCAAGGGAGTCCTCCTAGCAGTGGCTTCTCTAGGTTCTAGGGGTGCAAGCCTCTGTGCGGGGGTGTGTGTGTGTGCGTGTGGATGTGTGTTCACACTGGCCTGCCTCTTTGCTTACCGAGTTTCCCTACTGCTTAGCCCTGTCCAGTGGGACATACAGAGGGAACCCCAGGGCAGCACTGCCTGACCTAACCTAAAGCTCTCAAACTCAGTTTTAGCCATTGGATGTCGGTCAGATCTCACTGCAGCCTGCCTGAGGCTGACTGGTTAGGGCCTCCAGGGCCTGCGACCCTCTTGCCCAGGCTACATCCTCTGCGTCTGGGGAGCTTCCTGGCTGAGGAGACAGAATGGGGTCAAGCTTAGGCAGCTAACTCACCACCACCTGTCATCCACCTCACATCATGGCCAGGACAAAAGTGTAGCCTTGTCTCTAAACCAGCTCCTCTGTGAGACCCCACTGTAATGTTCACAAACACCCTCAAAAAGCAGGGCGACTGGTGGAGCACAGAAGTGGAATTTCCTTTCCTGTTCATCGCTACTCATGGGAACCCCTGCCCGAGCTGCAGCTTACAGCTGGACAGCTGTGCACTACACAACTTGAAGGGCCATCATTCACATCTGTTCAGTGGAAGGGGGGCCCCTGGAATTGGGCACTGTGGTGGCTCTGTGTCTTGTCACCTCCACTCCTATTTCCTTCGCTGGAAGGAAAGAGGAGTTGGAGTCTCGGGGGTCATTTTTTCCTTTTGTTTTTTTTCCTTTTTTGCCAAAGGTTTACTTCCAGTGTCTGAGCTGCGGCTCTTACCTCCAAAGCTCAGTTTACAGTCACAGTGCACTGATGGACTGAGAGGGTGTGTGTATATGTGTGTGCGCACCTGTGTGTGTATTTTGGGGAGGGGTGTTTATTTTTAGTACCCCATTCTGGGTTCTCTGATGCAGTGTTGGTGTGCAAACACGGTACCTTCTCAAGTGTAGTTCTTTCAAATATAACCAATGCTGGAAAATGTGATTGCGGTGATCTCCATCCCTCCATCTCTTGGGAAAGAGGAGCACACAAGGGAAACGAGGCAGATGGAGGATAAACTTGAGCACAACCACACTTTGAAAGATAGCAGATTGTTTTCCTCCTCATCTGCTGCATTCCTGGCTCAGCCGGCAGATGTAGGTGATGCAGGCCAGGGAGGTGTGTGCCACTCAGCTGGGTGTCGCTGGGTGCTGTGCTGACAGGTCTGATGTGACCAAGGGGTAGGGACCTTCACAGGATTGGTTCTGATCCTTGGGTAATAGTGACCCCGAGTTATTAGACACTTGTGCATAGTGCTTTTATCTTTGTTCCTCAGTATCCTGCAAGGTAGGTATTCTCATTTTACAGCTGAAGAAATGGGCTCAGAGGTTAAGTGTTGAGTGGCAATGAAGATTCGAACCCAGAGCTGTTTGGCTACGAACCCCCTGCTGCTCCTTTCTACCAAACTATATTGACTCTCTTACCTCCTCCCTTGTACTACAGGCCATCCTCACATCTCACCCCACTGGGCAGTGCCTGGTGCAGACAGGCTTAGCTCAAAAGGGTGCAAAAGGTACAGCGCAGAGTGGAAGCTCTTCTGGGCTCCAGCTAAAGACATCTAGGGAAAACTGCCAGGAAGCCGTCTCGGGAGTTTAAAGAGTGCCGGAAGGAGCTCTGGGAAACAGTTACGGATCCCATTGTGTTTCCAGTGTGTCCTTGAATAGGTCCCATAACTTCTCCCAGCATGCTTCTGCATCGGCAGCATGGAAGATCTAGGTGATGACCAAGAACCTTGGTTCATGTTCTGCCGCCTCCTTTTCCCCCCAAGGAAGAGATTGTGGCTCTGCCGTACACTCACCTACGTTAGGGTCATTCAGACTGCAGTTCTCCTTGGGGTGGAGGAAGCATTTCTGCCCCGTTGCTCATCCTTACTCATGGAAGCGGACACCAAGGGGCTGAGGTTTGGGGCTGTACGAAGGTCAGCCCTGTCGCAAGCTCCCGTTTTCACACCAGCAGGTCCAGAGGAAACCACTCTTTTGAAGTCAAATGTTGGGGGTTGGAGTTCAGAGGATGGAGGAGGGGCCCTTCTGGGCATCAGTTGAGCAGATGCCCAGGATGCCTGGGGGAGACCAGCTTCCCCTACAAATCAGAGCTCTAAATTACAAGGTTTTTACCAACGCGAACAGTTGGGGGAAGTCGTCTGCTCTCATTTGCGTAATGGTTTCTGTCACTGGTGATTAGACACAGGATGAAGGAAAAGAAATTTGACAATTAGGAATGAGCGATCATTAATCTGAATCTGTTAGGAGACAGAGAGGGGAAGGATCCTTATCCGTGGGCCAGCCCAGTGTGAGGAGACTCACTCTGCCCCCTAGAGACTCGGGCCACAGACCTTTCATTATTCCCACAAGAAGGCTGAGCTGGAATTAGACTAGGTGGGCCCACTCGCCAGCCCGAGGTGGATACAGGGACGGACCTCTCCCAACGGGGGGGAAGGGTGTCAGATGCAAGCGAGAGGGCAAAGAACGACAATGAAATAGTTTGGAGATGCGTTTCCTGTTGGTAGAAAAATGTTTTGTAATTAATACTCCCGACACCCAACCTGTGACAAGTGTTTGCCACATTCCAACACTGCAGGGTGTGGAAAAAACCCATTACCCTCCAGGATCTTCTGCTTTGTTGGCGAGGAAACCACATGAAAACCAGCAAAGGTTATGAAGCGGGGTGTGGTGCACCGTGTGAGGACAAGATGAGGCTGTTGAGGGAGCAGGAAGCTTCCTCTTCTCCAGGCTTCTCCAAGCCCCTGGGCTCCCCAGGGAGGGACTTCGCTCTAGGCCTTCCAGCAGCATTGATTTTCTTTCTCGCCCACATTGCAGGGGTAGTTATGTCTGAAGGACGCAGACCCTCTTGCCCAGATGTGTGGGCAGATGATGAGAGGCTGAGTGTCCCAACTTGGATCTTCCCAGGTCTCCATGTTTCCTCTGATCCCTCTGTCCCAACTTCAAGGACAATATTAATTTGCACCAGTTGGCATTTGTTCCTCAGTTCTGTGATGTGTGTGTGGTGGGTTCCTTAGACCAGAGGCTCGCGTGAGGATTGGGGCAGGGGTGGCAGTGTGCTTGTTCTTTGTCTTCTCTTGGAATGGGAACTTAATCACAGATGCAGCTGGCTCTCCCCTTGATAACTTCCCCATCTCTGGGTCTTCTACCCTTCACAAGCCAGTACAGTGTAGTAGGACTACAGGGAATGGCCCTCAGGGACCAGTTTTACCCAAACGGTGAATGCCGGGATGCACCTGAAGTGGCTCATGGGATTCCAGAGGCTCTGACCGGATTTCAGCCCATGGCCCCTTTGGGACCTTCAGTGCTTGTCCTCTGGGCCCTGCCCACAACTCTGGTGTCCTTGCAAACTGCCTGCTCTAACTAAAGAGACGTTCCAGCTTCTCTGCAGAGCTCTTTCAGTTTCTCCTATTCAGTCTCCCTCCTGCCCAGTCTGCAGCAACCCTTTCACCGAGGTCCTTTCCCCTAAAAGTTACCCTTTTCTCAGAACCTCCAGACTGCACGTGTTTGGGTGGACTTGTGAGGGTCCCTCACCCTGAGGTCATCACTGTTCATCTCTTTTTTCCTGATCTGTGATAGTTCTGTCTATTCACACAAGCTTAGTCCGTTTATTCTGTGTGTGCTCTGCCCTTTTGTCATTCTGTTGTCCGCTCTGTCCATCCCAGTTTAGCGTCTCTAATTGGAGGCCCTTTCTGCTCGTTTTCAGCCAGCTCTGTGTAATCCTCACAGGTCTTGGGATCCTCAGCAGAGCCTGCTGAACATTTTTGGTGCATTGCTGGGGGACAAAGCCTCAGACACCGGCAGCCTGGAGGCCCAGGGGCCTATGGGGCAGCCCCCAAGATGGGTGAGGGGAGGGTACCTAGAGAGTCGTGAACAGTGGAAAACCAGTGAGGGGGACTGGGCAGGAGACTCCCTAGGAGTGAGGCCTGGCGAGCCAGGGCCGGAGAACCAAAGTTCGTTTCCACCTAAATGTATCTGTATGCCTTAGGGTCCATCAGTTCAGGGATGGGGAGCATTTTGTGAATGTCTCCCAATTTCTCTCAGGTGTTTCTGGCGATGCTCCGAGTCACCAAGTGTAGCTTACCTCTGCATTTCAGCACCTGCTGGAAGGAAACAGCATGTTGAGTAGTCACGTGTCAGGAGTGGACATCTTAGGTGGGAAAGGCCCTGGAAGCCGGCCGCTGGAGACAGGGACCCAGGGGTCGGCCTGTACCCCGACTCTCTTCACTCCTCCAAGTGTTCTAAGTACAATAGCTGACTATGGACCTCGCCTTCTTCCCCACATAAAATCCAGTCTTCACGCAATATCTTGGGGAGGAGACTGTGTTCTTTAACTTCCAATGAAAAACATTCTAGCCTCGTGTGTGAAAGCCAGGATTTTGTAAAAACTAGGATATCTGTCTTTGGTTCAGATTTCTAGTATTGCTACTTGCCAGCTGTGTTTGAACTTGTTGATTGACTTGACCTCTCTGAGCCTCAGTTTCCTCAAAGAATGATGTGTGTGGGAGGGAAAGGGGTGTTGAAAATATCTACCTCCCGGTGGTTGGATTAACTTAGACAATGTAAAGCTTGAGCACAGTGCCTGGCAAGCACTTAATAAATGGCGTGGTGGTGGCAGTGGTTATATTTATTATGTGACTGACTCAGAAACGGTGTCAGTGATTCCTTAACGATCTAAAGAAAAGCATAGAGAAGAATAAGGAAAATACCCTGGAGAAACCCATATGGAGCGGAGCTGGGGGGCGGACAGAACAGCCTTGGTACCTAAACCTGTCCTAGAGGAAGGGAGGGAAACACAAGTCTTGTCTGATGTCTTCTGCCTGATCAGCAGACCACTGCTCTCCACAGCAACCTGAAGCCAGTGTGAGAAGCTGTCAGGTACAGCTCTCCTTACCCTGCGTGAGGGGTGAGGGCAGCTGAATTCCCATTACACCTGGAGAAGCTGTCGCCAGCACCCTCACACCGTGAGATACTGGGAGTTAAATCGAGCCCCTTTGGTTCCGTTTTATTCCATGCCCTTCAGTGTATTAAATTACAGGTGTGTTAAGATTGTTCTAGGACAGGGACATTCAGAAAAATAGAAGACTGGAATCTTAATAGCTACCACGTGTGGAGCACTGTGGAGCATGTATGTTCCAGACCCAGTGCGTGTTCCTTCTCCTGTGCTGTCAGCGGGTGCGACAAGCAGGCCATTATTAGCATTACAGGTGCACAGAGGAAAGCACCTGACAGGCTCAGGTGTTCACAGTAGGCTTCCTGCAGGAAGTACCATATTCTAAGCTGAACCTGGAGAATAACCAGGAGTTGGAGAGTGGTTAAAAAAAGCCGTAAGTTTCTCCTCTGGTTTCTCTCTCCCCCAGTCTCCAAACACTCTACTCCTCCGTGTTTAAGAGTTTTGTTAATCACTCCTGGGAAAGAGCCCAGTGATGGACCTCAAAAAGAAGACACCCTTGATAAGCCACAGAAATCTTGGAAACTCACTTTGGTTGCTGGCCCAGGTTTGTCCTGGAGAACATGTAGATTGCACTTGCTCATTTGCAATCCCTCCACTGTCCTCTTCCTCAGGAGACTGACCTCTGAAGCCACCCTGTCACCCTCCTTGGAAGAGAAGCCGGACCGGGTACACAGACCTCAGCCCGAGATACGAATGTATTCTGGCTGCCTGGGATTCTCGACCTCTTCTGCACTGCACTGCGATACCCTGATCTCTTCCGTTCTGCCCCCACCTCTGCCGCTCCCCTCGTCCCCACTGAACCAAACTTCTGCAGTTCCCATCTCACAACTCTTACCTCTGCCCCTGGTCCCCAGCCCCATGGGTGAGGAAGACCCCCTCTATCTTGTGCTAAGCCATCTCTGGACTGCAGACCATTCTGCAGTCACCTTGCATTCACCTCTTTGCTTCTAGATTTCTTTGGCCCCAGAAAAGTGTGCCGTGTTTTATTCAGTTTGCTTAAAACCTATTCACTTACTCATTGAGGTCAATCCTACCCTTCAAGGAAACTGCTCCTTAACCCAAAATCTAAGCTACATCTGGGCTAGGTTTTATTACCTCAAGTATATAGTGTAGAGTACAATACAGGGTAGTGGTTGAGAATCAGGGCTTTACACACCTGGCTTTGAATCCTAGCTCTGTCATTCTACGTGACCTTGGGGAAATGACAAACTGCCTGAAACTCAACTTCAAATGTATGGGTATAACATTACCTGCCTTGTCAGGGTTACATGAAATAAGGTGTGTTAAGAAAGGCTTAGTAGAGTGACTGTTCCTTAGCAATGGCCCAGCCCTCTCTCGAAACCCTTACCTCCCATCTAGCTTTCTGACTTAAGGTCCTGCTTCTCGTGTCAGGGCAAGTGCAGTTGTCAGCTCATGAGCAGAGCGGAGATACAAGCACACACTTTTCCTGCTCATGTCCCTGCCCCTTCTCAGTGACCTCTGACTCAAGGACCAGTTCAAACTGCTTTGGCTGGGGTAATGTTCTTCCAAATATCCTTTTCTGAATATTAAAAACACCTGAAACACCCTATAAGTGAAAATAGGACATCGGCTGTGCTGCTGCCAGGGGATAGGAGGCACTGAGGGTGTCTGCGAGCTGGCCCCACAGCGGGTCAGGACGCAGGTGACAGACTGGTGCAGAGGCTGCCGTGCTGGTGTAACGGCAGGAGGACCACGGGCTCCAGAAGGTTCCTTTCAAGTCTGTAAATAGTGAGCTTGTGACTATATTGTTTGAGCAAAACCCTACCCATTTTTATAATCAGCGTGGTCATCATTCTCACAAAAATGTGTGTGATGTCTGTAAGAATGGAGCCTTCGGTGTGACTCCTGACTCTGAATCCCTGTTTGCTCCTTCCTAACTCTGTAACCTGAGGTAAGTTAAGGTGTCTGGGTATTTCTCTCCCACAAGGGGTGGGAAATAGCACATGGCTTGCAACATGGTTACGAGAGTTGTGTAATGTTTTTAAGACACTCAGTTCAGTGTGGGCACTAAGCAGTGGTTTATTAGAAAGACCAAGTGTCGCAGGAGCCGTGTTTAGTTAGTGCTTGGACAGAAAGAAACTGTTGGCAGCAGGGTTTTCGTGTTTTTGTTTTAGTTTCAGGTGCAGAAAACGATGTAATAGACAATTACACCCCTCACAAAGTGGTCACCCCCCTCCCTAGCAGGGCTTTTTTGATCCTACTGTGACTCAAGATGCTCAAAGTGGAATCGCAGAGGAGATGACGTGGGGTGAGGGAAACAAAATGGAAAAGACCATAAGGTTAGGGAAGAGACTGAAAATCCATAAAAGACGGGACAGACATGCTTGGGATGAGGTCTTGAGGAGCAGACGCAGAGTCCTAAACTCGAGGTTACCACCCAATCCCGGAAGATCAAAGGGAAGGGTGCCTGGAGGACACTGGCTGAGTGGCAGGAACACGAGGTTCAGGGGCAGTGAACTGACGTGTGACTCTTAGATGCATTTTTCACAGGCTGGGTGATTTGGGGCATATTTGTCTCGATGCTTCAGTCCGCTCATCAAATTGGTTATTAGTATTGCTACCTTCCTTACAGGGTCAGTGGGACAATACAGGTGAAAATGCTGTCTGACCAGCACAACATGTTAATTGTTGGGTTGTGGGATAGAGGTTTAGGAGAGCTTTTCCAGGGTTGGTGGGTCACAGAATTGTAGGAGTTCACAGATTCGAGCCTCCCACATTTCTAATAGGAAGTGGTAAAGCAGCATTTCCCACCAAAACACTGTGCTTTCCCTTTGCCAACATTTGACCAGTAAGGATTTTATTTTGATTTAAGAAGGAAAAGCTGTGTGGTGCGAAAGGACCTAAGTTTTGGAGGTGCATGGACTAGGTTTGCATCTTGGTTTCACCATTCCCAACATTGAGACCATAAGATTACGCATCGTCCCTGAGCTTTGATTTCTCAGCAAGTCCCCTCATGTGGCTATGGGGAATGAGACCCCTCAAGTGAAACACCCCAGTGCCTCGTGCCTACATAGTAAGTGTCCAATATTGTTAATTCCCCTGTCTTTCAATTCTTTCCCCCTTAGGAAGCATCCAGTTAGACTCAGTTGTCCCTGCCTTAGTGTAAACAAGTAATATCAGATTTCCCTTCTTTTTCTAAGGTGAGGGCAGCTGCCCTAAAAGAATAGGACTATGAGGGTGAGTGGGCAAAATGGCGAAGGGGGCCTACAATATTGAAGATGGAGTAGAGATCCTATGGTCATCTAGCTGGCGTGGGGGAGGGTTAAGAAAGGGTGAGGTTGAGAGGTGAGGGTTTCACGAAAGAAGGTGGGTGCTGAGTGCTAGAGGGGAAAGGCCGTCGAAGAGGGGCAGCACAGAGGGGAGGACAGGACAGTGAACGAAGGGCGAGGAGACCAGAGTTCTGCAGGAGATCTTTAGGAATTGTGACGACAAGTCAGAGTTGTGACAGAAGTCCAACATTCAACCAGCTGTCATCTTAATACCTATAAGAGTGTGGTCTTCTCAAAAAGGAAGAATATAAAAAGAAAGTAGAAATCATCAAGATGGAAAGACTTCTAAGTGTTTTCAGAGCCAAGGAAATGCACCACCCTTTCAAGGTATATGGCAGCTTAGTTGGGGTTCTGGATTTCCGTGAGAAAATGCAATGAGGTACTGAAGAGCATCAAACCCAGGGGTGTGAGCTGGGTGACCACTTCTTTAAGTAATGGAGGCCCTGTGATAGGGCTTTCACAGGCCACAGATAAGACTTTCTGGGTCCCTTAGAATCCAGTCAGTGGCCCAACCCATCTTTCTGGTTGCTTTACAACCTTATTCATCTGAGAAGGTAACCCCCAAAATACATGGGGCAACATAAATTGTTACCTTGATAGGAAAGCACCTTTTAATGCTGGAGGACTTAGAATGAAGGATAGACATGTTTAAGAACGTCAAACCCACAGCATTACTATGTTTGCTTTACAGTTTGCTATACAGTTGGTTTCTTAAATCCTTGACATACGGAAGAGAATTTACCTCTAATTTTATCAGGTTTACCTTGTAATACCAACTAAAGGGTGTTGAGTAATTTATTTCGAGTTAAATTTTAAACTGAAATCTTGCTAAGTTTCTATATAGTTTTGGAACGTTTAAAATGATTTAAGATTTGGTGTATTTATAAACTTAATGTATCGGAGACATAGTAATTAAGTAATTGGGAAGGTTTGTTTTAGTCAGATAAATGAAGTACTTAGGGAAATCAAATATATTAACCTTACATTAAATCAAACTCCTTTGTTTTATAAGCAAAATAATAAGATTTGTAAAAGCTGAACTTAAAAAGCTTAGACAAGAACTAGGATTTTGTATATGTAACTTTGAAAATTGAATATAATTTTTAAAACCAAAGTAATTTCTGGATAAGTATCTCTATACATCAAAGTAACCTTCACAGATATCAAAAAACTCACAGGGGAACTAAATGTAGAGTTATTAATACTACAAATGCAAGTCACTTAGCCTCTCCGAGTACCAGGCAACTGGCAGCAGTTAAGATGGCTGCCATGAGTCAAATCAAAGCTTCAGACATGTTTTTGAAAGTTTTTTAATTAGTTGGTAACATTTGAGATAAACTTTCACTAAAATATCCAAATTTTTGCTTTCTCTGGAAAATCTGGCAACAATAATGTCACATTTCCCTTATGACTACAATTGGCTGCAGTTGAATAGCTACTACTTCTGTGGCCATGTTCCTTCCAGTTTGCCAGTCACCACTCCTCATTTTGGTGCTTTATACCTGGTTTGTCTCACTTCTGTGACCTCTCTGGCCCACATAGATTTTTGAGTGTGTGACCCCTGAACTAAAGTTTCTCTGAGGTTCCTAACAGCTGATTTGTATAGCCTGAGATAAGGGCTCAGAAAAAGTACAGGCCCCACGCTCCTCTATTGTCCCCACTTCAGCTGGCCTGTCTTTTTCCATCTGACCTGGGCCAGGACTGGTGTCAAGCCCTATAAGAAGTATGTAAGAAGTTCCTAGGCTCGGACTCCTCCATGTTTGTTGCTCTTGTCTGTGACCAGACTGGTTCTAGGTCTTCTCTTGCCCAGACAATTTGCCTAGGCTCTAATGTCACGTCTCAGTTCCTGGGAACTACCTGATCGCCTCGGAATTTGACCACAGCCTCACTTAGGTGTGTGAGGGCTCGCAGGCTCTCTGCTTTGTGAAGCTCCCATACCTGATTATATCTGATCGCTCAGGCTTTGTTGTGAATCCTCTGACTGACTCCCAAACCCCAACCCCATCCCCACCATCCCTGGGCACTGACTGGGCAGGGTGGTTACTCAGCTGAGGGAGGGAAGATTGCTGAAGGTTCAGCAGACATGGGAGGAGAGGTGGGAATTGTTTGGATTTTTGGAGACAGAAGCCAACCACAGTTTAAGGAGACAACTAGCAGAAGGCTGTTTAGGCGTAGGAGGCCACCACACATATTTGTAGGCAGAGAAAAAGATGGCAGGAGAGAGAATTTAAGTGTGAGGATAAGGTTTCAGAGGAGGCACTGGGGTGATGGGATAGGCAATAACAACAGTGGGTTATACCCAGGGAGATCCTAAAGCTCAGAAACATCTTAACACTTCAAGAGACGCAGGAGAGGGCACTGTCAAAAGTCTATAATCCGCTGAAGGTATGGTTAAATAAAGGATGCTAGAGGTTTGGAGAATAGAAAGAGGGCACGGCCATAATGTCGGGGCCACAGCCTGGGGCAGGAGAAATTTCCAGCAGTGCAGCAGACAGCCTCTCACAATATCTGTAGATGTAGCAGAAACATCTGAACCAAATGGTCATGAAGCTTGGGGAAGAGCCAGAGCCAGTGAGGGTTGATTAATGGATCCATGTCAGCCTAGACTAGAGGGAAGTCTCCAGCAGTATGCCTTAGGGCTCCATCTGGGCCTGTGTCCTGTCGGACATTTTTATTGACAACTGACAGAGGTAGCAGGCTCATCAAGTTTGCAGGTGATAGAGCTGGGAGGGGCAGCTAATACTTTGCATGAAAGAGTCAGGATTCGAAAGGATTTCAACAGGCTGGAACCAACAAGATTAAATTTAACAGGGATAAATGTAGAGTCCTGCACTTAGGTTAAAACAAAATCAATGACATAAGTACCGGGTGGAGGGGTGGGCCCAGCTTGACAGCAGTTCATGATGAAAAGACCTGGGGGGTTTAGTTGACTGCAAGCTCAATATGAGTCAATGGTGTGATGTGACTGCTAAAACCTCTAATACAATCACAAATTGCATTAACCAAAAAGGAGCGGCCAGATCAAGGGAGGCGCTTACCCCACTGCTTTCTGAGATTATCAGGCCACCTCTGGAATACTGGGTCCAATTCTGAGATTCTTGTTTTAAGGAGATGGGTGACAAATGAGACAATATTTTGAACAAGCAGCCAGCATGGCAGTGGCTCAAAATACTACCAGAAACTTTCCAGAAATTCTATGGGCTGAGATTCTGGAATGAAGGACAGGGTGTATATCTGGCTCCCGGCAAAGACCATTGTATCTGGAGCAGTTTTCTGGGATTTGGAAGAAAACATATGGGCTGCTTTTCCTCACTTTCTGTGAGTATCCAGAGACATTGGCTTGTGAATCATCCCAGGCGTTCCTGAAATCTGAGGATTAGGAGTCACTTAGAATGGGTCTAGGATGGGGATCAACGGAGGGAATGGGTTGAAAACGGAGCCGTGAAGTGGAAAGGAACCTGCGAATGTGGCCCTCAAACGACACCTTTCCAGCCCTCTCCCCCCGGGACGTGCAGTCCCTGCTTTGGTCACAGCGTGGAGCCCTCGCTCCATGCGGGGATCCTGAGCCAATGGCGGGAGCGGATTGGGCCGCAAGACCGCAGCTGCGCTTCCCGCACTGCCCACTGCAGGGAGCCCGCGGGGCCGCTGTGCTTCGCGCGGCTGGCCCGGGACTGTTGTGTGGAGAGAAGGTGACCGCGGTGTGGAGAAACTTGCCTGCAGCACAAACACACATGGAATGCAGAACTGGCTCCTGTTAGGGCCACACAAGCCGGCCTGCACTGTGATGCACATAGCCTCTTCTCGGCCCTAACACGGAGCCCACGGTGCCGAGGGCCGCTCCTACGGCAGGAGGGTTCCCCCGGGCGCCGAGGACTGACTGTAGGACTGCCACCAATTTACCTAAGCTCTGTACATCTTGGGTTCCTCAACTGTTCAAGGTAGAATAACACTGCCTAGAATAAGAAGTTCGTGGAGATGTTAGGCATCTAGAGCCATGATTCTGAACTGTTACAGGAATCACCAGAGAAGTTTGGTGAAAATGCAGATGTCTGGCCCCGCTACCAGTCAGTGAGTAGTTCTGGATAGAGCTCAGGAATGTCTCATTTTAAGCACTTTCCCCAGGTGATTCTGATGTCCATGTCCTCTGACCACACTTTGAGAAACGCCTAGGACATACAAGGCTGCCTAGTATGCATTAGTTCTCTTTCTCAGAGCCCACGGGGGAGACAGGGTGGTGATCACCGTGCTGGGCTGACAAGAGGACGCAGGCTTGCTCTCCAGAGGGCTAGCCAACATGGTGGGAGGAGGACGGGTCTGCAGATGGGGTACAATAGTTCAGCTCAAAATGGATGTTTGAGACCTAGGAAGACTAGATGTACTGAAGGCCATACAAGAGTTGGGGTGATGGCACCAGAGATAGGGGACCCTTAGTGTTAGGGCAATGGGTGTGTGTCAGTGTTGGAGGGTTGAGTGTAATGTGTTATTGATGGGCATGGAGTCAGAGTGTCCTGGGAGGTGAAGGAGCTGAGACGATGAGGTGGAATACATTAGTGTTTTCTTGGGGGCCTGGAGATGGAGGTTTGTTTTTTCATGGTGAGGCCAAAAAGTGATGGAGACTGCGATGCTCAATGATGCCCCATGGGGGCAGCCATGCTTTGTGATTTGTGGTGAGGCCTTGAGCCCAAGCTTCTGACTATTCTGTTTTTTTTGGAGTAACAGAGGAAGAGGATGTTCCTTAAGAGCTTCTGGGGGAACTTTCCTACCCCCGGGGATATAGGTAAAGTGTGTGTGTGTGTGTGTGTGTGTGTGTGTGTGTGTGTAAGGGGAGGTTAGCTTATGCAATGAGATTTTCAAAGATCCTTTTCTGGATTTGCTGACTTGAGGAGAGGGAGTCCATCTCTAGGGCATGCTCCTCTCCCCTACCTCCACACACAGAATAACGTATAACGTTTGACCTGCCTGGTTTTCTTGGGGCTCAATTCCCCAAAAGGGGGCAATCTTGTTGGCAGCTCATGAACATGTCTGCTAACTGAAAACACTTTCCAGAAATTCTGAAGACCATGCCCATCTGAGGAACATTCTAGAAAGAATCCTCAAATTCCAAGTTCTTGAACACTGGAGCTGGAAGAGAACTTAGATACCATCCAATGCAGTCTCCTTCAGTTTTATCCTGGGAAATAGACTCCTTGTGTTGACACCCCACTTTCTAAGCCTCTTGGGGTCCCAGAGCCAGGTATGGGAGACAAAACTCACACATTATCTTGAGAAAAGGGAGAGTCAGTAGTGGGTTGTGGGCTCTGCTGATAAACACCTAGGAGGTCAGAGGTGGGTGAGCGCTTATACCAGAAGGCTCCCTAGAACAGGGCTGCTGGAGGTACACCTTAAAACGGGTAGGATTTATTTTTAACTGTTTTTTTTCCTGACTATGACTTTATGGAAAACGAGGAAAACAAAAAATATTCGGATGAAAGGGTGGGGCATGTCGGTCCGTCTACAGAGGAGAAAAGCTACAGAGGCTTGAATCCATCTGAGATTTGGAGGACAGCACAGAGACTGGCTTGGGTAGGGGGCTGGGACCCCTGTGGGGCAGTGTGAGAGAGAAGACATAGAGGTCTGGCTGTAGCACGAGGCTGGAAGCCGGAGGAAAGAAACTCAGGGTTGGGCTCATGTAGGGGCAGTGAGGACTGAGGCTCACTGATGAGAGCACCCAAGGAGACAGGTACAGAGAGGAGAAGAGGATTTCAGGGACAGGCATGAATATGCCTGAGAAGCACTTTCCAGAGAAGCAGGAGTGGAACCAAGAGCACGGAGGTCATTGAGACAGGAATGGGGGACACAGGAAGGAAGTCACAGGCTCAAACCCTGAAGAGGAGTTTGGTGGAGGAGGGTGCGGGTGAGGATCCCGTGAAGGTCATTAGACTTGGTGATTAAGAGGTCAACAGAATGGTCGGGGCTAAAGAGTGAGTTGGAGAAGAAATGGGGCAGCAACTATGGACAACTGTAGGTGATTCTTTGAGAAATACACACAGGACTGGAGACAGGCCCATATCTTGAAAAAGAGGCTGCAGCAAAGCTTTGTTAGTCAGGGAGAGGAACAAATTTATCGACAGACAAGAAGGAGCCATTGGAGAGGAAAATACTGAAACTGCTAAAAAGAGCAGACACTGGGAAGAGCCAAGTGCTAGAAGGGAAAGGAAGGACAGGGTGCCAGGGCCTGGAAGAGAACAAAGCCTCAGGTGTGAAGAAAGGGGTGAAGGCGTGAGGCTCTTGTTGGATCCAGGCTTTGATCTAAAAGTAGAAGTCAAGGTTGAGGTCAGCTGCTTCAAGTCGGGGCTGCCAGCGATGGGCAGGGCTGGAGGGACACAGAGGAAGGGGTCTAATCAAGGAGCAATCTGGACATCTGATGTATTGCCCAGTAGGCCCGGGATACAGTGGAGCTGGGCTGGGGTTTGCTTGGCCAGCTCTGATGCTCTGCCTTCTGGGAGCAGGATGGCGCAAGCAAGCTATGGTGCGACCAGATTACAAGTGTCAGCAGTCTAGAGGACAGGACACGATGAGGGCAGTGAGGGACCTCACTGGAGGAAAGGAGGGACAGCTGCCCGAGTGTGGGTTTGATGGAATAGTGTAGGCAGCCATGCAGTGTGGAGGTCAAGAACCTGAATTCAAATGTGAGGCATTACCACTGTTACTATTTTTAAGTACCTGAGTGGAGAGAAGAACATAAGATGCAGAAAGGGAGTGTTGCTTTGTGCCTAATGCTCTTCTATATTAACTAACTTAATCCTCTCAAGGACCTCCCCCATGAATTAAGTGTTATTATTATTACCATTTTACAAATGCGGAAATTAGGTTCAGAGAGGGGAAGTAACTTGGCCAAGGTCACACAGCCAGTTGGTAACAGTTGCTATTTGAAAGGTTTTTCTGACTCAAAAGCCTGTGCTTTCTGCTGTGCCTTTTTATCAACTATTTACTAGGTAGGTGATCTTGGGCAAATTACTTAATTTCTTCCTCACTTTCCCCATCTGAAAAGTGGGGATAATAGTAATACTATTTTATAGGTTTTTGCGAAGATTAAATGAATTAATATATATAAAAGACTTTAAACAGCGTCCGGTGCGTAGAAAGTGCCACTTAAGGGGATGCCATTATTACAAGCATTGTTGTTGTCATTATTGCCATTACTTCTCACAGCTTCCAGCCAGAAGCTAAGGACTTTGAGGCAAGTGAAAGAAGGTTCTGGGGCATATTGATAATTTAGAGAAGGTCAGTGGGGAAAGGTGAAAGAACAGCATCCAACCAAGGTCGTTCTCAGCCAGGGACAGTTTTGCCGTCACAGACACTTGGAGGGACTACGGGATTTTGATGGGCAGGAGCCAAGACTGTCAGCAGTGGTCAGTCACGTCCCAGTCGAGAACGTGCAGGAAAACTCCTCGGAAAAGGATGCTTGGGATTTAGCTCCTCAGAAGAACAGCAGTTCCAGAGATTGGAGCAGCAAGTGTCCGGCATTTGGAATGAGCTTGGAGGTTCATAAGGAGCTGGGAAGAGTCAGACCCTATTGGAGGGGAGGCTTCCTAGAGGGGAAGGGGTGGGGGTGGCTGCAGAAGTAGGCTGGGACCAAACCCCAGAAGGCCGGGCTGAGGGTCCTGGAAAGGGAGCAGAAGATATGGAGAGCCGTGGGGTTCTAGACAGGGAGTATGACATATTTAGGAAGATCACTCATGGAGCCAGGGAAGAAATTGGGTGGGAGGAGGAGAATCTGGGGACCCCTTAGGGGAGTGGGGCCAAACCCTGGCAGGAAAGGCAAGTGAGCTGGGCTGGGTTTGGGGTTGGAGTGTGCAGATAAGTGGCAATATTACAGGCCATTTGAAGGAAAACACAGTGTGAAGATGCATGAATAGAGCGTGGGCTGCGCCAGATGTAGCAGGCACATGACCTGGGAGGGAATTCTGGGAGAGGTGGGTGGGTTGGGGACTCAAGGTGACAACAGTGAATTTAAGGTGATGATGGGGAGTCTGGGAGGAGATGTCTAATGAGCAGCTGGAGATGCCGGTGGAAGTCAGGCCTGAAGTACTGATTTGGGAGCCATTAATCCACCTCTATGGAGGACCCAGGATGCTCAATACACATGTAAAATTGGGCCCTTTGAGGACCATTCCTATGGGGTTGCTAGTTGAATTTGAAGTCCTGCTTGTAGATGAGTCAGTCATGAGAAGACAGTGTGGAGGGGGGAGCACTGAAAACCTTCAGACTGAGCCAGGGCCCTTTCTGCTGATAAGGGAACAGGAGAGTGGCTGGGAGAGAATCAGCAAGATCAGAGAACTAGGAGAGGACAGAGAGCTTCCAGAAGGGCATCACCAGCATGAGGTACTGCAGAGAAGAGGCCTAGGGGCTGGCTGCTTGCAGAGCAAGTGGTTTCAGGACAGTGGTAGAGTGGAGGCCAGAGGCAGGCAGTGGAGCTGCAGAAGGAGGGAGGCGGTGGGTGAAGATGGTTGTTGGGCTGGAGAAGTTTGGGAGTTCAAGGACAGAAGGAGGGCACTGTGGTTCTGAAGGCAGGTGGAAGAGGATGAATGTGAGAGAGGAAACATTGGGGCTGATGGAGGGGAAGGAGCAGGAAAGGGGGTTCTTCTCTGAGCTAAGGAACTACCCCCAACTTAGGTACAAAGTGGTGGATTTCTCCAGGTTCAATTGTCCAGCCTTTCTCTGTCCTCCTCCCCTTAACCCTCAGTTTAGGCTATTTCCTCTGCCCCAGCCTCAAGGAACACAGAGAAAAAGAGATAGCCCTGTCCTGTAACTATCCCGATTTATCTGACTTTCCTACCCTGCCCTCTAGACTCTAATTCCGACTCCTGTGCCCTCAGCCTTCCCTTCCCCAGGAGAAAGTTCAGCTCCCATGAGGTGACATGACTTGAGTTTTTTCCTGTTTGCCATCCTCAGTGCGTGTGGGTTTTTCAGAAAGCTTGCCGACCACCCTGTGCCATTCTCCCCCTCCCCCCATGTCTTCTGTTACTCCTTTTCAGGCCAGACTTGCCTTTTTTTGTCTGTTGCTTTGATCACTGTCCCTTCTGGGAAGTGGTGCCCCAATCCCTCCCCCACTAGCTCCCTGGTCTGTTTGAGTCTGTCACCAGAGTTAGGAATCAGCAGAGGATGTTGAAAACTCCTCTCCTCTAGGAACGCTCCTCCGATTGGGCTCATTCAATTCTTATTGCTCCTTTCCTCTGTCGATTCTGCAGATGGGGGGTCCACTTAGATAACTTTGCAGATAAAAAGCAGCACGTGCTCTGGTATCTTACTGTTTAAGAACCATTTTGCTTCTGTTGCATTGTTCTCTTCTGGAAAGGAACAAGACATCACCTAGTCCAGGGATTTCAAAAAGTATTTTAAACTTTAGAATCTTCTATTCAATTTTGAGTGCGCACACACACACACACGCTGCTGTGGTTGAAGCTTGCTCATCTTTGCTCCAGCTCTTGCCCATAGCAGCTCTTCATGCTCCTGAGAACCCTAGAGCTCCACAGAGCACATCCTGAAAGCCTGATGCCTTTATTTACAGGTGTGAGAACTGCGGCCCAGAAGGATGAAGGGACTTGTCCATGTTTACACAGCAAGAGCAAAAACTCAGGATTTCCCCCAAATTCCTCTCAGTTCTAGCATTCTAGAACTTATAAACTTCTAGCCGAGCTGTTCCTCTAGTGTTGTTTTATGTACTTTGTGTTTGTTATTCATTCACTTAACAGATGTTTATTGAGCACCTGCTATGCCCTGGGTACACGGTAGGCGCTCAAGACTAGTAGGTACCAGTTCTGGGAATCAATGGGAACACAAGCAGACACTGCCCTCATAGGTCTTCCAGTCGAGCAGTGGGGCCAGAAAAACTACCTCTGTGAAAAGTGCCATCAAGAAGAGATCAACAGGGGCCGGCCCGGTGGCTCAGGCCGTTAGAGCTCCATGCTCCTAACTCCGAAGGCTGCCGGTTTGATTCCCACATGGGCCAGTGGGCTCTCAACCACAAGGTTGCCGGTTCAACTCCTCAAGTCCCACCAGGGATGGTGGGCAGCGCCCCCTGCAACTAAGCTTGAACACGGCACCTTGAGCTGAGCTCCCGGATGGCTCAGTTGGTTGGAGCCCGTCCTCTCAACCGTAAGGTTGCCGGTTCGACTCCCGCAAGGGATGGTGGGCTGCACCCCCTGCAACTAGTTGGAGCTGAGCTGCGTCCTCCACAACTAAGATTGAAAGGACAACAACTTGACTTGGAAAAAAGTCCTGGAAGTACACACTGTTCCCCAATAAAGTCCTGTTCCCCTTCCCCAATAAAATCTTAAAAAAAAAAAAAAGAAGTGTCTCCCTAAAACACATGATCTCCCCCAGATAAAAAAAAAGAATAGCTCAACAGTGTGACAAGGAGGGCCTATAAGTGGGGTGTCTGATTGCGCTGCTAGAACAACAAAAAAAGATGGTGGCTTATAAACAACAGTTCATTTCGCACATTCCAGAGTCTGGGAAGTCTAAGACAAGGCACTAGTAGATTTGGTGTCTGGTGAGGGCCCTCTTCTTGGCTCACAGACCACTGTCTTTTCACTGTGTCCTCACGTGGTAGAAGGGTTGAGGAAGTGCTCTTGGGTCCCTTTGGTAAGGGCACTAATCCCATTCATGAGGTCTCTGCCCTCATGACATACTCACCTCCCAAAGGCCCCACGTCCTAATGCCATCACATTGGGCATTAGGTTTCAACATATGGATTTGGGGGGACACAAACGTTCAGTCTATAGCATGGTGGATTTGACCTAGTTAGAAAGTGACCTGGAACCAAGAGCTAAAGGTAAACTAGGAGAACAGAGAAGAGAAAATTGTTCCTGGTGGAAGGAGTAGCATATGCAGAGCCCTGCGGCAGGAGGGCGAGAAGTGGGATGAGGGAGGGAGATGAGAGTGGGCCAGTGTGGCTGGAGCGTGGGAAGTGGGGAACCACGGTGAGACAGACAAGCAGGGAGCCTACACCAGACAGGCCCACAGGCTGTTACGGAGTGCGGGGGCTTTATTCTAGGATTAGATTTGTGTTTCAGAGAGATGTCTCCAGTTGCAAAAGGTAACTGAATGCCCTGTCCCCAACCCCGTCCCAGCCGGGTTCCTTTCATTCCATCTCCTTCTTGTCTGCTTTTCTGACATCACTCACATGCTGCCTGGGACATTCTAAGCAGGGCTGATTTCCGCTTTTTGTGGCATATGCATTTCGGCTTGAAGGTATTTGTGTGCAGTATAGTGTGTGAATGGATTGTTACTGTATCATTTCTTCATTCAATAAATATTAAGTTATGAAGTGCCACTGTGAGCTCAGTCAGCGTGTGGTTATCGCTATGGTCAACCCACATGACAGGTGATAGTGTGCGATGTTGGTGCATTGTGTCATTACGTGTGAGTGCTTGTGTGTGACTGTGTGCTCTAAATGATAGCAAGTGTGGGTACCTATGTTATCATATGGCTGTCGGTGTAAGTCTCCTCTAGGTGTCATTGTGTGTGACTGTCATTGTGGGTGTTGTGTATAACTTGTAACTACAGTTGGTGTGGCTCAGGTTATGGGTGGGAGGTTGTGTGTTGCTGTGCCGTGGTGAATGTCGGACTGTCAGTGTGTGGCACCCATGCCCTGCCTGGGTGAGGCTCAGGCGGTGTGATGTGTGTCTGTCTGTGTGGGGTGTGGGAGACCCCCAGCTCCTGCCGTAAATCCTCAGGAGAATGAGCTTTCCCGGGAATGTTGGAGGTGCTCTCCATAGCGCCCGGGATGATTGATGTGGGGAGTGGAGCCTCCTCTTGGCTCAGCCCTGGGACGTTGGGCTTAGGAGCCTCCCCCTCGGATGGTTGGGGGACCGTGGAGGGGAGAAGGGTAATGGGGCAACTGGGCGGAGCGGGTTGGCCAGACGGGGCCAGATTAATAAAGAGGGACCTGGGGGAGGGAAGACCAGGGCAGGCGGCTGTGGCAGGAGGCGGCTGAGATGAAAGTGGCCCTACTGGCGGGCAGGCAGGTGGCCTCCCCCCTGCCCTGTCAGCACTTTTTAATGTCCCCTTGGTTAGAATGTGTGGGAGGAGTGGGGCGAGGGAAGCTGGAGCTCACCTTTCCCAGGCCCTGGAGGAGGGGGCGGGAGCAGCCACAGGGCGGAGTTTCTTTTGGGGGGTGGGAAGGATGTGGCCCATAGGTGTAACCGAGAGGAAGAGCCTGGCTCGTGCCCCCTCTCTGTCCCCTAAAAAATTACCTTAGCTCCGTCTATCCAGGGGAAGAAGGATTAGGAAGCAACTGGAGAAATAGAAAACCAGAAAGGGAGGTGGAAGGGGCTGACTGTGCGTGAGATTGTGTGAGATTGTGTGCACACCGCCTGCAGGTTCTTGTTGGGGGCGTGAATTTGAACCTGTGTAAATAAATGAGGATGAGGCTGAGTGCATGAGACCGTGTGAGCAAGACCGTGTGAGTTTGTGTTTGTTCAGCCCTCTGAGTGTGGGAATTTAAATTTCAAAACCGGGGGCCTGAGTCCTGGCTTGGCCTGTTGCTGGTGTGTGGTTTTGGACAGGTCATTGAACCTCCCTGAGCTTCATGGCTGCACCTCTCAAGCAGGGATAAGGGTATCTGCTTCTCAGGATGATTGTGGGGCTTAAGGAGACTGAAATAAATGTTCAACTGTGAAGCTCTCAATGTGCAGTATCATTGTTAATAATGACACGTGCGGCCTGTTAGGTGCCTGTGCGATGGTGTGGGTGTGTCTGTCGGTGTGATGTGTGTGGGTGTGTCTGGGGCCTGCGTGTCTTTGTGTATCAGTCATATTGGGTGTCTCTCTGGGTGAGAGAACACGTATGTTAGTAAGTGTGAACTCTATGTGCAATGAGTTTGTTGTGCAAGTGAGTGTGCAGATGTTAGATGTGTATTTGGTAGTTGCAGTAAAATACACGAAAATATGTATGGATCCAAGAGTGGTGTGTCTTTGTGTGACTGTGTGTGTTTGTCTTTGGGTGTCAGCCTCATTGTGTGTGTCTGTTTGCAATAGATGATTTTGTGTCTCAGCGTGTAAGTGAGTTGTCCTGGCGCCTGAGATGGACGTGTGCATCTTGGAGTGTGCACTCGCTGTGGGGAGCACGTGGGGGAATGGGTTTTGTGTGTCTCTGCGCCCTGTGTATGTCTCTGGGTCTGTGTCTCAAAACAAGTGTGGTTGAATGTGCCTTTGTCTCAGTGGTGTGAGTGTGATGGCGGTTCATGGTGCCTTGGTGTGGCTGTGTGTGACAGTGTGTGTGTGACAGTGTGTGTGTGTGCGTGTGCGTGCGAGTGTGTGTTTGGTGAGCGGCTCTGCTGCCTTAAGCACCTTTCGAATACATTGGCCACAGCTCATTGAATCCTTTAACAATCTGACTCTGCTCTTCCTTCCCCGTTTTTTCTAATTCAGTTCCTCTTATTACAAAAATAAAAAATAAAGCGCTGCCCCTTTCCAGTGGCTGGCCCTGCGGAGCCCCCGCCTCGGGACCAGCCTCGTTTCACTCCATTTCGGAGAAAACGGGAAGTCGGTAATTTTAAAAAATATTTTCTACTTTATTTGGGATTTAATGTTCTTACAGAATCCTGCTGCCTCTCGCTGTCCCCCCCCAAACTACCCCCAGCCCCACATGCAAGAGGCGTAATGGCCCGTTCAGCATATTAGGGGAGCCAAGAGCGCGCCAGTGTGTGTGTGTGTGTGTGTGTGTGTGTGTGTGTACATGCACAAGCGCACACACCACACACACACACTTGGATAAAAATACACAGAGACACACATAGGACTACATAGCAGCTCAAACGTATACTCAGACATGGATTCACACACTGTACCCTGATACTCAAACACCACACAAAGACACAGCCCCGTCCCCAGACACGGTCACACACTGAAAGGGAACACAAAAGCAGGAGAACTGTCGGGGAGAGCCTCCAGAGACAGGAAGGGAGTCAGACAGGCAGAGAGAGGAGGACAGAGAGAGACATGTTCCCATGGAGAGGCAGGACAGAAGCAACTTTCATGCATGAGGAATGTGAGTTGAGTTGTTCAAGAGAATGAGAGGGGGTCCGTCATCCCTGGGCCAGGCGTTGCCCTTTTTGTACAGGGACACTGCACGGTCAAGAAGTGATGACTGAAGGTCATGCAGGGAGTCAAGACTGGATGTGGGGACAGAAATAAGAATCCTGTACCAATTTCCTGTGCCCTGCTGCTGGGGTCCCAGGGCAGTAACTGTATGAGTAACTGTATAAGTGTGCACAGTAAACTGTATGAGGGCCTGTCCAGCGCTGGTAGAGACCGTGAGCAGCCCAGCCTCTGGGCAGGACCCGGGAAGAGGGGAGACGGTGCATCAGGGGTGCTGGAGTGGGAACTCCGCTGGTCGTTCGGTGCTGCCATCTCTCTTCTAGGAGACATGGGCCTTGTGGTCTGTGCTTCATCCAGAGTGATGAATTTCAAGAGTTATTTCAGAGTCTTCTGTGGTGGGAAGAAAGGTAATGAGTGGCCCATATGTTAAAATGGGGCAGGTGAGGGACAGAAGGGCAGTCGTGGACAGAAACTCAAGGTGGAGAAGATGGATGGATGGACAGGGATAGATAGACATACTGACTAAACACAAACTGATGAATAGATTTATTTATAGACAGAGCAAAAGACAAAGAGAGACACAGATAAATAGAGGTACAGATAGACACACAGACTGACATGACTAGGCAGGCAGGCAGGCAATCTCCAGGAGTGACTGACAGACCAACAGACAGGCAGACCAATCGATAGACAGATAAATAGATGGACAGCTAATTGTACAGAAAAGATGGATGTGTATAGCTCAGCATACAGAGTAAGCCGACCCAACAGCCATGCCCCACACTCTACCCTCCTTCCTTGCTAATGGAACCCACTTTTGTTTGGTGTTTGGAGACCAAGTGCTTTGGGGAAGGTTGAACCCCTCCCTTTCCCCAGAGGTTAATCTTAATTGATCCAGAAAAATCATGGTAATTCCTTTCCCCTTGCTGAGGATTGATTTAGAAATGCACATATGATATAATTTTGACCATTGAAATGTGGGAGGAAATCTGTTCAGGAGATCTGGGGCAAATTTTACCTCAGACTTATAAAAGGATCCATGGAAGAGATGTGCCCCTTCTCTCCTTCTGGATTTTGGACTTTTCTATGTGAAGATGGAAGGTCCTGAGGTGCCGCAGTATTTTCAAAACCTTGAGGTTCCTCCTGAGTCAAACGCTGACATGCCAAGGATGGCAGAGGGTGGATGTGAAAAGAATCTGAGTGTTGAATGACGCCACTGGGCCACATTAACCAATTTGAGAATCTTCCTGCCCCCAAACTTCTTATTATGTGAGATAATATTTTTCTTAGCAGCTTAGCCACTTTTGGTAGGGCCATCTGGTACTTGCAGCCAAAAGTATCCTCATTGCTACACAAATCAAGCTACAAATTGGCAGACAAATAATGGAAAATTGGGGAGATACAGGAGTGGCGAGATCAATCAATAGACAGAAAGACATCCAGACAGATGACCAATAGACCAACAGTTAGATACTAAAGAGATTCTTCAACTGACAGAGATAGGCAGATGGTTTGTGGATGGATACTAAGTAAGCAGATAGATGGCCAGAGGTGGGGTAGACAAATGGAAATGTGGATTGAGGCACGGGGGGGATAAATGCAGGACTGGCAGATGGGGACATAGGCAGACAAACAGGCCACTGACACTTTCTCCAGAAAACCTTCCCTGATGCTAGTCTGGTTTGGATTCTCCTTCTGAGGGTTCCCATGGCTACCTCTACACAACACCGTGTCAGCCCTCACCCACTGTGTGGTGATAATTGTTTTCTTTATCACTCTTCTTCATAACAAGTTCCAGGTCATAAGTTCCTCGAGGATAGGAATCACGTCTTACCCACCTTGAATATCCCCAGACTAGCACAGAACTGAGCACACAGTTATCAGTGAATATTTACTTATCAAATGAATAGCTGTAGATGGATGATGGAAGAAAGGAAGGAAGGAAAGAAGTTAGGGAAGGAGGGAGGAAGGGAGGGAAGGAAGAAAAATAGGAATATGGACAAAAAGTTGTGCAGATAGATAAATGGAAATGGACAGACAGACAATATGGCAAGCAGGTTGACAGACCATCAGAGAGGCAAATAGATAGTATGTTCATGTATATATCAACAGCAGACAAATGAACAGAAAAGCAGAATGATCAGTGAATAGACAAATGGACAAAAGAGAGACTATGAATGAGTGTGGATGAGCAGATCACTAACAGGAACGCAGGTGTATTATGGATGGATGGACAACTGGATGTTCAGCCTCATGGATAGAGGGATCAAAAACAAGTAGAAAAACAAATAAATGGGCAGGTAGACAAAGACAGACAGGTAGTCAAACCTAGGACATGCAGATATCTGGCTAGTTAGACAAATTAAAAAGCAAAAGAAATGCATACATAATGTATAGATAGATAAACTGGAGCACAAAAGGTGGAAAGACATCAGACTCAGTGACTCCGGTGTTTATGTTTATCACCTATTAGATACTTGTTTCTATTAACTATGTAATTTTCTTGTTTAAGAAAAATTCTCTCTGTTTCTCCCTCTCCTCCCTTTGTCCCTCCCTCCCTTCCTCTCTCTCTCTCTCCCCACTCACTCTATCCTATCGCTCTCTGCCTTCCTCTCTCTGTCTCTCCCTCTTTCCCTCTCTTCTTCTCTCCTGTCCTTCCTCTCTATCTTCTCCCTGCCCCTCACCTGCTTGTCTTTGAGGCCCCATACCCATAACTGACCCTCTGCCTCCCTAATAAGGCATGTTATTTGTGTGGCAGAGGCTGCCTCTGAGCAGAGCCTGGGTGTGGGACAGCAAAGGAGCATGGGAACCATGCTTGGGAAGGCAGAGAAGCTCCTCTCACCCCCACCCTTACCCTCGGCAACCCCAGGCAGTCTTTCTCCAAAATCCAGCAACTAAGTCCTGGCCTAGGGTTCTTTTCCTGATCATCCCTCTCCCCACACTCCCTGCCAGAGATTCCAGGCACCTGGAGTTAGGCCTTGGAAGTCTTCCTCTGAGATCTGTTCACTTTCCAGGCTTGAGGGAAGGGAGCAGACTCAGGACTTGCTTTTTTGTTAAGAGGCAGGGAAATGGTGTCAAATACAGATGACAGCGAGTGAAGGAAGGTCCACCAAGCTCCTCAATCCCAAAACTCAGTTCTCTCCATCTTTTGTATCCATCTCAGTTACTGGCCACTTTCTGAATCTTCTCTGAGTCTCTCAGTTCAACAAATAATTCTCGAACTGCTATGGTGTATGAGCTACTGCCTGGTGCTGTGGGAGACAAATGGGAACGAAGACAAGTCCCTCTCCTGGAGGTATCTTCTCTTTTTCTTCCTCCCTTTATGTGTATCTCCCTTTGGGGGTCCCTGTCTTTCTCTTAGTTAATAGATCAAGAAGTAATCGTAAAGTAGCCACTATATGCCATGCGTCTGGGCTCTTTCACCCGCAGCGCTGCCCTCTTTGCCTCCACTCTCACCTGCATTCGCAGTCTCCAGTTCCCACTGCGGCGCAGCACGTATAGTAGGCTCTTTCCAAACACAGAAAACCCAGGGGACTGAGGACTCTGTGGCAGCCCCCTTCTCTTTTCCCCCAGGATGACGGGTCTGTCAGAGGATCTGGGGGTGGGGACTTCACAAGGATGCGGTAGTGGGTGTCCCCAAACTACTCTTGCCCCTCCTCCTCCTCTGTACCCTTCTCTCCTGCTGCCTGATTATTCTAAGGCATTAGTCCGAGCAGTCACTCCACTGACGAAGGTCATTCAGTGTGGCATTCAGAGCTCACCACAATAGCCCTCAACTTACCCCTCCAGCTCCCCCACTCCCACCCCCACAAGCCCTTCAGGACTGGCCACCTTCCTTGACAGGCCTGCAGCTTCCTGCTTCTCCACCAACCGCATTCCACATCTCTTCAAGGCACTCTCAGATGTCTCCTGTTCTAGGAAGCCTTCCTCGATTGTCCCTGTAAGAGGCTCCAGCTCAGACCCACAGGCACCAAATACATCCTTACATACATGCACACTAACCTACAAAGAACAAATGCTGAAACCAACACCAAGAAGTACTACGGTTATGTCTTGTTCTTTCTCCCCTGTCATGGTCAGAGTCAAGGTTCCTCATCAACAAGCTTCCTTGAGAGCCTACTATGTGCAGAGTGTACTGTTCCCCCCCTGACCCCCCCCCCCGACGGCATAGATCTGGAGCCAGACTGCCTGGGTTCTAATTCTGACTTCACCTCTTCCTAGCTGTGTGACCTCAGACAAATTACTTAACTTCTCTGTGTTCCATTTCCTTATCTGCAAAATGAGGTTCATAATGGTACCTACCTCTCACAACTGTTGAGAAGATTGACTCGGTATAAGTAGGGTGCTTAGAACAGTCCCTGACATATAGTCAGTACTATGAAAGAATTATTATTCTATTATGCTTCTGGCTCTGGGGATTCAGGATTCTCCAGTTTAGAGAAAGAGAACTATCAGGTACTGAGCAGCCTCCATGGGCTGTGGTGTCTCAAAAAACAAAAAACCTTGTGAGAAGATATTGTCACCACATTTGTTCCATAGATGAGGAAACGAGGCTGTAGGTAGCTGAAGTGAGTCACCCACGGTCTCACAGCCAGTACAGGGAAGATTCAAGAGTTGACCTCAGATATATTTGATTCCAAACCTGTGCCTTGGGGATTTGGGTGGCACATTATAGTGTCCACCACAGGCACCTACAAGCTGGGGAGGGCAGGGCACTCAAGGAAGGCTTTGTGTATGCGACAATACCTGAGCTTTTAGAAGAATGAGGAGGAGTTATGAAGGAAAAAAAAAAGTCAACAATGGGGCGTGTAGGGAAAAGGAGAGTTTCCAGGGGGAAGAAGAGCGTGTACTAAAACCCAGAGGCAAAGTTGACACAGGAGAGGTAGGCAGGGCTCAGGTATGAAGGTCTGCACTATCATGCTAAAGAATTTGAGGGTTTTTTTTTATTATTATTATTAAGGGGGTGGGGAGCCCTTAAGGATTTTAGAACAATGTGTGACATAATTAAAGTTTGCATTTCAGAGTGATCTTGGCACTGCCACTGACTAGCTGTGTTATTAACAAGTGACTTAACTTCTCTGTGCCTCAATTCCCTCATCTGTAAAATGGCGATAATAATAGTGCCTGCCTCGTAGAGTTGTTGTAAGAATGAAGTGAGGGAGTGTGCGTAAAGGTGGCATGTGGCAACCCTTGGTGAAGATTAGTTATTCATATTGGCTATTCCTGGCTGGCTTGGAGTAGGAGGAGGCCAGTGGAAGGAGCAGTGAGACGGCTACTGCAGGTATTCAAGAAGGATACGGTAAGAGCACAACTAGGACACAGGCAGCCGAGGTGGAAAAGAAGAGGCCAGCTTAAAAGCTTTAAGAGGTAACATTCACAGGACTTAGTGACACTTAGTTGAATGAGGTGATGAAAAAGATGGCATTCAGAATGACTCCCAGGTTTCTGGTTTGGGTGACTAATTCTGGGAACCCACAAATGGACTTTGAACAGGGGGTGGTGGTAAGTTCATTTTGTGGATGAGTTGAAATTGAGATTCTTGAGGACTCCAGCTGGAGATGCTGGTCCGTTGTTCAGAATTGAGCTCTGAGAAAGGCTGGATGGGGAAAAGAAAAGTATGGGGACCATTTGTGCGACAGCAGTCAGAGGAGCCGTGGGCCTGGGTGAGGTCCCCAGGGTGTGTAGAAAGGGAAGAGCTGTGGGCTGCGGATGGAAGTGTGGTGAACACTAACTACCATTAAAGGGACTTTCGGAGGGAGGCAGAAGAGATCCCAGAGGAGCAGGAGGCAACAAGGAGACGCTGCTGTCATGAAAGGCAGAGGGAAGGAGACCCAAAGGTACCAGCCAACACAGCTCAGTGCCACAGAGAGAGCAGCAGAGGTAAAAGGGACAGTCTGTCGAAGAGGGCAAGGGGTTCCTCGTGGTTGACCTGCGGAGAGCATTTCATCAAGGTGGGGGGTGGAAGACAAGTTGTGATGGTCTGAACAATAAAAAGGAAACTGAGGCTTGTACATCTCTGAATGGACAGACATGTGGTTAGAGACTCCCCAAGGTCAACGCTGGGCCAGTCCCAACGCAGTCTCCAGATGACCTTTGCTTCTGCCCCTTCTCGCATGTTTCTCATCACAGACTGCCTGTATCTGTCATAGCTGTCTCTGGCCCCGCCTCCTTCTCTGCCAGACCGTAAGCTCCATCCAGGTGGGATCCTCTCTCAAGTTTGGGTCCTTTGCTGAACCAGAGATGGTGCCGACTGGACCTGCAGGTGATCAGCTCCTGCTCATGGAGGGAATGAATGACCCAAGGTGAGACCATGAAGCGAGTTTCCTGGTTTGCAGGCTGGTCGGTCAGCAGACAAGTAGTGAAACTGTGTTCAGGAAGAGGTGTGATGGGAAGAGGGATGGCTGAGGCTCTGGGGAGGTGTGAATCCAGGCACTTTGGGAAAAATAATCCGACTGACCTTTGAGCAGAAGTTCTTAACCTTTTAAGATCCTGGACCTTTGGAGCTGCCAATGTAAACAATGAACACTTGCTCTAGGAAAAACAGGCTTCCCACTCATATCCGGTCTGCATATGATTTCAGGAGTTTCACAGACCCCGTGGCCCACCTACAGACCTGCCCAGTGGTCCATGGGTTCCAAGTCAAGAAGGATGTGCTTCCAAATGCAGTATTTGCCAATCCTGTGACCTGGGGTCCATCACTTACCACGCCCCGCCCCCCCCCCCTCGCCACAATTTCTTTATCTGTAAAATGAGGGCTATGAGGTGGAGGGGAGAGCGTAAGGAAACTAACAACTTTGTGCGTCATCTCATGCAGGTATTTTACGCACCACAAATACTCTACCCTGTTAGTGGATAGAATGATCCCCCTTTTGCAAATCGGGAAATGGAGACTCAGTTCAAGAAAGTCGACCAAATGTACACATGAGTAAAGGAAGACGCTAGACTGCACCCAGGGCTGCCCGACTCTGAATCCTGGGCCCTCTCCTGTATATTGTGCTGTCTACAGAGTAGAACATTATCACTGCCTGTCTGCCCGCCCCTGGCACGGTGAATGCGCTAATGTACATGAAAACAATTTGGAAACTGGACAGCACTTATGCTAATATAAGGTACCACCTTGGTTTCATCATTATTGATCACCCGTATCTTAAAATCCCTTCCCTGGCATCTGTTATGTTCCTTCCCCTAACCTCAGGCCACTTATTCCTTGCTTCTGTCACCTGCTCCTCCTTTTCCTCCTGTCTCCTGAGGGTATGTCCCCACCTCTTGCTTTCTGTTCTTTACTCTCTGAATCCCCTCATCCTACAACTTCAGCTTTGACCTCCAAGCAGGCGACTCTCAAATCTCTACTCCAGTCCAGAGCCTTATTTCAACCACCTGCTGGGAGCTGATCACCTAAGTCACTGGTCTCAGATTTTGCTGTGCAGCAGACTCACCTGGAACATTTGTTAAAACACAGATTGCTGGGATCCACTCCCACAGTTTCTTATTCAGGAGGCCTAGGGTGGGGCCAAAGAATATTTTTTTACAGTATTAAACAAGGTGCTTTTAAAAACAGCATAATACAAGGTATAATTACATATAATAAATTGCATATATTTGAAGTAAACAGTTTGATAAGTTTTGACAGTTGAATGCATTCATGAAACCAGCACCACAATCAAGATGATGAATATATCCGTACCCCGGAAAGTCTCCTTGTTTTCCTTTATAATCTCCCTTATCCTTCCTTCAATCTCTACCCCATCCCTAGGCCACCTTTAATCTATTTGTGTCACTATAGGTTACTGTGGGGACAGAGCCAGGAGTGCAGTTTCCAAGCTCTCGGCCTCACGTGGAAAGGTGCTGGCTCAGGTAGTAAATGGCCATCAACTGTGATTGGATGGCCATCAGCTGTGGCTAGTTGGCCGTCAGCTGTAACCAGTGAGCCGCTGGCCACTAATATAACTGCTGTGGCTACGCTAGCAGAAAAATGGGGGCTAGCAAGAAGATGGTAGCTAAGCTAGCAAGTGGTGGAGTGCAGGTTGCGGATAGTGTGGCTCCTGCTTCCTGTGTCTCCATCCCAGCCACCAGTGAGACTATAGTGGTATGACTCCCCTATCTATAGCTCCGTGGGTGTTCCTTTTTGGCCTCACGATGTCCTGCGTTCTTATGTGGGGAGCGGGAGCTGAGACCCCGCCTGACACCCCGCATGACAGTTACTGTCATGCAGGGGATCCTGCGGACTTCGCCATGTGTCGTGCGGGGCGTCTGGCGGGGTCTCCGGTCCAGCCCCCCACACAAGAACGCAGGACATGGTGAGGCCAAAAAGGAACACCCACGGAGCCATAGGTAGGGGAGTCACACCACTATACTCTCGCTGGCATCTGGGTCGGAGACACAGGAAACAGGAGCCACACAATTCTCAACCCTCACTGCGCCGCTTGCAGGCTCAGCCACCATCTTCTTGCTAGCTCCCCTCTTCTCTTCTTGCTAGCCTAGCCACGGCAGTTATATTCATGGCTAATGGCTCACTGGTTACAGCTGACGGCCAACTAGCCACAGCTGCTGGCCATTTGATCAGTCGATGGCCATTTACTACCTGAGCCAGCACCTTTCTATGTGAGGCCGAGAGCCTGGAAACTGCTTTTTGGGGCTCTGTCCCCACAGTTACTTTGCATTTTCTAGAATTTTATGTAAATGGAATAATAAAATATGTATCCTATTTTGTTTCTGGCTTTTTTACTCAGCATAATTATTTTGTGATTCATCCATGCTGATGCATGTATCAATAGTGCATTCCTTTTGTTTTTCCATTCACTATTATAGTTGATGGACATTTGGGTTTCCTACTGGGGCTATTCCAAAAAAGCTCCCAAGAAGATCTGTGTAAAAATCTTTGTGCTTTAATTCTCTTGAAAGTGGAATGGCTGGGTGTAGGGACGGAGTCCCAGAGAGCAGTTTCCAGGCTCTCAACCTCACGTTGAAAGTTGCTGGCTCGGGTAGTAAATGGCCATCAGCTGTGATCAGATGGCCATCAGCTGTAACTAGTTGGCCATCAGTTATAACCAGTTAACCATTAGCCACTAGTATAACTGCTGTGGCTACGCTAGCAAGGGCGGACTGCGGCTAGCAAGTGCAGTTAGCAAGCTGACTGTGGATTGCGGGTCGTGTTGATCCTACTTCCTATGTCTCGACAAGCAGCCATCGAGAATGTAGTGGGATGACTCCCCTGTCTATGGCTCCGTTGTTGTTCCTTTTTGGCCTCACCATATCCTGCGTTCTTGTGAGGGGAGCGGGAGCTGAGTCCTGCATTACACATGGTGCAGCAATCAGGGTACGGTGCCGGCCAAAGCTCTCCGAAGGGGGGTGGAGCAGTTTGTGTGTATGAACACTCAGTCTCAGGAAGCCCGTGAAGAGTAGCGCAGGGAGCAGAAAACGCGATCTGCCAGGGAGAAACGTGACCCGTCGGTGAATTGGTCGTCTTCTCGAGCCTCCGGATGGCATGCCACCCTGTTGGCCAAAGCAGGCATTGCCTGCTTTTTGGTGGTCCGCTGCTGCTGTGGACTCCTAGAGTTGTGAACATTTTGTGCCGGGGCTACCACCCACTCGGATACCTGGCATGGCGAGCAGGATTCTGGCCAGGTAGGAATGATGTCTGACTCTGGGCAGGAGAGCAGGTGGCCCCCACACAGTGTGTGGTGCCCCGTGGCCACTGTTCTCAGGAGTTGGACCCCTGTGGAGGGGTGGGAAGATGTGGAGGGTTCTCCAAGCAGCATAGAGAAAGCGAAGGTCGCTGCAGCCATGTGGGCTGGTCAGTGCTCGCTGGGGCAGCCCAGGTGCGAGACTTGTAATCCCAGGAGGAAACACTTGCTGAGTCCTCGGTGGAGTCCCCTCCCCCAGGTTGGGGAGGACTTGGAGCCCTCGCCCAGCGGAGAGGGCACGCATTGTGAGGCCAACACACAGCCCTGGCGAATGACTGTGGACTGTGGGGAATTGAGTAAGGTGATGTCACCTGTGCACACTGCGGTGCTTTCCATCCCTGATTTGATGGACCACTTGACTGTTTGCTTGGGAACGTACCACCATGTAGTGGAACTGACGGATGTTTGCTTCCTGTGTCTCATCCAGCCGCCATCGAGAATAGGTAAGCACCTTGGCTGTCAGTCACTATTGTTCCAGCATGGTACCTTGAGAAACCCTGGCTGTGCCCAGGAAGTTTGGCTGTGCCCAGAGGGACTGGTGGTGCCCTGGGAGCCCTGGCTGTGCCCAAAGGGTCTGGCTGACCCCAGAGAGACTGGCGGTACCCTGGGAGACCCTGGTTGTACCCAGACGGTGGGTGGACATCGAGGGACACCCCTGGGACATTGCTTGAACTGGACTGAAACTTTTTCTTGTGGGCTGGGTTTCTGGCACAGGGCCCCTCCCGAAAGATGCTGGATGTGTAGGGTGTGAGGCAAGACCTGGAGGGGTGAAGTATAGGGACGGAGTCCCAGAAAGCAGTTTTTAGGCTCTCAACCTCACGTTGAAAGGTGCTGGCTCGGCCATCAACTGTGATCAGATGGCTATCAGCTGTAACTAGTTGGCCATCAGCTATAACCAGTTAGCCATTAGCCACTAGTATAACCGCTGTGGCTATGCTAGCAAGTGCGGATTGTGGCTAGCAAATGCGGTTAGCAAGCTGATTGTGGATTGCGGGTCGTGTTGTTCCTACTTCCTGTCTCATTGGCTGCCAGGGAGACTGAGGTCCAGGAAGACACCTTGCTGGGGTACTGCTCGACGTTTGCTTTTGTGTCTCGACCAGCCGCCATTGAGAATATAGTGGTATGACTCCCCTCTCTATGGCTCCGTTGTTGTTCATTTTTTGGCCTCACCATATCCTGCGTTCTTGTGTGGGGAGCGGGAGCTGAGACCTTGCATTACACTGGGTCACGTGGTAAGTATATGTTTAACTTTTTAAGGAACTGCCAGACTGTTTTTCAAATCGGTTGTACCATTTTACACAGCTCCCAGCAGTGTGTGAGAATTCCAATTGCTCCACATCTTTGCCAATATCTGGTATGATCAGTCTTTTTTATCTTAGCCATTCCAGTGGGTATGTGGTGGTGTCTCAATGGTTTTAATTTGCATTTCCTTAATAACTAATGATGTTGAGCAGCTTTTCAGGTGCTTCTGTGTCATCCCTATATCTTCTTGGTTAAGTGTCAGTTCAAATCTTTTGCTTATTTTAAAAATTGGACTGTTGTCTTCTTACTATTGAGCTGTAAGTGTTCTTAAAATGTTCTAGAATACACCTGCTTTGTTTGATATATGTTTTCCAAATAATTTCTCCCAGTATATGGCTTACTTTTTAATTTTTTGAAACAATATCTTTTGAAGAGCAGACTTTTTTATTTGATGAAGTTCAATTTATTGATTTTTTTTTTATAGTTTGACTTTTGGGGTCATATTTAAGAAATCTTTGCCAAATCTAAGATCACTAAGATTTTCTCCTCTGTTTTCTTATAGAAGTTTGATGGTTTTAGATCCATTTCAAATTAATTTTTGTATGTGGTGTAAGGTAAGGTTTTCTTTTTTCTTTTTGGCTATCGCTATACTTTTGTCAAAAATCAATTGACTATTTATGTGGGTTTATTTCTGGACTCTGTATTCTGTTCCGTTGATCTATTTGTCTGTCTTTATATCAGTACCATACTGTATTGCGGTATCTTTATAAGTCTTGAAATCAGGTACTGTAAGCCTTTACCACATTTGTTCTTTTTCAAAGTTGTTTTGGCTATTCTAGGATCTTTCTTTTTCCATATGCATTTTAGAATCCATTTGTCAATGTCTACAAACAAAAAGCCTGCTGGGATTTTTGAGATTGTATTGAATCTATAGGTTAATTTGGGGAGTATTGACATCTTAACAATATTGAGTCTTCCAATGCATAGACATAATATTTCTCCATCAACTTGGGTTTTCTTTAATTTCTCTCAGCAATGTTTTATAGTTTTCAGAGTAAAGGTCTTGCATAGCCTCGGTGAAATTAATCCCTAAGTATTTAATATTTTTGATGCTATCATAAATGTTATATTTCTAAAACACCTGTTTCCTATTGTTTATTGCTAGTATATAGGAATACAATATGTGTTTGTTCAGCCCAACTCCACAATTTCTAGCTCAACAGGTCTGGCATGTGGTCCCAGAATTTGCATTTCTCCCAAGTTCCCAGATGATGCTGATGCTGGAGACCACACTTTGAGAACCGTTGACATAAGTGTTCTGCTTGAACCTCTTGTTCCAAACCAAGCTCATTACCTAGCCCCAAATAAGCTCTTCTTCTGATTTCCCTCTTTCCAGAAACGGACCCCCCTTCCAATTCCATGTCCCTTGGTCAGCTGTCTGAGTTGTCCATTGCAAAATCTATCTGTGGTTTATTTGAACACCATCACATCCACTCAGCTGCCACCCTAATGATATACTCCTGAAATATGTCTTCCCTCCGTTCCCTTCACTTTCCAACTCATATCTTCATTACTTCCCCACTTGACCAGTGAAATCACCTCCTAACTCCTAACTGATCTCTCTGCCTCTCATCTGTTTCTACTACAATCTGTTCTCCACACTCCCAACTTTAAAGGTAGAAGTACTTGCTGAGGATATAAGAAGCCTGGGTCACTAGTGACAGTAGAGCTGCCATACCAATCCCGTATCACCAAACTTGGAAGTTATTTTACTTAGAGAAAAATAACCCCTTATGTGTTTAAGTGACTCTAATTTGGCTGCTTGCAGTCAACCCTAATCCTGACTGACATACTTGGTATTCAAAGTTCTCCAAATATTAGTTTCTACATACTTTCCAGTCACCTCTGATTCTACCCTCTTGCAAATACACTATGTTCTGGCCAAACCATACTATTTTCTGTTTTCTATAGACAATTTGTACCTTGCTTTCTCTTTTTCTTTGCTCATCTCATATGCTTCTTTCATGCCTACCTGTTGAAGTCAAGCTCAGATGTTCCCTCCTCCTCAAAACCCTCCCTAATTCTATCCAAATGTGATTTCTCTCTTTCTCAACTCTCAGAATATCCTGCTTGTATCTTTCTTGGCAATTAGAGCCTGCCGTGAATTATCATTACTTAGATACCTATCCTGCTGGATTGTAAACTCCCCATATGGTTCCAAGCACGGGGTATTCAACAAAGATTTGCTGAAGGAATTCATGAATAAATGAAGGCATGAATGAATGAAAACAAAAAGTAAACATTCTGACGCCCCCTCTCCCCATCCTATGCAATATCCATCTCAACCCCTTCAAACAGACCCACTTGAGGTTGAAAATGTCCCCACAGTAGATAAGGAGAAGAGCGGCAGTGGGCACAAAGTAAGCCAAAAGACCTCCTCTGTCTAGAGAGGACAAGGCTAAGGGAGAATTATTATCCTTGGTCCAGCCTTCCTTGTAACAACCACAACAACAACACAACAATAACAAACATTTACTAAGTACTTGCTATGTGCTGATACCATGCAAAGCTATTTACATGCACTATTTCATTTAATTTAATCCACCAACAGCCTATGAGATTGGTACTATTCTTTCCCCTGTTTTACAAGTGAGGAGACAGAAATTCAGAGAGGTTAACTCACTTATCCAGGGCCACAGAGCTTGGAAGTGGCATAGCTGGAACTGGGACTCAGTGCTATCTGATTCCAAGCCATGCTCTTAATTATGTGCTAGACCATATGCGTCATGGCTGTATGTCACCATAAAGGGTGATGTCTTGGCATACAGGAGCCATAATCTGTATATGAGGCCCACCCTGCAGTGCCTACACAGTGCCTGTCCCAAAGGTTCAGCAAATTGATTGGTATAAAAACGATCAAAAAGAGGTTTCTATCATAGGCAGGTAAAGTAGACATACCTTTCCCTATCCTTCCATTAAGTACAGCTAAAATCCCTGGACATCGTACACAAGGCTAACATGAGAAAACTCTGAAATGTAGAGCAAAGAAGGAGGACCAGATAGCGACCTTGGAACCCAAGGAATGACATGGTGTTAAGTTCCCTGAGTTTCCTTTTTGTCTCACCTCATATAAATAAATAAATATATATATATATATATATATATATATATATATATATATATACGCATATATATATGTATGTATGTGTGTGTGTGTGTGTGTGTGTCTGAAGAAGCCAGCAACCCAGAAATACCAATAAGTGCAAACCAAAAGAAAAATTAAGTTCCAATAAAGTCAAAGGACTAGGAAAGGGGCAACCTAGCAAGACATGTGTTAGACAATAACCACTCTACTCCATCCAAATACCACAGAAAAACCTGTGGCCTCACTTCTACCCATGCCAGCAATGATGAGAGCTAAGCCTAGACTTATGCTCTTACCAGGCTGTAATGAAGCATCCCAACCCCCTGCAGGATGATGTCAGAGAAGACCAAGTAGGAAGCCTGGGCATTCGTACTTGCCAGTGGTAATAAGCTTCCCACCCGACCCAGCAGTGATGAGGCAACCCTTCCCCTCCACAATGGGATGGTGTTGAAGGAGGCCTAATAAAAATTAAAAACTTTCATCCCCCCATAGTGTCAATGGAAGCTATGTGGGTAGCAGTAACAAAGCACTCCTACCGCCTCACAGCCAGGAAGGTATCAGGAGAGGCCTAGTGGAGAGCTGTTACTTTCACCTCTATACAGCAGTAATGCAGAGAGAGGCCAAGTGGGGAGCTTGGACTTCCACTACACCTTGCAGTTACAAAGTAGTGCTCTCCCCCTTCCTCTGCCAGAGGAGTGTCAGAGGAAGCCAGCTAAAACAGGAGAATTAAATAAAATCAAGAGTCTTATAACAATACCCAAAATGTCCAAATTTCAATAAAAAAATCACTCATCATACCAAGAACTAGGAAGATCCTAAACTAAATGAAAAAAAAAAATAGATGCCAACACTAAGATGACAAAAATGTGTGAATTATCTGACAAAGATTTTAAAGTAACCATCATAAAAATGCCTCAACGATTAAGAACACACTTGAAACAAATGGCAAATAAAAAGTCTCAATTAATATATAGAAAGTCTTAGCAAAGAAATATGAAGAAGAACCAATGGAAGTTTTAGAATTCAAAAATACAATAACAGCAAATATATGGTGATGGAAGGAGAACTGACTGGGTGGTGAACACACAATGGGATTTATAGATGATGTGATACAGAATTGTACACCTGAAATCTATGTAATTTTACTAACAATTGTCACCCCAATAAATTAAAAAAAATACAATAATAGAACTAAAGACCTCAAATGATGGGCTCAAAAGCAGAATAGAGAGAAAAGAGAAAAGAATTATTGAACTGGAAGATAGAACAGTAGAAATGACTCAAGCTGAACAACAAAGAGAAAAAAACACTGAGAATAGACTGCAGGACTACAACAAAAGATTTTAAACATTTTTGTCATTGAAGTCCCAGAAGGAGACAAAAAAGAGAGTGTGGCTGAAAAGGTACTCAAAAAGGCAGAAACTCCCCCAAATTTGGCAAAAAATACAAACCTACAGACTCAGGAAGTTGAGTGAATTCCAACAGGATAAACTCAAAGAAATCCACACCAAGACACATCACAGTCAAATTTCTAACCACTGAAGACAAAGAAAACTCATGAAAGTCGTAAAAGAGAAATTACACCGTACCTACAGGGGAAACCCAATTAAAATGCAATGGATTTCTCATCAGAAACTATAAAGGCAAAAAAGAAGTGGCACAACATTTTTCAAGTGCTGGGTGAAAAGAACTGTCAATGCAGAATATCCAGTGAAAATATTCTTCAAAAATGAAGGAGAAATCAAGACAATCTCAGATGAAGGAAAACTAAGAGAATGTGTCACTAACAGACCTACTCTAAAAGAATAGCTGGCTAAAGGAAATCCTCGAAATAGAAAGGAATTTACAGACGAAGGAAACTTGGAACATCAGAAAGGAAGAAAGAACGTGGCAAGCAAAATATAGGTAAATACAATGGACTGTCCTTCTCCTATTGAATTTTCTAAATTACATTTCACTGTTGAAGCAAAAATAATAGCACTGATGATATGTAAAGGAAATATTTAAAACAGTGGTATTATAAATGGGGAAGGATAAAGGGATCCAAAATGAGGTAAGGTTTCTACACTTCACTTGAACTGGTAAAATGATGACATCAGTAGACTGGTAAGTTATACATATATAATGTAATACCTAAAGAAACCACTAAAAAATAAAAAAGCTATACAAGGAGATATACTCAAAACACCATAAAATATAAAATCAGAATTCTAAAAAATATTCAAGTAATCTACAGAAAGGCAGAGAAAACAGAAATGAAAAACAGAGAGAACAATCAGAAAACAAAAAAATAAAAGGACAGAATTAGGTACTAACATATCAATAATTACATTAAATGTAAGTAGTATAAATATACAAATTAAAACACAGATTGGCAGTCTTTTACCATTAAGTATAATGTAAGCTCTAGGATTCTTATGGATGCTCTATACCAAATTGAGGAATTCCCCCTCTATTCCTATTTTTCAGAGTTTTTATCATGAATAGGTAGTGACTTTTTTCAAATGCTCTTTCTGCCTCAATTAATGTTTATGGAATTGTTCTGCTTCAGTCTATGAGTAGGTTAGAATACATTGATTTTCGTTGATTTTTTTAAATATTGAACCAGCCTTTTACGCCTGGAATAAACTCCAATTGGTCATGGCATATAATTCTTTTTATATATTGCTGGGTTTGTTTTTTTAGTATTTCACTGAGGATTTTTGCATCTATATTCATGAGGGATATTGGTCTGTAGTTTTCTCTTTTTTTTGTACTGGTCTTTGTCTAGTGATATCCTAGACAAAGGTAACATTAACTTCATACAATTAATTACTAAGTGTTCCCTCCTCTTCTATTTTCTGGAAGAGGTTGTGTAGTATTGCTTTTCATTCTTCTTTAATCATTTGGTAGAATTCTCCAATAAAACTGTCTGGACCTGGGTATTTTCTTTATAGAGACTTTAAAATTATTAACTCAATTTTCTTAATAATTTTAAGGCTATTAAAATGATCTATTTCATATTTGGTGAGTTGTGGTAGTTTGTGTTTTTCTTTTTTTTTTCTTTTTTAAATTAAAGTTTATTGGGGTAACAATTGTTAGTAAAGTTACATAAATTTCAGGTGTACAGTTCTGTAATACATCATCTATATATCACAATGTGTGTTCACCACCCAGAGTCAGTTCTCTTTCCATCACCATATATTTGATCACCTTTACCCTCATCTACCACCCTCCTCTCCAGTTTGTGTTTTTCAATGTCTGTAGAGTTGTTCATACTATTCCTTTATTCAGTTGATGTCTGTAGGATCTGCAGTGATATCTCCTATTTCCTCCTTCTGCTTGCTTTGTGTTTATTTTGTTCTCTTTTTCTAGATTCTTGAAGTAGGAGCTTGTAATATTATTTGAGACCTTTATTCTTTTCTAATGAGTAAGTTCAGCAAGGTTGCAGGATACAAGATAAATATACAAAAATCAATTGCATTTTTGTATACTAGCAATGAACATATGGATAGTGAAATTAAAATAAAATATCATGTAAAATTGCTCAAAAATTAGACAAAATACTCAGGTATAAATCTAACACAACGTGACCAGGACTTGTATGCTGAAAACTACACAATTCTGATGAAAAAAGTAAAAGAAGATCTTTTTAAGAAATGGAGAAACATACTATTATCACAAATTGGAAGACTTAATATAGTAAAAAATGTCAATTCTCTTCAAATTCATATATAGGTTTAACACAATTCTCATGAAAATCCAAGAAAGATATATTTTTTTGTTAAATATAGACAAGATTATTCTAAAATTTGTATGTAAAGGCAGAGGAGCTAGAATAGGTAAAACACTTTGTAAAAGAAGAATAAAGTGGGAGGAATCAGTTTACAGAATCTCAAGTCTTATTATATAGCTACAATAGTCAAGACTATGTGGTACTGGTAGAGGTATAGATACATAGCTCAATGGAACAGAATAGAGCATCCAGAAAAAGACCACACAACTGATTTTTGACATAGGTGCAAAAGCAATTCAATGGAAAAAAATATAATCTTTTCAACAAATAGTGCTAGAGCAAGTGGATATCCATAGTTTAAACAAACAAGAAACAAAAAATCAAAATGAATCACAAATTCGAATGTAAAATATAAAACTATAAAACATATAGAAAATAACATAAGAGAAAATTGTCAGGATCTAGGACTGGGCAAAGAGCTCTAAGACACCAAAAGTATGATCCATACAAGGAAAAATTGATAAATTGGATTTTATCAAAATTCAAGACTTTAGCTCTGTGAAAGACTATTAAGAGACAGAAAAAGCAAACTACAGATTGGGGTAAAATATTTGCAAACCACGTATCCAATAAACGACTAGTATCTGGAATATACACTCTTAAAACTCTACAATAAACAAACAAACAAGCAAGCAATCCAACTAGAAAATGGGCTAAAGACTTGAAGAGAGACATTTCACTGAAGAGGATATACATATGGCAGATAATCACATGAAAAGGCATTCAGGATAATGTGAAAGCAAAAAACAAAACCACAATGAGAGATCATTACACACATGTCAAAATGGCTTTAAAAAAAAAATTAGTGGCAATACCAAATACTGGCAGAGAAACGATCACTCATACATTGTTGATGGGAAGGTAAAATGGTATAGTTGGAAAATATTTTGGCAGTTTCTCTAAAAAAGTAAGTATACGCTTATCATATGACCCAGCAATTGTACACCAAGGCATTTATCCCAGAGAAATGATAACTTATGTCCACACGAAAACTGTACACAATTATTCTTAGCAGCTTTATTCATAACAACCAAAAACTGGAAACAACCAAATGTCCTTCAATGGGTGAATGTTCTTCAATGGGGAGATAAACTGTGGTACATCCACATCATAATATATTACGCAGCAATAAAATAGAAATGAACTATTAATACATGCCCTAACCTGGATGAGAGAATTATGCCGAGTTTTGGGGTTTTTTTAATCCCAAAAGGTTATATACTGTTTGGTTCCATTTATATAATATTCTTGGAATGACAAAATTATAAAATTGGAGAACAGATTAATGGTTGCCAGCCAGGGCTAAGGAAAGAGTGAGGGCTGGTGGGACGTGGATGTGTCTATAAAAGGACGAGATGAGATATCCTTGTGGTGATGGAAATGTTCTGTGCCTTGCTTGTTATCAATGTCAATATCCTCGTTGTGATAGTGTGCTCTAGTTTTGTAAGATATTACCATTGGGCAACACTGGGCAAAGAGCATTATATTATTTCTTACAATTGCATGTGAATTATCTCAAAACCCAAAGTTTAATTTTTAAGAGGGATCAAAGAAAATTAGCATTGCTTTGCACAAGAGTTCCATAGAACTCACCCTGGGAGATCTGGTACAGCTGACAATATATACAGAACCATAGAAGGTCTACGTAAATGCATGATGCTAGGTGCCTAAGGCAGTCTCTGATCCTTAATGCTGGGGAGGGCAGCCGTGTCCCCATTATCACTCTTTGGGATTTTGTCAATACCAAGACCTGAAATTAAGGGAACGATATAGGGCAAAGTTGGAGGGCAAGTGTCCGTTTTTGTGTTGGAGGAAGATTTAAAACGAGTTGAGGGACAGATGTGAGGGAAGACAGAGCCAGCTCAGGAACCATCTCTTCCAGGAATCCCCTGCACAGCTGCCCAAGTTATATATCCCTTCCCCTCTGCTCCATTACCTGCATTATAATCTGCTATGATCAATAGCTTAAATTTCTGTCTCCCCCTCTTGACCACACATTTCTTGAGGGCTGGGGTCACCTCTCAATTTGGCTCTGCATATCTTAAATGTTTTATTTTTAGGTTGAAACAAAAGACTATTTACTCTGCAGTTTTTAGATGTAGGGCCTAGACCTCTACTTGTATATGACTACTATTCCACCAGCATCTTGCTACAACCAGAATGCATCAACTGCCATTTTCAGTTTTGATTTCTTCAACATGGATTGGAAACTAAAAAGTATTTGAGAAACAATCTGGATGCAGAGTCCTACTTTTTTTTTTTTTTATGATTTTCCCCCTTCTTTTTCAGTTGTCTCACCAATACACAATTTGTTAAAATTGTTTAGCAACTTGCTGTTATGGAATCTTTCCAAACAGCAACATTAGTTTTGCACTCATATTTTATTGGTTTATGTAACGTTTAGTTAAATTATATAATAAGAATAATATGCACGGCTGGCATAAACAGGCTGAGTTAAAAACAAATGACTCTTGGTAAGCATGCAATTCAACCAAATGGGGGAGCACAGTGCTTGGCATCCTAGCCATGAAGGTTTGATGAGCCATGAGTGTAAGTCAGTATGTTTTATAAAAGAATTGATGGTGCCACTTAAGCCAGTGAGCTACGTAAGTGAGGGTTGTTTAAAGTTCTATTTTAATAATATCAGTAATAAAGCTAACACTTATTGAGTGCTTATTTGTGCCAAGCATCATGCTAAGTGCTTCTATCCGTATCTCAATTAATCATTACTTGGAGAAAGTATTATCGTCCCCATTTTATAGATAAGGAAACTGACGTTCAACGATGTTCAGTAACTCTCCCAAGTTCTCATAGCTCTTAGGTGATAGAGCTGAATTTCTGTCCAATTCTGAAATCCATGTTTTTATTCACAGTATATTATTTCTAGTATTTGTCTTACATATGAATGAATGGACGCAGGCAATTAAGCAGAGGACAGGGAAAGGCTGGAAGTTGGGACACATTTTCCTATAGTTGGGAAAGTGTCACTTGAAGACCAATTTGCTCATTCTTGGCAGTTTCTTAAAGTGAGAGAGGTTCCCAAGGAGAGGGTTGGATGTTCTTCCAGGGACTGAGAGTGGGGCAAAGCCCACTGAGCGTAACGGAGGAAGCCTACACTGGTGCTGGGACATATCAGTCCCCTTTCATATGTATTCCAGACTTCTGACCACCATGGCCTCCCTTTAGTTCCATTCTGCCTTCTTTTATTCCAACTTAATCTGGCTGGAATTTTAAAATCTTAATGACAAAATAAAGAGAAAACAACAGAGCAAACTCTCAAAGCCTAGACTCCTGACCCCAACATACTAAGAGCTGAACCACAGACCAGCTGGGCTGCCAAGTCTTATGCGCCAAACACCTTCCCATTTCAGTCTCTCATCTCAGCCCTGGGGGGATCAAGCATGATGGATTCAGGCTGGCACCATGGCTAGACCTGAGACAAGAGGAGGCTCAGTTCCTCCCCAGACCACCTTCTTAGCTTCCTTCTCCGAGCATCTGTCCTCAGGCCAGCTGCACACTTCTGTACCTCAGAGTCACCAAACCCTAGTGATCCTGGTCTCCCTGTAAGGAAGAACTTTCAAGGTCTGGCTCACCTTATGTTGGATTTCAGTCCCTCCCTCATCCATTCCCATTTCTTCTGTTTCCGAGGCCACTCTTCTCCTTAGAAGAAGAGGCCCTGCTCTCATCCTCAGGCCCATTACTTCCTGCCCTCTTACGTCCCATTACCAGAAGCACACCTACTGGCTGAGGTTGAAGCTAGGTTTCTTCCTCACTCAGGTTCCCTGCTGACATTTGGGTCTGGTCTCTCCTCTGCCTTGTACCTTGGAGAAGTCACTGAGCTCCCTGGCACCTCACCTGCTGGATCCTTCCATGGATGTGAAGCAGATTCCTCACCTCCTGCCTGGAATGCCCTTCCCTCCTTTCTTACTGAGCTACTTTTTAATTATCCTCTGAATCACAGCTCAGATGTCACCTCCTCCAAGAAGCTCCTCCAATCCCACATCTGTCTTGGGTGCCTTTCCTCTGTGCTGGGCACCCTCTTAGCTCTTAAAATACTGTACTGAAATTGACTTGTCACTTGTATGTCTCCCCCTCTGGGCCGTGAGCCCTGAGAACCTGTGTCCCACTTACTGGTGTGTCCCAGTGCCGACTAGTGTTTGTCATGGAGTAGGCGCTCAGTGAACGTTGTGTAGTGAATGCATCAATCAATCAATGATCAAAGCCCTTCTGGTTTGAAAGTCTAACCTACCACCCATCAACTTTCATCTGCTGTATAAAGATGTTCTGTCTCCCTGGTCACGTGTGGGGCAGAACGCCTCTCAACCCCTGACTCTACTGTGTTTCCCCGAAAATAAGACCTAGCCAGACAATCATCTCTAATGCGTCTTTTGGAGCAAAAATTAATATAAGACCCGACCGGGTATAATATAATATAATATAATATAATATAATATAATATAATATAATATAATATAATACTGGGTCTTACATTAATTTTTGCTCCAAAAGATGCATTAGAGCTGATTGTCTGGCTAGGTCTTATTTTCAAGGAAGCAGGGTAGTAAGTGAGCAAGTACAGGTCACCCAACCCCTCACCTCCTCAACAGATTAATTCTTCACAAATTCCTAAAACCTTCTGGCTTCCTATTTTTATAGATTTTCCAATGTAAAAAATACTGTATATGGATGATGTGTTAGTCAGGATAAACTGGGTTATGTGTTTGTAACAACCCCCAGTCTCAGTGGTTTAAGACAAGGAAGGTTTATTTCTCACACCGTGTATGCATCCTTATTGGTCTGAGGACCCTGCTTTGCATAGCCATCTCTCAGGGACCCAAGCGTGGTTCTCAGTAGTCCTAGGGTTAAAAAAAAAGTTGAAATCATGTTTACATTTGCTTAACCTTCTGTTTCCTAAATTATTTGACCCACAAAACACAAAACCCTTTTTCTTATGCAACACCTGTTTATATCCTATGCTCAGAAATACCAGTCATGCTCAGAAATACCAGTCTAAAGGGGATGTAGCATAGCAAACCTTTTGGCACATCTAATAGGTGATAACATATGAGTAAAGCAGTCTCTGCTCACATTTACTGATTTTTTCCCCCCCTTTTTCCACCTCCCCCCATCCCCACTCTGGTTCAAGCCATTGTTTCTCAGTCTAGTTGTATAGGACACAGCTCCCTGGCTCGTGCTGGTATTACGAGCCTTGCGTTCCCCTGGCTGAGGCACTCACTCGGTCAGCCACTCACAGCGGCTCTCGCCCGCTGCTCTCACCTGCTGCCGGCCGCTCACGCTGGCCACCAGCCGCTCATGGCAGCACATGGCAGCTGTGTCAGCCCATGGCAGCACACAGCAGCCCAGCTCCAGGCCCAGCTCCAGGGAGAGCCGTTGTTCACAATCTTAGCTGTAGAGGGCACAGCTCACTGGCCCATGTGGGAATTGAACCGGCGACCTCGGTGTTACAACCACCTGAGCCACTGGGCCAGCCCACATTTACTGATATTTTTAAAACATGTTCAATAAATATTTGTGGGGTTCTTACTTTGTGCCAAGTACTCTGCCGAGTACAGGACTTGCTGAAATATATATGCTCCTTGCTGTCATCAAGCTTCCCTTCCAATGGGGAAGGCACACTAAGCTATAAACAGCACTATGCATACAAAGTAAATATATTCCAAAGCGCTATGAGAAAAAGGCATGGAGATGCCATCTGACTGCGTAATAGTCATGCAACACTGCCCCAAATACATGAATCTGCTATTTACAAGATGAGCAAAGGGGGGGTGGAGAGAAGAGGTTGTGGTAGAGGCAGGAAATGGACCAGCCGAGAAAACAGCATGTGCAAAGGCCATGTAAAGTTGGAATACATTGAGAAAGGGCAGTGGGAGCCAATGAAAGAGCTCCAAATCCAACACAGAAAATGCAGACACATTCAGCTAATTGATTATATGGCTTTTTATGATAAGATATTTAATAGGCATAGCACTCACTCTATGCCTTACAAAACACTTTCATGTCATTATCTTATATCTGCTTTGCAGCAGCCCTCTGAGGGAGATGGTTCAAATATTAGTATAGATAGAGAAGCTGAGGTCAAGAGAGGTAAGTGACTTGCCCAAGGACGCACAGTGACCTCGGGGGACACACAGGGGAGCAAGCATCTGCATCCTGATCGTCTCACTTCTTAGGCACGTCACACAGAGAAAGCGCTGGTTCCACATGAGTTGGTTCTGGAGTCTATGCCCTTCCCGGCAGGGAGGCCCCTTTGTTGAAGCACTATGTAGAATAGTGGTTAAGTGCTCAGGCCAAAAGTCTGCCAAACTGAAGTCCAAATCCCAGTTCAGCAACCACTTACTAGCTAGGTGACCTCTTGCAAGTTACTTAGCATCCCTGATCCTCCCAATCCTTATCTGTAAAATGGGGATAATCATACTAACCTCATAAGGATTGCTATAAATATTAAATGAGATAATTCAGGAGGAAGAGTCTGACACATAGTAGGAGCTCAACACATGTCAAATTGATTTATTAGAAAGAGAACTGGCTCTTTCACTTCTTTTGAAACCTTGGGATGTACTGAATGTGGAAGTTAAATGAGGCTCAACTCCCTTGTACCAGGGTTCACTGTATATGAAATGGTTCAGTCCTTATGTGATTTTCAGATGTCCATGACAGTACAGAGGAGGAGCGAGAGCTGGGGCCCTTCTCGATAATAATGCCGACGCTCAAAGTCAAGTCTTGACAGCTGACACTTCTACCTGCAAGACTATGTAGGGGAGTTCTGCAGATGATGAATACCCGGGCAGCTGAGTACGGGGGAATAATTGTCTAGGTGTTCTCCTAGGTGCATATTATATGATGGCCTTGAGAACCACATTCAAGGAGTTGTCTAGGCATTAAGACCCTGGAGAAGCAGCACTTAAGGGTCTCAGAGTCCTACAAAACATCAGTGGAAAGGCTTGTTCAGAGAGTTGAGGAGGGTATTAGGGTGAAGGCGGGGCTCTGGAGCACAGGGAATATCTGTGATTCACAGGGCTCACTGGGTATCCTTGACCATTTGTGGGGCTTCCAATCCAGGGCAGTGTGGACCTTTGTGGGACGTGCACTCCTCCCTGGGGCAAGATGTCATACTCTGAGAGCATCATATGGAACAGATAGGTCTTAAGTTTTTCTAGCTTTGCAGTTAATTTTTGTTCTTGAAGACGGGCCTGCTAGAAAGGGGTGGTAGGTTGAGTGGGGTCTCAGGGAAAAGTCTAATCACTGACTGTCAAATATTTTTACCCCAGCTTATAGCGTGCAATACATTTTGCATGATGACCCAGCACATAGTACACACACACTCACACACATACGCACACCTAAAACCGAGTTTCAGTAAGCAGTACCTACACTTATATATGTGATGCACCTTGGTATTTTATTTTCTATTTTATTCTATTTCATTACATTGATTTCATGACCCACTAATGGATGGCAACCTACACTTTGAGAAACATCGGTCTAATAGATGATCACTTGTCCTTGAAGGTGATTGAGGAAGATGTTGTTCATGAAGAACGAAATTCAGATGAGCAACGCCCAAGGCTGTATGCTTTAAATGCTCACAGCAAATCCAGAATCCAGTTTTCTGTCACCCCTGAATATTGAGGTTGGAGATAGTAAAAAATAATTTCAGTAAGAAAAATACAACATTTACTGAGGACCTACTCAGTGCAGAGAACTGGGCTAGGTACTTTAGCGAGATAAAAATACAAATAGTAAATGTTCTCTGTCCTTAAAAGAGTTAATAACCTAGTGGAAGAGATGGACTAGATCATAAACACAAGACTATAAGGGGATTTCAGGTCAATGTGGCAGACTGAGCTGATGTAGAAAGATGTCACCCACTAGAAATATATACTTTATAGTTTATATAATATATGATAAATTAAAAGTATATGTAAAATATAACAATCGAAAAGTATATAACTACATTCTAAAGCAATAAATGGAAGCTAGGAATGAAAAGAAAACTCAGATCCAAAGTGACTCGCGGGAGCTCCCAGAGACCTTAGAGCTAGTAATATGTCACAGGACTCGAGTTTAACAGCAACAAAGATAGGAGAATGAGCCCCAGTCTTCTGCATTTTGGGGAGCTGGGACTGAGCTCCCTTCAAAAAGTTAGGAGCCATGAAGTGTTACATATCCATGTAACAGGAACCAGAAAACTGCACTTACTGATGAGGATTCAGAAGCTTATCTTTCTGGAGCTGAGGGTGTAATAAGAATCGTCTGTGAGAAATGAGAACCTTAAGTCTATGCCAAACATGGATGTGCAGTGTGAATTTGCATTACTCATAAGGAGTGGGAAACCCAATTCAAGAAAATAACAAATAAACTGGTCCAGAAATTGGTGAAACCCATAGTCCCAGTAGAGGCAAAACTGCTTAACACGATGCCTCCCCCATGACTAACAGCATGTAAGCCTCCCACAGAAACCAAGTTCTACTTGAGATGAGTTCACAATCAAAAATACAAACTATAAGAAGAAATGAACCACCACAAGAAAGAGAATCAGCAAAGACAATATATTGGAGAATACAAATAACTGTATAGGTAACAAAACAATATTGAAAATACTTTAAAATAGATATATTTAAAATGTTCCCCCAAAAAAGGGATAGACTAAAATCCAAAAGGATAAAACCCATTGAATAAGACACAATGGAAAAGAAAACTATAGTTGAAAAAGAACCAAATAGAATTTCTAGAAATAAAATAATACATAAATAAAAACAACTCAGTGGAGGGTTTACACAGTTCATAACACTGCTGAAGAGAAAATTAGTGAATTGGAAGATAAAGTGGAAAGTACCCAAAAGGTAGCTCATAGAGTTAAAGATGTGGAAAATATAAAGAAGTTAAGAGACACGAGGAACAAAATGAGAAAGTCCAATAGAGATATTAGAAATTCCAGGAGAATAGAGAGAAAAGGGAGAGAAGCAATATATCAAGATATTAATACAATGGTGGAAAATTGACCAGTAATTTAATGCAAAAATAAATGTCAATAAGAACGAACACAACTGGATTTCTGAGCAGAAAAAATAAAAATAGGTTTTCACCTAAACACATTGTAGTGATACTGGAGAACATCAAAGACAAAAGTCTTAAAAGCTACCATAATGACAATCAGACAGGCAGCTGACTTCTCATTTGGAGCAATAGAAACCAGAAGATAAATCATTACAGTCTCAAAATGCTAAAAGAAAATAAATGTCGACTTAGGATACTATAATCCAGATAATTATCATTCAACACAGAAAGCATAAAATAAAGACAATTTCAGATACAATGAAAGAGAGTTTACTATTCACAGATCCTTGCTAAAGGAACTTCTAAAAGATTTAACCAAGAAAGAAAATGAATCCAAAAGGAAGAATTGGGCTAATAGAAGCAATAGTGAGCAAAGAAAATGATAATATGTAAGTAAATCTAAATAATGATAACTATTTTGAAAAAGTATAAAATATGGTGGAACTGAAATACTAATCAATAAATAACATGAAAAATGGGAGAGGTTGGTTTGCATTCTATTGATCCTTCTAAGAGAACAGAAATATAGATTTAATTTAGTCTTAAGTAAAATATGCATGTTAAAAAAATTAAGAGTAGCTCTATTTCTCTAGAAAATGAACATTTAACTTCTAAACCAGTAGAAAAGAAAAGAAAAAACAGAGAATAAAGAAAACTTTATCAATGCTATAAAGGCATGAAAGAGGGAAAGCAAAAAATAAAAAGCATGGAAAATATGAAATACAAAGTAAGATGACAGAAGTAAGTCCAAATGCATTAATCATAATAAAGGTAGACATATCAAATCTGCCTCTTAAAGAGACTTCCAATTTAGATTTTTTTAAAAAATCTAGGTAGAGGCTGTTCACAAAAGACTTGCCAAAAACATAAAGTCACAGAAAGATTGAAAATGAAGATAAAGAACAAAATATGCTAGGCGAATATTAACGAAGCGGAAGTTGTGCTAGCAATATTGGTATCAGACAAGAATTTAATAGCAAAAGCATTAATAAGGGTAAAACAGAACATCAGCAGACTGGGCAGGTTCAGCCAGAGCAGCTTGAGTCCAGACTAGGCAAACTCCTCTGTCCTGGCTGGGAGCTAAGGGACAGCTTCCTGCACTGACTTCATTTGCACGGGCTTGCACCTGCCCAGGCTGGAGAGGGTACAGCAAGACAGGGCACTGCTGAGAAAAAAAAAAGATATTTTTCTTGGGTACAGCTTATAATTGTTGCATGATCTAGGTACATGTTTATTGTAAACTTTAACTATTTGGATTTTGCAAAGTCTAGGGATGAGAAGAAACTACTAATCAATGTTCCCCAAATGTGAGCGGGGATAACACAGCCTGGGTAAGAATCGAATTCTCCGTGGGGCTCAAAAATACCCAATTCCACTGATGTGTCCTTGGTGTTTCTCTCAAATTCACTTCGGTCAGGGGGAGGGACCTAAGGGGCTCTGGGATTTGAGGCCAAAGAAGAGGGTTTGGTATATGTCCTTTAGTAAATCAGGTGACAGGAAAGTAGAGTGGCAGGAAGGTGAGTGAGGCTTACCATCTGAAGACCCAGAGTCCTGTTCCTACTTCTGAAACTGGATCAGTATCTGGTGTTCAACCTGAACAGACATCTCTGGACACTCAGAACTGCACCTTCCAGACATACTTCCCCTGTGTATCGTGTCCCTCCAGACCTATTACAATTATTGGTCCATGGGACTTGGCAATGTGGCTTTGTTGGCCCCATCTTTCCATTCTAGCCAGCAACACACCCTAGAACCAAGGACTTGCCCTTTATGATAGAGTTGTTCTCAAGAGTTTTTATCTGCCTGTGCTTTCGAGAGTTTGTGAGTTTATTTCCATGGCATGCACCTTTTGGAATGTTTTCCCAGCATCTTTAGGAACTACTCTTCCCACTCACAGGGGTAGAGTCCCAGGAAACACATTTGGCCACAGTTGATTGAGACAAGGTCAGAGCCAATCAGATTCCTGCTCTTGGGAGCTGGGAATTTGAACAGATGTGGCCAGAGACTGAGATGCTTACAAGCAGAGTCACATTGATGGCAACCCAAAGGAAAAGGCCGATGGGCTTCAGCATCCAGGGACACAGAGCTGCCTTGGCTTCTGCCCTTCCCAAACCTGTATGTGAGATACTCCTGGGCATTCACAGTAAACATCCTTTGTGCTTAAACTAGCTCAGGTTATTTTCTACCATTTGCAGCACTATTAGCATGGCTTAGTTAAAGAAGGGATCTCCTCTTCAGTAGGAAGAGTCTTCTCCTAGTAATTCACACAACTGCCAATTCAGAAGCTTGGGTTTGTTGTGGCCTAAGGGCTCCAATATGATAGCAGATCAGCCCAGTCTAGAACAGGTCCTGAGTCTGCCTGACATCCACTGAGTAGGACTTGTCTTGTCTGATCCCAGGAGTGGTAGCTGGAAGGATCTGACCTGGGTTGTCCTTGCCCAGTAGGCAGCCTGTCCTTCCATTACACCAGAGGCAGTAGGTGCACCAAAGTGTCCCATTAACAGTGTTGGGCCAAGCAATTAGTAAACTACTCCAGGATTTAAAATGTATTGAGAGAACTAAGCAGGGAACTGGGGCAAGAAACCATAATGAGTTATTGTACATACTGGAGCTCCATCCAGAGGGCAAGTTCTCTAGAGACAATGACTATACTTGGTCCTGGGGAGTGGTGTATTCCTTGTAGACTTTGGGGGTACATGATCCTGCATTCTATCTGTATTCTCCATGTACCATGAGTTATCTATTCCTCTGGGTGGCTTCTCAGAGACAATGGATATAGCTGATCTTGCAGATAGTTTTCCAGGAAACCATGGCTGTATCTAGTTGTACGAAGTGGTAGGGTCCCTTGCAGACCACAGGGATACCGGGTTCTGTGGGAACGTGTCCCTAGGGCCACAGGTGTACCCAGGCTGCTGGTTAATGGCGTTGTTTCTGTGGGCATGGTATCTCTGGAGATCATAGTCATACCTAGTTCTGACAAGCAGAGCTTCCCCATTCTTATCAAGAATACATGGGAACAGGGCCGGCCCGGTGGCTCAGATGGTTGGAGCTCCATGCTCCTAACTCTGAAGGCTGCGATTCGATTCCCACATGGGCCAGTGGGCTCTCAACCACAAGGTTGCCAGTTCAACTCTTCAAGTCCTGCAAGGGATGGTGGGGAGCGCCCCCTGCAACTAAGATTGAACACGGCACCTTGAGCTGAGCTGCCTCCTGGATGGCTCAGTTGGTTGGAACGCGTCCTCTCAACCACAAGGTTGCCGGTTCGATTCCTCAACTCCTGCAAGGGATGGTGGGCTGCGCCCCCTGCAACTAGCAACAGCAACTGGACCTGGAGCTGAGCTGCGCCCTCCACAACTAAGACTGAAAGGACAACAACTTGAAGATGAACGGCACCCTCCACAACTAAGATTGAAAGGACAACAACTTGACTTGGAAAAAAGTCCTGGAAGTATACACTGTTCCCCAATAAAGTCCTGTTCCCCTCGCCCCCCAAAAAAAGAATACATGGGAACAGCCTCCCTTATTAAAAATAAACACCACTATAGAAGAGTGCCAACTAAAGGTAGAAGGAATTATAGAATTAGAACATTCACCATTTTGTAACCACTGTAGTCATAATTGATTCAGGCAAAAATCAATGGATGCTAAAACCACTGGATACAAGATGCTTAGAGAATAGGATATTAGCACAGTCTCAAATCCTGCCTCCCCTTACCCCCGCCCATAATGTATTACTCATAAAGGGCAAAGTGTAGCTGTACAATGGAGAAATTTGACTGATGCCACCCTAAAATGGTCAAACGTATCGTCATCAGTAATTGGGAAAACCAATATCGTGTGCCTCCATATATGATGCACTGAGAAGGAAACATCACCTACTCATATGTGGTATTCCTGCCCCAAATATTTAGTCTGAATTAAATCATGAAGAAACAGACCAAATTCAGCTTGAGGTACATTCTGCTACCTGGACTTTCCAAAACTACCAGAATCATGAAAGATTAAAAAACAAAAAGTGGGAAGAACTATTCCAGAATAAAGGAGATTAAAAAGACAAAATAATTAAAGGCAAATAAAGATGTTGGATGGAGGGGTATGTTATAAAGGACGTCTTTGAGGGGTTTTGAATATGTACTCATAGATTAAGCAAGTATTAACTTTCCTGAAATACAGATGAAATGTCCTTGTTCTTAAGAGATAAATACTGAAGTATTTAGGGGTTAAGTGTCATTTATGTCAGCAACTAAGACACAAATGTTTCAGAGAGAGAAAGGGAGAAAGAAACCAAGTGTGGAAAATAGTTAACAAATTGTTAAGCTGTGTCAGGGTATGTGAGTGTTCATTGCAACAATGAACTTTTGTGTAGGTTTAACATTTTTCAAAATAAAAATTTGGAGAAAAGAAATAATTTTAAAACAAATACTACAACCCTTAGGAAATGATGGATCTAGTCAATGGTAGTAAGTGGCTGTTAAAACCATTAAGAGAAAAGCTGATGGAGGGAAAAATAAAAAAACTGAAGGGGAATTTTATAATGGATAGATCTGGAGGGCAGCTACCAAACCCATTGATTAATCTTAATACTATAAAAAGAAAAATGACAAGAAATTATGTGGTCCTAATATGATGCAACAGGAAGTTCACACCACTTGTAAAATATTCTTGCCCAAAATGTCAAACCTGAAGTCAAGCACTCTAGACTCTACCAATTTAAAGGGACAGAGAAACATATTAGATTGTACCACAGGAGTCTATCAGCAAGATCCAGAACGAAGGAAATTCCATAGGACAAGTGGCCCTTAGTTTCTTCAATAAATAAATTACAAGAAAGAAAAAGATAAGGAAGTGTAACTTATGGAATAAAAGAAATTTAAAAGACACGTACAGTGCGTGGACCTGGATTAGAAACTGATTCAGGGAAATTTGAATACTGAATGGATATCTGATGAGAGTAAGAAATTATACTGAATTTTTACTTATGTTAGATAATGGTGTTGTGGTTATGTTAAAAGAGGCTTTAACTTTTAGAAATGCACATTGAAATATTTATAGGTGAACTGATTTAATGTCTAATTAAAGGTAGAAGGAATTCTAGAATTAGAACATTCACCGTTTCGTAACCACTGGGGGAAGGAGTAGAGCGTATAGATGAAATAAGATTGGCCATGTATTGATAGCTGATGAAACTAGGTGGCAGGTACATGGATTTAAAAATATGTATATGTGAACCAGAATAAAGTTGTAACAAATAAGTAAACCCAAGTCACTCCAATATTTTCCCAATATATTCTCCCGAAAGAGGCTCCTCGGTGTTAGAAAGAATGGCTGTCCCCTCACAAATAGGCATAGGTGAGGTCTGGGAAAGAATGTTTAGGGGAGGGTGACCCCCAGAACCATCCTGGGGGTGATAATCCTCTTTCAAGTGGAGCACTGCTTCCTCTGGGAGGCTCTGTCTTGTGTTGTGGTTTTTTAAAAAACGAGACTATTCCCTGTTGGGTGGAAAAAAGCAAAATATCACATCTGGGCAGCTCCCTGCCCCAATCTAGGTTAAGGAATGGGGTTTGCAAAGGCTAGTGGGATGGACACAGAGTGGAGAGAGGAGGTGAAGTTTGATGTCTCTTTTTGTGAGGCTGTGTTGAGGTTGAGGTCCGAGATGAGAGGTGAAGGCTGAGCGCATCACTAAGGTGGGCATTCTCTGCGGATACCTAACAGGCTTCCAGAGCAGACTCTCCTGGCCGTCGCACCTTCATCCTGGGTGCTCCAGTTCTCCTCTGGGATGGAGACAGAGGTCCTGATCCATCTCTCCCACTCTCCTCCTCGTGCAGCCCCATCTCCAGGTCCCATCTTCTTTCCCTCTGGCCCCTCCTCATCTCCGTTCTCCATTCCCTGTCCTCCACCCTCTCAGACACCCCAGTTCAGGGTCCAAGAGAAGGACAGCTTTTATGTGGCTTGTAAAATTCTATTATATCTGTATTCAAGACCTAGCATCTGAGAAACACTGGTAATAAGCGTGTTATTAAGCGTGTAAATACACATCCACTCCAGGGCCTCCAAGGGGCGGGGACCAGATTCTCAGTCCTGGTGTCTCCCCTGCATGTAAGTCCCTTCCCACCTGGCCTCCTCCCCAGACTTGGACCTTGTGCAGAGGCCCAGGCCTCCTCCAGTCTCCAACCACCACAGTCCTGCAAAACCCAGACTCTTAGAGAAAGGGGGCGGGGGAGAGGGCTGAAGAAAAAAAACATTAGGAAAAAAACTCCCACCCAGAGAGCATTCTTTCTGCAGCACTCAGGAAAAAGGATGTCTCACAGGGGACGGGAAGGCGAAATTTTTTCACATCCAAATGGATTGCAATTTCCCTCCATTTAGCACCTGAAGGTAATTAGCTCGAAGAGACTGCCGAGTGCGAAACACGTTCACGGAACATTAACTCTCACACATTCTCCAGTTGCAGGGAATTAATAGGAAAGATTAAAGTTTAAAGAGAGCAAAATGCCATTACCTCGCCAGCCACCTCTCTCCGCGGCAGTATCCAGTCCCCGAAAACCTTCGGCCAGTGCTTGGGCCGGGGCTCAGGTCTCAGCCTCCAGCCTAGCTAGCTGGGGCATCTCGGTGTGTCCCATGAAGAGTGCTGGCATGTGCTGATGTGCACACATGTGTGCAAAACGGGGCAGCTCTAACCCTTCACAAGGCCAATGCAGCACCCTTCCCATCACAGTGAAGTTTGGGGTGGGCAGGGACACGTGTGTTCTCCTATAGCCTGACACCTGGCATTGGTGTGTGCTGAGGCCCTCGGTGGGGAGTGTGCTAGGAAGCATCACTAGCATGGGTGTGCCAGGTGATTTTGGTGTAGAGGGTGAGATCTGCCAGCATGGCCAGCAATGGAGAGATGGAGCGTGTTACTTCCACCATGGGCGACTATAGAAGCACTCGGGTGAGGTGATGGAGGGAGTTGCCTCCACTTTTGTGAGTCAGACAGGACCCACAAACACACGTGTGCACACACACGTAGTATCCCACTGTCACACACAGATGGCCATTGTCACTGCTTTTTTTTAAAGTTTAGGTAAGCTTCAAATTCTAAAGGTTTCTGTGTTGCTTCAGTGTTTTAGGAAAAGATGAGAGACAGAGAGAGGGACACAGAGAGAGAGAGAGAGAGAGAGAGAGAGAGAGTGGGGGAGAGAGAGAGGGGCAGAGGCAGGCAGGAGAGAGAGAGAGAGAGAGCGCGAGATGAAATTGAGACATGGAAGAATTTATTGCCCAGAAAATTCCATTCTGCTATCTGATTCAAAAAGTCCAGTCCCCCCAGCTTCGGAAAATCTATTTTCCACATTTTAATACCCTGCAGAACAGTCCTCATAACTCATCCGAGTGTGTTAAGCACAGTTTTATTAGATCTGAAACAAATTTTGGTGGGGAGATACTATAGGTCATTAACCATGGAGTAATTTTATCCTTGTTTCCCTAATGATGCCATAATGGCGAGCGAATTTCTTAACTAAAGACCAAAGAACATTTTGAAGGTCAGTTTCATCTGTGAGCTCCTTCAAGCGCTTCTCAGAGAAGATTGGAAAACTCGCCGATTTTTTGAAGAGTCATTAATAATGTGAAAGCTGAAAGCACCCTCCATTTGCGTTCCTGCTTTTTACCTTTTAATTTTATATCGTCCCCGCTCAGAGCCCCGCTCCCACTCCTTCACCCTCCTCTGGACCTCCCGCCCGCCTACCCGCCCCACGCAGAGAACAAGGCTGCCCAGTACCAGGTACCAGGCTGGCTCTGAGGGGGCAGACGGGGGCTGCAATGAGGGAGGCAGAAGAGCTGGAGAGGCCAGAGAAACCCCGCTGAGATGGGGGGGCCTTTGCATATTCCCAGAGTGGGTCCACTATATATGGGGGTATTGTTATAGGCATGGTGTATGTGTGCACATGTGTGTATGCATTTGTGCAAATATGCAGTGTAGGGGACTGAGGTCTCTGGATTGCGTGCTGGCTGTGCACACGCATGCTGGGGACCAATGGGGACTTAGTTCTTATAGGTGGGTGTCCCCTCTTGGAGGTAGGCTGGGAAAGGTGACTGAAAACCAACACTGGGTCTAGTGGCCTGGGCAGTGGGCCCATCTCCCAACAGGGATGGACACTCATGGAGTGCCCGAGACAATGTATAGCATGTGTTCATGCACGAGCGTGCACGTCCTGGGGGTAGTGAGGTCATCAAGGCAAGAGACCCAAGGCCCCTTCCCACTAGTAAATATCTAGACATTAGAGACAGTGACCATTGTCTGGCCAGCCCTCACTCCTTGGTCCACTCATTTCCTTGTCCCCCAGGTCTGGAACCCTTCCTTCGCCCATTTTACCCACCTCCTGATCCCCAATCCCTGGCTCCTTGGATCCCCCTAGTGCCATCCCTCCCCCGCACCCCCATCCGCTGACCTCCTTACCCATGGATGGCTGTCATTACATGGTGCCCAGCCAGGAGCCAAGGTGGGACAGCGCGTCTGTGTGTGTGTGGGTTTGGGGAGGAGGGGGCGGTGTGGTGACACTCCATGCTCCCAGATGTGGTGGCAGCGATAATTCCAATTTTATGCCTTTGTTATGGCTTTAATCACTTTCTTTATGCGTTTTGTTCCAGCGATCAGGGAGAGACACCTGATAGGCAAAGAGGATACCAGGGGAACCATTTTTATTTGGAATGTGGTGAGAAGTCTAATTAGAATCTGAATTCTGCTGAGCCTTGAAATGGCCAGCACTTTATCCTGATCGCCTTAGATATTGTTTCGAGTCAATCATCTGTCATGGTGCGGCTGGAGAGCCTCTCCCTTCACACCACCCTCCCTCCCGCTGCAGGCCCGGCTAGGGCACCCGGTGGGGAGGGGAGGCTCGGGGCCCCACCCTCGTAGGAGTGTGTACCTCTTCTATGGGAGCGGGGCTGTTTTGTGTGGCTTGCCCTCCCATGGTGAGGTCTGTCTTTGCTGGGATGCTGAGTTTGAGCTCAAGAGGGGAGGGGGGACTGCAGGAAGAGGGTACTAAGGAGTCACTATTAGAATTAGGAAATATTGGGGTGAGGCCAAGCTAGCCTGGGGCACCTCTTAAGTGCTCCCAGCACACTGACCACCCCACCACCTCTGTGTCAATAGCCCACAGGAACTCTCGTCTCTTCACTGTCCCCCAGACAAAGTGTATCTCTCCCACCTGCTAACTGTATCTCAGACTTCTCCCTCCCTTTGCCAACCCCTGCCTGGGCCAATATTTGCCACACATTCAGCTCCATTCCTCTGATTTTCCTCTCTCCTGTCCTGCTGCTGGAATGCTGCCTGTGTTTGTTCTTCCTGTTCAGGACTTCTGCAATCCGTCAAGTCCCCAGACTCGTTCCACCTCCTCCAGGAAGCCTTCCTTGACTCCCTGAACCCCATAGTGAGTGAGCTCCCTGATGAACAATTACAGCCCAGGCCCCATCCTGCAATGGCCATGCCATCTGCGTGTGTGTGTGTGTGTGTGTATGTGTGTGTGTGTCCTAAATCCATTAAAACCACGTTGAGCATGGCAAAATGTAAAGTATAAATAAATATTCCTCTTAGTGACAATTTCATCTCCCCAACCACACCATGAGCTCCCCAAAGTCTGCCCATTTCCTCCCTGTCTCCTTCCTTTTCCACTAACTGTGAGCACACAGGACTAGGCACCCAAAGGGGAGTTGCACTATCACCTCCAAAAGTCACAGATTTATGGAGGCTTTCTGCCTCTTGCTTCCCCACACCAACCCCCGTCCCAATACATACCTACTGTGTGGTAGACATGGGCGTTGTTGGGGACGATTAGTATCCAACGTTAGTAGTGTTTCTGGGAGGAGCAGAACGAGCTCTGAACGTCTCCATGGGAGACAGCCTAGATGGTTGGTGACTATTTGCAAGGTCAGGAATCCACATCTGCTCAATGTGAGTCCTTTGTAGGTGGTTGCAGTACTCAGCCCTCTGGTCAGTTGGTGTGTCGTCACTGATGGTCAGTGTCACCATGAGCTTCCTGGATGGTCACTGCCCTCCAGAGATTGTCCCTGCAGTGGGGGTGCCTTCTGGATGCTCCAAGGAGCAGTATGGCCAGACACCCCTATAGACAGATACAAACTGAGAGGGTCCCCAGAATACCCTCTCAACCTGCTAATCTCCCCATCCCCATCTGGATCCAACTACGAATGCAACCCTGACTGCTTATGTTCCTGGATGGTCTCTTTCCCTGCTTGCACCTTGGTTTTCCTTGGTCCCTGAGCTCAGGGTGGAGAGTGCAGATGGCAGTAACCATGGTCTACAAATCATGGGGCTCGTGGCCAGGAACTAGGGGTGGTTCTTTGAGGTGTGTTGCTAGGACTCTAGTCCTTTCTCCCTCCCAGCCCTCATCCAGAAGGCATAGCTGTATTGGTACCACACTGATGGATGGAAAGTGAAGAGATGCAGGGAGATGAGGGGAAGGGATCCAGAATCAGGGGGTCCTCATTTATAGGGGAAGGCAAGACAGTGGCTAGAGGGACTTACGAGCAAGCTTTCTTGTGGGATACTGCAATCTGCCATTAACATCTACGTATAAATTAATATATCAGGTGGCGTGTGTGTGTGTGTGTGTGTGTGTGTGTGTGTGTGTGTGTGTGTTGGAGGGTCAATAGGTGAGGAGCTCAGGATTCTTCCAGGAAGAAGCAGAACACTGGCACTCTTGGTCTGCCCATGTAGGGGGGGTAGTACGAGAGTGGCTCATTCTCCAGCTGCTGTTCCCCCATCTACAGAGTGGTGGTGGGGGGAGATCAAGCTCCTGGCCCAGGGAGCACATGTGCTGGGTTGGGGTGGTGGGTGGGAGGACAGAGATGCCAAAGCTGGTAAAAGCTTGGCCTCTTCCCATCTCAGACACCCTCAAGGCACTGTCCTCTCTTTACATCCAAAGCTTGGCTGCAGCGGGGGTAGATGAAAAGGAGGAGAAACTGTTGGATAAAAAGAAATTCAAAAAAAAAAAAAAAGTAAGTGAAATATTCAAACTGGAAAGTGATATTATAGAAACTGCAGCCCACGGCTCAGTGCATTCAAATTTATTCAAACTCGGTGCCTGACAGTGATGGATGCGGCAGCTTTTCCCACAATATGGAGAAGGCGCGGGGGCATTTAGGACTGTGGGTCCCCTCCGGGAGGGTGGGGGCCCACACCACCTCCTGTGCCTTGTTCCTCCTAAACGGGGAGCATGGTTCTGGGTCCTGCCTCCTCTACTCTCCTGAGCTCCTGCCACTTCCTGTACCTCACAGTCCTGGGGTCCTGGGGGACCTGGATACCACCAGCTCAAGTACTTGGGGTATAGCCCGGAACGGAGGTAGCAGGCTGTGGACCAGGGTGATCACCAACGCCAAGGAAAAGGATGGCCATGCTTGTCCAGGGGATGACTGGGCAAGGGTGTCACCTACATCAGAGATGTGATTTGCAGCCAAATAAATACCATGAATCCAACAAGCCCCTGAGCATGCTGGGATCTGAGGGTCTCAGAACACCAAGTCAGGGAGCAGTCGGTCTCATTGATCCCAACTTTCCTCCCAGGCCAGGGTGGCAGCCTCTCCACCCTGGAGAGGAACATAAGAGGGCCTCTGGGGAAACCTCAAGTTTGGGGGCTTGGTCTGAGCAGTGGGCACGTGCCCTGGAATGTCCCCTGCTCCCAGACGCATCTTCCAGCCTCCACTCTACCAACACTTCTCCCCACAAAGACTCCCCATGGTCTCCTGTCCAACCTCTTGACCAACAGACCCCACATCTGATTCCAGACCCCACCCCCAGGAACCCTTGGAATACTGGTCACTCTGGAAAACTCACTGATCTCCTGGCTTCCTTGCCCATCATATTCTCTGGCTTCACTGACATCACTAACACTCCTTTGTCTCTTTTGCTTCCTACAGCTCCCCAAAAGGTGGCTACGGTGCCCTCTTCTCTCCTACCATCTGTCTCTCAGGCACTTTCAGCTAACACTTCCCTGCAGGTGATGGAAACACTGACCTCTGAACCCAAGATTCTCTTTAGATCCAAGCCCAAGGTCTAGGCAGTGCAAGGCTAACTCAGATGGGCCTCCTAAAGCCAGCACAAGGTGTGACTCCCGACATTGTTATAGCCCTGTCACCCCCCACTCACCCTCACTGAAACCTCGGACTCTCTAGGTCTTCCTCCATCATCATCTCTACCTTCCACCAGCTTACAAATTCAGAGCTACTTCCTGATGTCTTTTGTACCCACCTTTGCCTCACCATCACCACTCATGCCAGGAAGGCCCTTATCACAGATCTCCTGGATCGCTTCAATTCAACCACCAAACCATTCCTGGGCACCCCCCAGGCACTGGTCACCACGTAAGGCATCTTCCTCTGAGCGGGGCTCTCTGCCTTTAAGTTCTACATCTCCAGTTGTTCTATGCACTGCTGCCAGATTAATTTTCCTAAAGCACAGCTCTGCTCATGTCACTCTTGCTGCTCAAAAACCCTCAATGGCTCCCCATTGCATACTAAATAAAGTACAAACTCTTTACTCTGATGTTCACAGCCCCTACCTACCCCTCCCTCATGCCGTCCCATTACTCTCTTCCACACTCATATTTGCCAAATTGGACTCTGAGCGGTTCCCCTGCACACTCCCCACCTAGTTATTTCCCACCTCTGGGCCCTGGTTCATGCTTTTTCTTCTTCCGGAATGGCGTCACCCTCCCACACCCCAGCTCATCTCTGCCTGTAAATAGTCTAATCCTCTGCGAGACCTGATTCAAGTAAAGCCATCTTCTGAACATTCCCTGTCAAATGCTTAGCATGATGCCTGCTAGTTGTTATTGTTGTTTTGTTATTGTTATATTATTCCTCCCCCCGCCAGAAGTGGTTTCTCTTCCCTGTGAACCTTCTAATCCTCTCTAGAGGTTTCTTGTTTCATATCATAGCTTTCCTGATACTGTTAGTACTACTATATTCGCTCCAGAGCTGTCCTGGACTATACACTTCTCTTTTGTAAATTTTATTGGGGAATATTGGGGAACAGTGTGTTTCTCCAGGGCCCATCAGCTCCAAGTTGTTGTCCTTCAATCTAGTTGGGGGGGGTGCAGCCCACCATCCCATGCAGGATTTGAACCGGCAACCTTGTTGAGAGCTCACGCTCTAAGCAACTGAGCCATCCGGCCACCCCTGGGCTATATACTTCTTGAGAGCCAGGACTAAGTAATGTTCATATGTGTCTCCCTGGACCCCTAGCCCATGGGACTCAATAAACCCTTGTTGAATAAATGAATGAATGAATGAACAAATGAACCAATACAGCAAAACTGGCTAGGACACGGCTCTGTGACACAGACTTGACTCCTCTGAGCCTCCTGTTCTGGACAGTGATCACCTAGGAGTTCCCTGTCATTACTCCTGGCCCTCCTGACATGTGTCCAGGTGAGCTGGGACACACGTGTGCAGGCTGTATGACAGGTGTGTCATCCCTCCAGATCAAGAGGGGAGTGTGGCAGAGTTCAGCCTTCACAATTCATCAATCAAAGGGCATTTACTGACAGGTCCTGAGAGCCAGCTCTGGGCTCTGCTGGACTTTGGGGCAACAGTAGGGCGTGAGAGCTGTCCTTTGGGGGCTCACCGTCTGTGAACTCTCCTGTGACTCTCAGACTACAGGAGCTCACCAGTAACTGTGCACAGGAATAGACATACGAATGGATGGGGCGAGCCCCTCCCTCCAAGCTGCCCTGAAAAGCCCAGGAGTGGTTTTTTTACCCTTTTGTATAGATCTTACTGCCCCATCCAGACTGGAGCTCCCCTAGGACGTCTGCTGCCTTCTGCAGAATTCTCCACTACAGAGCCCAGAAACGCACAGCTTAAAGCTGCTGAATGGCTGGGTGGATGCATACTATGAATAGTTGACGAAATAAATGAGTAAATAAGCAGCTAAATAAACACATGGATGAATAAAGTACTGGGCAGATTGGCACAAATGACACTAGTCAGCATTTACTGAGCATCTACTATGTGCGAGGTCCTGTGCTCACTCCTTCAGCTGCACTGACATTTAATCTTCCCTGGGAGTAGTAATTATTACGATCCCACTGAGCAAAAGGAAACTGCGCCTCAGAGGAGTGAAGTATTATAACTTGAGAGAGTGCACCCAGCTTATCAGTGACAGGACTTTGGTTCCCTGCCCTAAATTCATCATTTGTCCCTGGTGACCTGGCCAGGGTCATCTCCTCCCTCCCCATACCACTAGCACTTTGGGGATGGGGGGAGTGGGCGTGGAGAGGACTCCTGGGGAGGTTCACAGGAGAGTATTGTAAGGTCCCTGTTCCTCCGCATGCACTGAGGGAGACCTCTGGAGTCTGGGTTTTACTCCTTTTCTTTCTGTTCCCCTTGGGACCAAGGCGGAGTTCAGAAGAGGCACAGCTGAGGGGCCTCTGTGTCCCAAAAGGGGGTCTTTCCAGTCCTCCCTTCACCCCTCCTCCTTTTGAGAAGGGAGTGACAGCCTCTCCAGAAGGGTGCCGACGCTGGGGGGCGCCCCACCCTGCCCGCCCCCTGTCCCCTCCCAGCGCCTCCCTCCCTTCCTGGCCAGATACAAACAAGCGCGCTAAACTCCGGGAGATTTACAGCGGGCGGCTGGGCGCGCCGGCCCCCGGCCGCCGGTGAGATATCTCCAAACAGCGCACTAACCACTTTCCATTTTATACCTCACCAGCTTTATAGCATCTTAAGGATTTCTGTGCACGGCTGGCTTCCCGCCCAGGGAAAAAACCCAGCCTTGTAAATAAATACTAAATATATATGAACGGAGACGACAGCGAGAGAAGGGGGGGTGGGGTGCTGCCGGGTGGGGGTGGGGGTAGCAGCCCAGGACTGGCCACTAATGGGGAGGAGGGGGCAGGGATGTGTTGGGGTGCGAGACAAAGGCGACAGGGAAAACAGCAGTTGACAGGAAGAGTGAGGGAAACTGAGATAGCACCAGAGATGGAGGCAGAGAGAAACAGAAAGATGGAAGCTGGATGAAAGTGCTCCACACAGAACCTCTTCTGTGTGTGTGTGTGTGTGTGTGTGTGTGTGTGTGTGTAGGGAGGACCGCCTTGAAGCTTGGGGAGAAAGGGAAGCCTCTTCCAACACTACCTTCCCTCCTCCCCACAATTTCTGAGGAGACCCAGGGATGGTCTAACTGTGTGTGTGCACCTGAGCACATGATGGTTTGTGTGTGGGGTGTGTGACAGGGGTACGTTATAAGGAAAGAGTTTGTGTCTGTGAAGACAGATGTGGGTGCAGGTGTGTGTGGGGGGCGTGTTTGGTGTGTGTAAGAGTGTGCCAGGTGAGTCGGGGGGTGTTGGCGGGCATGTGGTCCAAATGTCTGTGGTGTGGTCAGGGTGTGTGTGTAGGTTAGGATGTGTTCGGGGTGTGGGGAGGCAGGTGAGGCCAGAGAATGTGTGCAACTTTGAGATTGAATCGTGGAGGGCTGAGCAAGGTGCATGTGACCGGATGCATATGGGTGTTTCAGGGTGGGTGAGGCCCCCGGGGGGAGATGAGTAATGCGCTCAGGTAAGCCAGGATGGGACTTCAAAGGAATACATGTTAAATCTGAAATGAAGTGTTCGTTTGTGTGCTGGGGCCTGTCAGGGATAGGTTTTTGGGGTGCTATCAGGTGGTCATGCTACCTCCTCTCCACTACCACCCCCACTCTTTCTAGAGGCTCTGAGACCTTCTCTGCCATGACCACTGGGGAGAGGGTCCCCTGTGCTGATTGAAGCCCTCATACTACCCCAGCTCCCAGCTCTGAGGTCCCTGGACAGGAGCCCATCAAATTGGGGGGCAGGAGGGAACATACTCTCCCCTCTCAGGGGACCCAGCAATCCCTTTTTGTTCCCCCCTTGTCTTCGATATTAAGTATTCAAACCTCATTTACATCCTTATTTTTCAATTTGCTGCCACAGTAGTTTAATTTATTCGATATAATTTCTTTTTCTGAGGGGACATTAATCATTGCCCTGTGCTTTTGGGTGCCTGTGGGATCTCTGCATGTGTATGTGTGTGTGCGTATGCATCTGTGGGGAGGGGCACTGTGTGTATCTGTGAGTGTGCGTCTGTGTGTGTATCTGTGCCCATGCATACTGTGTGTGTCAGTGAGGTGCTAGTTTGTCTGGTATGTGAATGTGTGTGTAAGTGTCAGTGTGGGTCTTTGTGAGAAGGGATTTATGAGTGTGAGAGAGTTGGGGTTGGTAAATAGGTATGGGAGGGTGGGGGGAGTGCTAGATTGATCAGGTCCTTTTCTTCAGAACCCTCCTGGCCCTTCCCAGGATGTCAACAAGGAGGGGAAGTGGTCACAGTAATTGGGAGACAGGAGTCCTGGGGTTTTCTCGAGCTAAACAGACAGGTTCAAGGACTGACCCCACCCCAGGCTACCCTTAAGGTGGGTCCTTCCATTACCCCTGCCAGTTTTCCTTTCCTGAGAGTGTGCCTTGGATGGTTGTAGCTGGAAATGTTCTAGAATCCCTGGTCTTTCAAGAAAGAGAGAGAGAAGTGGAGAGAGACACAGAGACATAGAAAGACAGAGAAGAGCAAGGCAGGACATGCAGGGGAAGAAAGAAAGAGGAGCTAGAGAGAGGGAGAAGTAAGCAAGCAGCAGCGTCTCAGCCCATAAAGTCTCTGGAATGGAAGGAAGGGGTGAGAGAGACTCGGGCATCAGCTCAGGCCCAGTCATGGCTCAGTGCAGAGTGATGGAGGCAGGACAAAGGGTTAGGGCTGGTCTTCTTCCAGGAGCCAAGATGAGTGAAGTGACTTGGGGGAGGCTTGTTGGAGAGAAGAGGCGAGAGGAAGGGGTGAGGGGGAGGAAGAAGGAGAGAAAAACCCTCTGGGGATATAATTCAGGGGAACTACTTCCGGAAAATTTCCCAGGATGTTCAAGGGAGAAGAGGGAGGAAGCTCTCCAGTGCTAGCTAGCCTCCCGCTCTCAGGGCCTCTGGACAAAGCCACTCCTTCCTGAGACCCCGTGTGATCCTCAGCCCCAGGAGCCCTCCCTTTTCCCTCTCTGGCACTGCCGTGGAGTCTCCTGTCTCCTCGTTGGTGGGCTTTGTGGAGAATGGGCCAGGAATTGGTGGAAAGGCCCACTGTCAACCAGGCCCTGCACTGGGATCAGATCTGTGACATTCCACTTAATCTTCACAACGACTTCTTGAGGCAAGGATCAGTCTCCCACTTCAGAACGGGGGAAAGAGAGGCCAGGCTTGCCCAAAGTTACAGGAAAGAGCACAGCAAGGACTTAAGTCACATCTGCCTGAGTCCACACTCAGAGACATCCCCACTCCCTTCTGCTGACTCCTGAGTGATGTACCGCCCCCACCCCACCCCCCGGCCTTTCCCACCCCCCCACCCCTGTCCTTGCCACTACACAGGTACACTACACACTCACACACAAAACAAGATCTGGGACCCAAGACCAAAGTAGGGAGAACTTTCGGGACAGGAGTCAAGAGGTGGGGTGGGAGGGTAGCTAGTGCAACTGTTCTCCCAGCTACCCCAGCTGTGAGGATTTTGAGGCCAGGGCCCTGATGGACCCCCCTCCCGCCCCAGGGCTCCTTTGGACCCTGTCTTCCTGCTTACCCAGGGTTCAGACGCCAGTTAAGGACTCCTTCTAGACAGTGGAAGCCAAACCCTCTCAGGACAAGCTGACTATGCCCTGGGGTCTGGTTTCTGCTCCCAAGACCTGGATGGGTTTCAAACAGCTATGCCTTTCCTATTTTAGCCTCATCCAAATAGTGGCCTGAGGCCCAGGGTTTAGAGGGAGGAGCTTCTTTCTCTGCAATGCTGAAAATGAAATTCTGAAAAATGACCTGAAATTGGAAGTCATGGGACCTCAACATCTGAGCCTCCACACACATGACTCTCTGACATCTACAGATTTAAATATTCTACTACCAAATACTTGTGAATCTGAATGTTCCCCGACATCCAAACGTTTAAGTGCATAGGTCACCAAGCACCCGGGAGCTGACTGAGTGTGTAAAGTCGGAAATCTGAGATGGAAGGGAGTCCGCACCACACCATTCTGGCATCTGCTGTCAGGCCCCCTGTGCCTTCCTTGCTCCCTCCTGACTCCCTTCAATTCTCTCTGTGCTCCTCACCCTCCAGGATTTGGCTTGGTTAGGTCATCACCCCCAGGTCCCCAGCACAGACATGTCACACAGAAACCATCGACCACACTGGTCACTGATAACTGGGTGATCCCGACAGGGGGTCTCCGGGCATGCAGGGAGGAGGCAAGGGGACAGGCCTGGGGCCAAAGAGAAGGTAGCGCGTTCATTTGAATAATGGGCAAAATCAAATTAATTCTACATTAAATAGTTGTGAATAAAGGGTTGAAGTCAGCAGTTTCAAACTTGTTTTCCTTAATTACTTTCCGTGTTTAATGTCATTAAGAAGATTAAAAATTCATTAACAAGAGTACTAAAGTGGCAAATCAGGAAAGCGATCACTCCAGGTTAGAAACTCCGCTGAGGCCGCACAGTGAGTCTTCTGCAGGGGAGCATGGGTGGGGGTGGGGGCCCGAGAGGGTTGGGGACAGACACACATTCACACATTTACACACTAATATGCAGCAACAAGATAAACACGCATCCATAATAACGGGAGCGTGCACATGTCCACACACACACACACACTCAGACATCTTCCACTCCTCCATACCCAGGACTTCTGTGATTATGGGGTGATAGTACAGTAGGTTCTGTAGCTCATCAGGCCCCCCACTTCAGAAACCCCTCTCCTAAGAAGGAGAAATAAAGATCAAATTTTTGTGACAGGCAATATATAGCCACAGGAATTCGTGTCGGCCCAGCAATCTCTGAGTTCACTTTCTTGTCTCCTGGTCATCTCTCTGTCTCTCCCTGTCTCCTTTGCCCTCCCCTCCCACACTAAAGGGCTCTCTCAGGGCAAACCCGATCAGTTTCCTGGGAGGAGCTGCTGTCTTTGAGGCTTAATTATCCTGGAAAAGGATCCCTTTTGTCTCCTTAGCTTGTAGGGGGGTCGGGGCTGACTGAAGGGTGGGGAGGGGTCATGTTTCCTCCAGGGAGAGGGAGCAGAGACACAAAGGGTGACCTAGTCAGAGAAGGTGAGGCAAAAACAGCTGGGAAAATGGGACCCAAGTGTCCTGGTGTTCAGACCGGATCCTGAGGCACACCCCCAATCTAACACCTCACCCTCTCACCCTGCCTTTGCTCTCCTTCTTGTTGACTGACCTCCTTCCTCCCCGGTTCCAGACTTGACTCCCCTTCACCATGAAAGGACCCTCCCTGAGTCAGGACATTCTTCTCCAAGGCTATCATAATCTCTTTCTCTGATAGCATTTCTTATTCTCTAGGTCCAAAGTCTGGAACAGGTCCCTGCAGGGGTCTAGCTCAGCTTGAGTCCATCTGGGCCTTTGTGGGTGTGGGGTGTGTGTGTGTGTGTGTGTGTGTGTGTGTATCTGGTTGTGTGAGAAGAACCATACCCTCAGCTGGTGAACCCCAAGTTAACCATAAACAAACGCAGCTAGGTAAGTCTGTGTGATTCCATTAGAATGTGCCCTCTCATTTTATAGATGGGAAAACCAAACTCTAAGAAGGTCAAGTTCCACTCCTAGGGAGACTCTCAAGAGAAATGAACACATAGGCCCTCACAAAAACATGTACAAGAATGCTTATAGCAGAATTATTCCTAATAGCCCAAAAGTGGAAACAACCCAATTGTCCATCAACTGCGGAATGCATACATGAAATGCTGTATATCCATACAATGGAATATTATTTGACCATAAAAACGAATGAAGTTCTGATACCTGCGACAACGTGAATGAATATTGAAAACATTATGTTAAGTAAAAGAAGCCAGTCACAAAAACGATGCCTTGTATGATTCCTTTTATATGAAATGTCCAGAAGAAGCAAACATACAGAGAAAAAAAAAAGATTAGGGGTTGCTTAGGGCTGGGGTGGAAAAGGGAGTGTTGGGGGTAAAAGGAATGACTGCTAATGCCCGTAGGGCTTGGGGAGGATGATTCAAATGTTCTAAAACATCTTATGGCGATGGACGCACAGTCCTGTGAATATACTAAAAACCTCTGACTTGTACACTTTAAATAGATGAATTGTGTGATAGGTGAATTATATCTTGATAAAGTCGTTATGAAGGGAAAAAAAAGATGACGTATCTTGCTCAAGGTCTCCCAGCAAGTGAGAAGTGGCGCTGGTACTGGAGCTGGGGCCCTTGACTCTAAGCTCAGTGCTCCTTCCACAGCCCTGCCACGCCTCACAGATCTTGCTGTGGAGGGTTGAAGGCCAAGTTCTGCCTGTGCAGGGGTGTCCACAAAACATCCTGACTTTTCAATAAGGTGGTCACGTCTCTGTCTGTGATAGTGTGTCTTGTTATGTGTCACATGTGGATTTGTAGTCTCACAGCAAGTGTGGCTTTGCACACCTAGAGCTGCCCGTGGATCTCTCTTATGGTGTGTGTTGTGTCAGCCCAGGCACCTCTGCTCACTGGCTGGGTCTCTGGGTTTATCTGCATTCGTAGGTATATCTGGGCATACCCATGTCTCTGAATGTCAGTGCACATGTCTGGGTCCACGAGGCCATGGGACCTCAGAAGAACCTGTGTTCATGTGCTTATGCGTGGCAGTGTTTCTGCCTGTATAATGTGTCTCAGTGGGTGCCCATGGATTTCTTTACGTGTCAGCTTATAAGTCTGGGTTCATGTACCTTTACCTCGGGGTCCCTGCCTTTGCTATGTACTGATGCATCTCTGCATGTGTCAGTCTGTATGTTGGTGTTCTGGTGTCCACACAGGTCCATCTGTGGGAGCCTGAATCTATGTAGCAGGGGCCCATGCGCCTGTCTTTCTGAGTCTGTGTGTCTGAACCCCTTCTCCAGGCACCAGCCCCAGAAGGTGCCTGCCTCCCCACCCCCGCCTCTGACAGCCGTGGAGTGAGCCTCACAGTAAATTCATGGCCGCCCGGGCTGGGAAACAGGCGGCTGCAATGGAAAGGAAGCGTGGATTTGCATATTGAATTAAAATTAAGAGCTAATTATGCAAATAAATTATGACATTTGGCAGGAGAATTTGCTTCAAGATCATTTATTACGTTCTTTTTATAACAGTGTGAGCATTTAACGGTCAAAGACAATATTTTAAGGGAAAATTAACGTGAGATTATTAACCTAAAAACAATTCCACGTTAATGAGATGGTGAGCTGGTCCCCCCCACACACCTGGGTAAGACTATGCCTGGGCTGGGAAGGCCTGTTTCTCCTCCCTTCTTTCCTTCCCCAGCCCATAGAGGGCGGGCTGGGAGGAGGCCTGGAAAGGGAGAGGGAGCCTCAGGATTTGTATCTTCTTTGATTGGGGGTCTGCCGAGCTAAAGCTCCCACATGAAATCAAAGGCCTGGGCTGAGTTTCAGAGGCCCCACAGAGGATGAGGTGAGCCCCACTCCCAGACACCCCTAATCTGATCATGAAAAACATGGTCCTGGCCTTGGGGGCCTGGTTCTAAGGAGGAAGACAGACTCCCCACCAGAGAAATTACTCTGTAAATACCAGTTGGGATGGACCTGGAAAGCAGGGTTTGAACAACCTGGTGATGCCCCACCTCTGACTTCCATCCCTCCTCCTCCCAGGTGGTGGAACCCAGATCTGCTACTGTCTCGCAGCTCGGGTCCTCCTCTGGATCCCTGGTCTGTCAGTTTACCCTGTGAACTTAATCTGTCAGCCTCATTTTTTGGGGGGTGGCAAAGAAAGGAGGGCTCTAATCTGTGTTTCCCTGGGATCCTTCCACCCATCCTACATGGAGGGGGAAGTGAGCCCCAAAAAAAGTGGGTGATGTCCTCCACGGCCCAACTTTTCCCTCACCCTGCGTGCAGTGTGGGTGTAGGGAGCTGCTCTTCCTGATTACTGGGCCAGGCCTGTGGTGTGCAGACTCTTTTAGGGCTGTCCTTTGTCTGTAGTGTAGACCCGTGGAAGGGAGCCCAAGGCCCCCACGTGGGTTACCCTGCTGGGTGAAAGCCTTGAGTTTCCAGAAGGCCCTTGCTCTGATGCAGACATGCTGCCTGAGAGGTGTGATGCTGTTACCGGTCGGTCATTGCTTGATGCCAGTATTTGGTTCTTTCTGGAATGCCCATAGGGTGGGACAGCCGCTCCTCATGCTGGGTTACACCTCCAGGCCCAGCATTGCATTTGAGTTGTGCAAAACTCCTGTGAGGCAGAGGCCAGGTTTCACTGGGGCAGAGCAGGGTGGCAGAAAAGACTATGGCTTTGGACTTAGGACACCCTTCGACTCAGGAGTCCTGAGGTTACATCTTCTCTCTGCCATTTTTTCACAAATCCCTTCCCCTCTGTGCTGGATGTCTGCCCTCCAGGGCCACTCCCATCCTTTTTGGCCCTGCTCTGTGCCCGGGAGGCTAGCCTGCACAGTCTGCGTTAACTGGCTCCCTTGGGTTGGACCAAAAGGGGTCACCAGCAAGAGATGAGAGGGGTTTGGGGTATTTCCGTCCTTGGCTCCATCCTGTCCAGGTTGCTATGGATTGGCTGCATCTACCCACCAAAGGCCATAGCTCTCCACACCTCTCTACAGATTTCTCTCCTGGTTCTGGTCATTTTTCTCCATCCATCTTTGCCCTTTGGGTTGGTCATGGCTTCCCACTGTTACTAACTCCAGGATACCTCACCTTTCACATGTACTTTTACTAATCCTTGCCTACACCTTTGTAAGCAGTGTTTTATTAAACTCTTCTCAGATGACCCAATAGAGTATGTCATATGTCTCCTGTCAAAGCGCTGGCTGGTACATTCCCAGAGCACTTCAATTTCCTCATCTGGAAAACAGGGACCATAATATACAGCTGACAAGTTATTAGTACACGTCCAGTGAAATCATGTGTGCCAATGCTCTTTGTAATTTATAGATCACAAATCAAAGTGCTTGTTTCCAGGTAGAAACTAGACCAGGAGTTAGGCTGATGTTGAAACCATCTCTGCTATGAAGATTCTGCGTGTGTGACCTTGAATAAGTCACTTCCCTTCTCTCAGCCTGGTTTCTTATTGATAACATGCAAGGGTGAACTCCTAACTTTAAGGTCCAGTTGTAGAAAGTGGCGATTCTATGTTTGTTTTGCTATTGAGGAAAGAAATGTCAGGTGATTTGCCCAAAGTCACATTACAGGTTCATGGCCACCTGTCTGAGAGTCTATCTGGGCCATAAGAACCTGGGAGGGACCCCACTGTTGGCCCTTGGAGGTGTGGTAGAGCAGACAGGCCTGGCCAGAGGTATGTGGGGCTAGGGTCTGCCCCCAAGTTTCAGTGGCTCACTCTGCCTCCCAGAGCAGGTGGACCATGCCCTGGAAAGAGAGGGTGGGATTATTAATAATAATGCTAATAAGGGAGAGAAAACAAAGCCGGCAGAGCCTGAGCATTTTTTAAATAAAGAAATTTCCCTCATCTCGTGGTTAATTTAAAAGGTTTATTTCTTGAAATGAATCCTCTTCATCAAACCCCCGATCCTTGAAGATCGGAGGCGACTGCTAGTGCCGGTAATGAATTGATTTGTAACGTGAGCGACAAGGCGCCCTCCCGCCCGTGCCCACTGCAGGCCCTTAATCTGCGGTGTTTAAGAGGAAATGAGTTTCTCCATCTCTCGGTCTGAAACCCAGCACCAGTCACTGGAGCCAGCAGGCGAGGCCCAGGCCCAGGCACTAGTAGGGTCTATCTAGCAGGTCCCCCCTTCCCTGCTCCTGGTACCTCTCTTCCTTCCTTTATGGGTAGAGTCAGAAGAGCCCCTCAAACTAACACAACCCACCACCAATCTGAGACAGGCAGAGCCACACAGCCCCACAATCATCCGAGCAGACACACCCACATACCCACATACATAGTTACACTGACCCATCACCAGCTGCACTCAGCTGCACAATCCTACAGTGTCACCCAAACAGTCTCCTTTCAGGCATAAGATGCAGACATATAGTCACACATGTCCCCCTAATTAATGTAAGGTGCCCAGTCAGAGATATGCATCCAGGCTCGGACATCCAGACACACAGGAGCACATACCCTGGACATGAGGCCCACAATTCTATAGGCGTGACAATTAATATGTGAATATTTGGCAGCATGAGCATGGGGGCATGGTGTGGTGGAAACAGCATGGGCTTTGAGCCACAGAGCTGGATTTGAACGTAAATCCCAGTATTTCCAATCTGTTTAACTTTCCTCAGTCTCTATTTCCCCATCTGTGGAATTGCAGCAACAGCATTTCCGTCATGGGGTACATTAGATAACATATGTACAGCTGCATTTAAACTGTTAGCTTCATGAATGCAAGGCCCTTCGTGAATGTTGAGTATTTAGTGGAGCTTTGGCATAGAGTAGGAGCTTAATAAATGCTAGATAATATCATAATTGCCACCCACTCCTGTATCCTCAGTACCTACCCTGGTGCTTGATATACATTTTAAAGTAAATTTATGTTAAATTATGCCTAGCACATAGTCGATATTAATGGAATGGTAATTATGAAAAACAGGGTAGGTGGAGAAATAATAATCTCTTCGTGAGTGTTTGTAATGTGCCCGGCACTGTGCTAAGTAGATGCAGTAGGTTATTTCATTGAATCCTCTGAGCAAGCCTGTGAGATTGTTCTAATAGATACCCATTTGCAAATGAAAAAGCTGGGCACAGGGAAGGTAAGTGGCTTGCCCAAGATCATGTAGCTGGTAAGTGGAGGAGAAGGTGTTTGAACCTAAGTAGTAAGACCAGAGCCTGCTTGGGTGGTGGGTTAATGCTGAAAAAAATCCGGGAACAGCCTTGCTCTTCAGGGGACCCACGTGTCCTTGGGCAGAGCCAGGTATACCGTAAGGCTGCCTCCTTAAAAGGCACCTTGAAGGACCCACTAATGCCCTCAAAGCCATAGGCCAGAGGCTCTTGAAGACATCTCTGGTGGCAGGTCTCGTCAGGTGAATGGGCAGTGCTAGCTCTGGGTGGTTCTCAGGCCTGTCACCGGCTCCAGTGTGGGCACAGCCTCCAAACCTGGTGGAGTCCTGTTCATGCTTCCAGCGTCCCCACTTCATCAGCCTCTAGCTGATCGGTGGTCCCTATCTAGACTTCCCTATTTTGAAATAGCTTTAAAGTGGATGAACCCAAACCCAAAATGCCCCAGGCATGTGCACATGACAAAATACTCCCTCCTCCTTCCACCTTCCTGATTTGGCCACTGACACTTTTGCTGTCATCACTTGAAGGCCAGCAGGGCCACAGCCCTTCTCCTCATCTTTATGGTCCCCTTTTTGCCAGGGATAGTGGGTCAGCTGAGACAGTGACTTGGTCACAGGCTGGATCCAGGCTGGAGGAGCCACACTCAGCCCAAATCCGCTTCATGGCTTGAAGGCCAGTCTTCCTCTGGGTCCGACTCTCCTGGGCTTCGGACGGGCTTCGCTCCTTTTCCTCATGTCAGTCCCCTCCTCCCCTAGTCCTAAGGACAGTGAAGGCTCATGGACCTTCCTGAATGACCCTCCAAGCCTCTGTTCAGCCAAAGCATCCCAAGGCAGCCCCTCAAAAACTGAGACACCCGGTGTCCAGCCCAGGAAGACTCTAGGCGCACCCGTGGGCCTCTTCCCACTCCCCCTGCTGTTCTACATCCCCAGCTTTCATCGCTCAGAGGTACAGTGCCGAGTGGGCACAGGATGGGGGCGAGGGGCACATGCGCCCCTCCTGCAACTTCCTAGAAGAAAATCATTTTTTATAACTGTGGGAATCCTGATTGAGCTGTCAAAAGTACATGAAACCAGCTACATGAATGGTAAACTATCCATCAGTCACAGGCCTATTTGTTCCGAGACAGTATAAACGTCTCACATTTTTCTTCAAGATAGAAAATAATACTTACCCCATCATATCCAGGTAACTTGGCCCCCACCCCCAAAAAAAACTTATTAGTCACACTGGTCACTTCCCTTCTTGTCTCCCAAATCTTTTTATTCTCTTGCCCACCAATCCCACTTTCTTTGAAGCATCCACTCAGTTCTGCCTTTCAGCTTTCTCTCTATCTGTTTAAAACCAGATTTAGCAACACTCCTCTCTCCCCACCCAAAAAAAGTTAACAAGTGCTAAGGAGAAGCATGAAGGAAATCATTCTTAAGATACAAACTAATTTGCGTCCCAATATACAGATTCTGGTCCCCTGGACGAGCACTCACACAGATGGAGGTGTGGTCAGCTCCCAATTTGCCTTCTGAGCAGTGTAGTGAAGCCCCTCTTGCCCACCTGACGACTGCCTACCGGTCTGGAGTGATGGGAATGAAGAAGAGGAAGTATCCACCCTTTTGGGTGAGACTTCTCCCCCTGTACACCTGGGCAGGGCTTTGTCCCTTACAGGGACTCTGGACTTGAGGGAACACATGACAGGAGCTCAGGTATTTTTTGATCCAGCTGAAAGAGGCCACAGCTTCCTCTCTTACCTCTCCTCCAGCCCCCACAGTTTGGTTTCCACAAAACTTGACCCAGGGCAATGACTTCAGCTGCTAGTGATAGATAGGTAGGGATGAATAGATAGATAGATAGATAGATAGATAGATAGATAGATAGATAGATAGATAGGTAGATAGATAGGTAGATAGATGATAGATAGTCAGATAGGTAATAGTTACATAGATACGCACATGCAAACACACCCTGACATACATACCCCCTCACTGATCATAGAGACACTTTCAATACAGAAGAGGAATGAAGAGTAAAGGCTCTGCAGGCATCCATTTAAACCTACCTGCTCCATTCACCTCTAGATGTGTCACCTTGGATAAGTTAGTTGACTTCACTTAGCATTCCTCAACAGGCAAATGAGAATCATAATAGGATCTACCTTGGGGGACTGTGAGGATTCAGTGACACTCAGTTAGCACAATGCCTGGCATAAGGTAAGTGTTCACTAAGAGATTACTGTTACTATCACCGTCAAATTATATGCACTTTGCACACACTTGTAAGCACTTATGCAAATCAGAACCTCTTCTCAACTCGGATGATGCACACACATCTGCAAACCTGTGCACACTGCCAGGTACGGGCCAACATGTGGAGGGGGCATAGAGGGTGGTTAGGACACGCTCAGGGGCTGGACAGTTCAAATCTGAGCTCTACTATTTACTAGCTGTGTGATTTGGAGCAGGCTACTTAACCTCAGCTTTCCCACCTATCAGATGGGAATAAGAATAATAGTTCCTCCTTTATGGGATTATTGTGAAGGTTAAATTAGTTAATATTTATAAAGCACTTGCTAAATAAATCTCACAACCTTATAAGCTAACACCTGACTAGCTCCTCTCTCCTGGACACCATAGCTTGTTAAGTGATCTGTCCTTGAATATCTGGAAAGAGGCTTTGTGGGAATTTATCCTTTATAGACAAACCCCAGTGGACCCTCTCCTCTAGGGTCAGAGCATTGCCAGAGTGGGGGATGCCCTCCTCCCACTGTACTCCCTAGATTTGCCCCAAAGTGGCAGCCCCCAGCCCTGAATGACTATGGAGTTGGGGGGGACCCCAGCCTCCTTCCCATCAGGCCCAGAATCACAAAGTGAGGGTGTGTTTTGCAGGGGGGTGGAGGGCAACTCTGGCCTTCTCCTTCCCACTTTTCCTCTGGGGTCTGAGCCAGGGCCAGCAGAGTCACCAGTGCAGCCGGAGGCCCTGCCCAGCATGGCGCTCCGTCCCGTACACCCCGCACGTGTGCACAGGAGGCTGAGACTCCAGGCTGGGAAGAGTCCGGGTGAGCTGGCCAGGGACTCCAAGGCTGGAGGAGAGCAAGCCAACAGCCAGCCCCCTTCCCAGCCCCCTGTGTCCTGCCCCGGGCCACCACTAGGAGGCTAATGAAAAGGGAAGAGGCAGGCCAGGGCTTGGGCAGCAGGAAACAGCGAGGGGACAATGCGAAGCAGGAGGGGAGCGGCCCTCAGGCAGGGACAGACAATGTCCCCATATGGGAAGCAGACGGAACTGCCCCGCCCCCCTTGGTCCTGGGGCCTCCTCGGCGGCAGGCAGCAGTCTCAGCTCCACGTCAGAATCTGGGTAGTTTGTGCGAAGGAAGATGAGCCCTCCGAGCTGCTGTGGCAGGAAAAGGAGCAGAAGGAGGGAGCTCTCAGTCCAGCAGGTGCCCAATAGAGGACTCCGCAGGGGTCATGGAGCCAGGAGAACACCCACAGGCCTCATGTGTATACACACACACACATACACACACACACACACACACACACACACACACACACACACACACACACACTGACCACCTTCTGGTTCGTCTAAATATTTTTAAACTATACCATAATTCATGCCCAAAGTGAAAGAGTGAAATATACAGAAGTACCGCATGCCGAGTAAAATGCCCTATAGCCGGCAACTCCACCTCGACTTCTTTTTTCAGAAGCAATTATTTTGAATACTGGCCTTCAAGCAAAGGCTACTTTCTGCACAAGTCTATTGTAAGTGTGGTGGATCTCCTGCCAGTCACATTCTCATCAAGGCCAGGCTTTTCTTGGAGCAGAGCCCTGTGGAGGGCGCCTGGGACAAGACTCTCACACAGCCCTCCCCTGCTTGCGATTCCAGGTTGTAAATCTTCTAGAATGGTTCACTTTCTACCCAACTTTACCGTCTCTCAAGAAAAAACTCTTCTGTCTCTTTTACCGCCAAGTCTCATTTTTAGTTTTATACGTTTCTCCCTGTCTTTGAAATTTAGTTCAGCTTGTTTGGTTTTGCTCGTAAGTTATTTTTGCTAGTAATCAAAAAATATGAATGAAACTTTCAGAATTTCACAGTGACATCTAATTTTTTAGAATTTCACAGTGACATCCTCACTGTGAGATGAGGATGTCACTGTGAAATTCTAAAAAAAAAAAATTTTTAATTCTAAAAAAAAAAAAAATTATGCTCAAGCTTTTTTTTTAATGCTCAAGCCTTTATGCTGGAGCCATTTGAGCACCAGGCCATTGCCGGGCTATCCCCTCTGAAGACATGAAAATCTGAAAATCAGCAGAGGTTCTGCTTCCCTCTGGGACAGCCCCAGGGGACACCATCTCTAGGACTCAGGGTTACACTAGTCTGTTGCCTGGGGGAGGGAGCTAACAATTATTGGGCTCCTACTGTGTCAGACCCTTTACATGTTTTGTCAATCAGGACTCATTTATTTGTAAGTGAGAAGAACCCAATTTTAACCAGTTTAGTCAAAGAGAAGAATCTACTGAAGGGATGTGGACTCTGAGGTAATCAGAACAAGGTTCAAATAATCAAAGAACAGTAAGGGCCGAGTTGGTACAGAGCTTCAGGAACTTTCAGAACAGGACCTGGATGGACACCAGGATGCCCGTCTCTGGGGTTTCACCTGCAGCTCTTGTCACCAGGGAAGGATCACAGAGAAGGACTCCCATTAGTCCCCATAGGTCAGGTGGTCAATCTAGAATCAGGTGACTCTGGCCAGGGCTGAGAGAGGGTCAGGAGAGTCTCTCTGAGACTATATGTTGGTTTCCAAAAGAAATGACCAACATTTCCAGTGAGGCTTGACCAACAATACCAGATGTCTACTACCATAAATTCTTCTAATCTGCACAAGTCTGCGAGGTCAGAATGGTTATTATCCCCATTTTACAGGTAAGTAAGCTGAGACTCCAGACAGACGAGTTAGCTTAGAGCCTGGATCCAAAGCCAGGTCTGTTTGACTCTAAATCCTTGACATGTATAATGCTGATTTCCTCAAGGGAAGGAACAGCAAGTCAATGTGAAATATCTTTCTAGTAGGCCCGTTGCATGCCAGTCACTATGCTAAGCTGTGTAAGGCAGTCAGAGCTGGGCCAGACAAGGGCTTGGGTTACATACAGTGAGAAAGGAATCACAGGGGAGTCACTTCTCATTAGATGATCAGTAAGGGAGGTGGCATGTGACCTGCTCCTTGAAGGGTTAGTGACATTTCAGCAGGTGGAGATATTAGGGAGGTGTTTCCAGCAAAATGGACCAATGTAAGCGAAGAATCAGATAGGCCAACATGTGAGACGTATCTAAGGATCAGCAAATAGACTGGTTTGGTCAAAGCTTGAGATACAAACAGGAAAGGAAGGAGGAATGAAACTAGAAGATAGACTTGTGGCCAGTCTTGACTGGAGACAAAATTGCCTAGAAGTTAAGGGTCCAGCCTTTGGGACTTCAGCTTATGGTGTATGAACCTGGCAACTTATATGGGCTCTGTTTCTATTTATTTATGTGTAGAATAGGATGAAATAAAAGTGGTTACTTTGGATCATGGTGAAAACTGAACGAAATAATACACGAAAATAATGCTTTGAAGCAATAACTATTATTATTATAAGGTGAGTTAGATTTTAACACATACTGGGAGCCATGGAAGATTTCCAATTCGGGCTGTGCCATTAGTTTCCTGAGGCTGTCATAGCTAAGTACCACAAATTGAATGGCTTAAAACAATAGAAATTTATTATTTCACTGACTCTGGGTGGCGAACACACAATGGGATTTATAGATGATGTAATACAGAATTGTATACCTGAAATCTATGTAATTTTACTAACAACTGTCACCCCAATAAATTAAAAAAAAAAATTGTTACTTCACAATTCTGAAGCTTCAAAGTCCAAACTCAAGTTGTCTGCAGGACCATGCTCTTACCAAAGCCTCCAAAAAAGGATCTTTCCATGCCTCTCCCTGCGTCTGGTAGCCCCAGGTGTTTCTTGACTTGTGGCAGCCTAACTCAGATCTCTGCCTCCATCTTCACAGTCCGTTCCCCTCTCTTTATATGGATACCAGTCTTATTGGATTAAGGGCCCACTTTACTCCTTTGTGATCTCATTTTAATTTACATCTTAATTACATCTGCAAAGGTCTTATTTCCAAATAAACTCACACTCGCTCACAGGTACCATGGGATAGGACTTATTTGAACAAAATGTTTTTGTGGTGGGGGTACACTACAACCCATAACAGACATGGTCAGAGCTGTGCTTGGATTGATTGGTTTTGTAGGGGTGAGTGGGAAAAACTACACCCTCGACAGACAGGTGGCAAGGAGTCTGCTCAGGAAGCAAGAAACAGGGGATCTGATTTGGGCCAGTAGCAATGGGAATGAAGATTTTCTAGGACCTGACAATTGCTAGGGTGGGGAAGGATGAGGAAGTGGGGTGAAGGGAGTGTCCAGATGATCCAGAGGCTTTATAGGTAAAAGGATAAGGGAATGAGGAGGGGGTCAAGAAGAGGGGGGCCCATTAGACACTAAGCTCTTGGAGGGCAGGGACAGTGTCCTTCACTTGGTATCCTTAGTGCCTGGCACAGCGTCTGCACATTGGAAGTGCTTGAGAAATGTTTGCCAAAGAAATGCATGTGTTCAGTTTTGCACATGGTGAATCTGACATACCAGGTAAAACAGGCAGGTGGAAATTTAAACCTGTCATTTGGTAAATTGAGTTTGGGGTTAGAAATCTCAATCGGGTGTTGATTTCCAGAGAGATTACAGGTCAAGTTGAAACCGATAGAGCTTATGAAAATGCAGAGAGGGGAGAGAAAAGGTTTGAGGGCAGAATCTTGGGCACGGTTACATTTAGGAGATGGGAGAGGGCAGAGGAGCTGGTAAGAAGCCAGAAAAGGAACTTCAGAGGTGGGGGAAGGGAAGTAGGAAGGTGCAATGTCATGGAAATCAAGAAAGGAGACATTTCAAGGAGGAGGGGTGGAGCTGCTGCCAAATGTGCAGAGGTCGAAAAGAAGAAATACTGAGAGGAGCCTGTGGATTTACTAATTAGGAGACCAGCAGCAGTGTCCCCACCTGGTTAGGGCAGGAGGAGGTGAGGGGAGCCTACTCGGGGCAAAGAAGCTAAGAAGAGAAGGAGTATGTGTATGTGCCCACTCTTGCCTCTTCACGTCTGTGTGGACGTGGTGGTCTAGGAGAGAGAGCATAACTCGAAAACAAACAAAAACCATGACGGGGGGGGGGGGGGGGGGCGGGGGGGTACACATGTCAGGATTCAGGATTTGCAAGTGAAATGATGACTATTCATGGAGGTAGAAAAGAGATGGGTTGGGGAAAGGGAGAGTAATTCTTAGTGCCTGATAAATCTTCTCTGAGGGCAGAGGGTGGAGGGAAGTGATACCCCAGGCAAATGAGAAAACAATGCTCAGCCCCCGCTCTCAGATCCCAGAGGCCACTCGTCCAGGTTTCTCTTGCACGTGCCCCTCAGTGGGTGGAGGGGGAAAGGGCCTTCTCAGTTCTTTAGTTTATGTTTCTGTGTCTTTGTGAGTTTCCATTCTCACGTGCTTTGGCAACCAGCCATTCATGGATCTGAATGATGGAGTCCCCACTACTGTCAGTCTTGTTTATCACCGGAGAGGTTCAGCAAATACTCATAATTGGAAATGACAATGACAACATCACCAACAACAAGTAAGACCCGTTAAACGCCTACTACCTGCCAGGCACTTTACATTTATTATCCCAGTTAATACAGCAACTCCACTGGTGGGGGTTATTATTATCTTCACTTAACAGATGAAGAAATGGGAGTTCTGAAGGGCTTAGTAAGTTTCCAAAGGCCACTCAGCGAGGAGATGGCAGAGTCAGGACTTAAACCCAGATCCATGTGGCCCTAGAACTCTGACTCCTGACCACTGATTACTACAGTGCGGGAATGTATGAGTCTGTGGGGAGTGATAACCTGCGTCTGTGTTCTGTGCTATTTTGTATGTATTTGTGGTCGCCCACAGGCACATACATTTGTAGGTCCATGTCTACGTGTGTTCCCGTGTGAAGGGTGTGCCTATATTCAGTGTGTCTCCTCATGGGGTTGTGAGTACAGACGCTGTTCCACATCCTGCCTCCAGGTTTGAGCTCCCAGTTTGTTCCTCCTTGAGGCTGTGGTGGTTGAATTAAGCTCTCAGGTGTGTTCAGAGCTCAGTCTGGAGCCCACCTGTCCGTCAGAGGTCCTATAGGGAGTCCCTGCCTCCAATGGTTCTGCTCATAATTCTCCTTCCTTGTTTAAAGGGGCCAGTGGGTCTAATGATTAGTTACCACCTTGTCAATATTCTCGCACAGGAAGAGGATGAATGGTGAGGCACTGCCCCCACCCCTGACACACACACACATTCTGTGGCAGATTAAGGGTGAGGGAAGGGACCCTTCAGCAAAGGGATTTAGGGGAGGGCAGCTCTGGGGACCTTGGAAGGGCTTTTTTGTGATTCTCCAATTGCTCCCACAAAGGTGGTGGCCTGCAGTTAGGAGAGTTCTACCTCCCCTCTCCCCAGCCCTTCCCTTTCCAAGTCCTCCAGGTTCTGGGAGGCAATGGGAAGACCACCTGGTGAGGGGAGGCCCTTCTTGAGGTGACAGAGCATACCTGTCCAAGTTCTCATCATCATGTACTTGAAAGTGCCTCTGTCTGTGTGTTTCTGTGACTTTGTGATTTTTCATTTTCACATGCTTTGGCAACCAGCCATTCATGGATCTGAATGTGTAACACGGTCCATAAACATATCTGGGTCCTTCTGTTTCTTCATGTTCATATGTGGCTGCATATGCCCACGACTATGTGTATACCCACACATGTATCTATGTGGGGTACAGCTCTGTCTGTGTGTATGGTTGTGCATGTACAGATGTGTATATGTGTATGGGGGTGTCTGAGTCCTGCTATGTGTACTTTTGTATCCTTGCCCTTCACAGTTGTCAAGGGTGGCTCTCTTCCCACCCTGCTCCGAGTCCTGAACCCACTTCCTGATGTCCTAGGAAGGAGCTGGTCGTCTCTAGCTTAGGAGGGGCTGAATGAAGCTTCCATCTCTCCCCCTTCTCACTGAGCCTCACAGGCAGGTCCTGGGGACTCAGGCACCAGGTGTGGACCCCTGACCCATCTGCAGTCTTTCTGCCCTCCCTGCTCGGCTCCTGAGTGCTCAAAGTCTTGACCCTGGGTCTCCTCCTTGCCCTGTGGCTGGAGCCTTGGAATGAAGTCCATTCATGTTCTGCCACCCAACGTCTGCGGAGTGTCCCCTGTCCCACTCAGGTCAGAAGCTATACACATCCAATTAGTGACTCGCCCTATGACACAAATGTCTTGGAGGGCAGATTCCAAAGCAACCCCACATTTCACAGCTTCTGATCCCTAACCCCACAATTCTTGACACACTCTCCTTTGATTCACAGAATCTGTCCCTCAACCTAGCTTCCCTGGATCCAGCCCCGAAAGAAAGGGGGAAGAAAAGGGGCACCGTGTAACCGATCGTTCCCTTATGTCAGGACTCAGAGCTTGGGGAGGGGAGACTGGGGGCCTGGGGCAGCTGAGGGGTGGGACAGGAAGGAGTAGGCAGGGAGGGGCTGAGCCTGGCAGAAAAGAAATGCTAGGCCTCAGGTCCATGCTCCTGTAGTCCCCCTGCCCCTGCCACACACACACTTACACACACACTCACCCTGTTGGAAGGTGACATTTGCTATTAACCTTATATTGGGCCATTTTGTAAATCAATGTCACTTACATTTAATAACAAGTGTAATCAAAGGAATTATGCAAATTTAATTTGATGCTTCTTGAATTATGCAAATCTGCGGCGCACATAATGTTCTCTGACATGTGCCCGTTGGAGAGAGAGAGAGAGAGAGCAGGGGAGAAAGTGGGGAGGGGTTGAGAGAGGGAGGCTAGGACTGGGACTGAGAGAGAGAGGGGAGGATGGGGATGGGCTGGGACTCAGGAAGGAGGGCGAGGAAGGCAGGGAGGTGGAAGGCAGCAGAACAGCTGCAGCCCAGGTGCCCTCCATCATGGTGAGAAGGGGTGGACAGATCTGCTACCTCCATCTTCTCCCTGCCCAGACCTTTATTCCCTCTCCCCTGCTCACACTCAGCATGACCTTGTTGGTCACTTGTCCTCAATGTCTCCTTTTGTGAAATGGAAGTGTCCAAAAGTGTTGTCCACTCATGGGGTCCAAGACTCCTGATAGAGCTTGGTCCTCTGAGAGGTCAGCTTCTCAGTCCCCAGCCCCCATGGCAAGGTGACCTATTGTGGTACTAGGTATTAGGATTGTCTTTTGTTCTTTATGGTCTTAAGGTCCTGGCAGAAGGAGAAGGAGTTGCACCACCCACTACATGGCAATAAAAACCTGCCGACCCCCTCCCAAGTACATATTGTGGCAAACCGAACAATATGAGTGATGACAAACACATGTTTACACATGCATTTATATCTGAGATGACACAGTCACACATATACTGTTAAAACATTATAAATATAACCAGTGACAATCTAACATGGAGTTACTCCCAGGGACCCACGTAAAGGCTATATAGATACAAATACTCAGTTGTACAAGGTACATTCCTTGATGCACACACACCCTCACTGACCCTTGAAGCAAACTCCGTGATCCAGGCAGCTCCTGGCTGGAGTGGTGCCCTTCCTCACTGGTCAGACTCTGTCCGATGTTTATTTTGCCCTGCTTGCAATGTTATCTAGAGAGGGCCAAGGTCGTGACACCCTGAACAGAAGTAACTCTGCAGTGTGAAGAGATGGGCCAAGGTGAGAGGGAAAGACCGTGAACCTGTTCCCCAAACTCTGGTGGCTGATTAGAACCATGAAGGGACATCTTAGATACATCAATGTCCCAGCTCCCCACAAAATCTCAGCTCCTCCACAGTCCCCACCTGCCACTAAGGCCATCACAGACCAGCCCAGGGCTCCGTCTGTGTCACTGGGGCAGAGCAATGGTGGGTCCCTCTTCCCTGAGTGGTGGGAATAGAGAAGCAGTCTGTTCCTTCCTCAAGATGGCAACAGGCACCCTCAAGCATTCTCCTGAAGAGTATGGGACAAGCATACTTATTATTATTTTCCTTTCCCGTGTAAGTTCTGTCTTGGGCTTACAGATGATGTCTTCATTCTCTCTCCTCCTTTTCTGGCCCTATCCTCATGCTTGGAGTCTAGGGGCCTATTCCTCTGTACTGGTAATCGGATGGAGTGATCACGGGTTAGTGGAAGTGGGATTGGGGGGAGGTCAGGGGTCAGGGTTATCTGTTAATGAGGGTGTGGCAGTGGCAGTGTACTTGTGCATTAGTGTCACTATATTGGTTATGAGTGTCCTTATGTCTCAGTGTTTCTCCTTGTCATTCATGTGTCATTAGGTCATTTGCATGTTCATGGGTTAAAGTATGTTTGCTCTTTCAGTGTATTATTTCACCAAATATGCACCAGTCTTGTTTCAATATTGTCTTCATGTGTGTCACATTTTGTGAATATGTCACACTCCTGTGAGTCAACACATTTGAGTTGTCACAGAATGTGTGTCCCTATGATCTATTTCATACAACACGTGAATGAACGAATACTTGATATGTCACAATGTGAAAATCATCATGTTGGAATTTTTATAATGTGTTCTGTGTGTGTGAACATGTTTGAGTTGTCAAAATGTGTGTGCCATCACACTGGGGCTATCATGATGTCTGAGTGGATACAATGTGTGCCTAAATCTATCTCACCATGTTTGAATGGCTCTAGTGTGTGTTTCCAAGCTTGAGTTGCCATCATGTGTTCTTGTGAGCAAGCATGTTTCAGCAGGCAGAGTGTGAGTTGTTATGTGTAAATTGTCACCACAACTATATTACTGTATTTGCATTGTCACAATGTAAAGCTCTGTGTGTGCCAGGTTTGCGTTATCAGGGGGTATGATTACACCCCCAGTATCATTCTATGTAATCAGTTTTGAGTTGACTCAATGTGTGTAATTATGTCACCTTTACTTTAATTATCCCCAAATTATGAGGATATCACGAGATTTGAATGTTCAAAGGGTGTCTCTGTGTATGACTCTAAGTTTGAGTGTCATGGGTTATCTTTGTGTGACAATGTATTTGCATTTTAACAGCACAATATGTATCTCTCTGAGTTGGCACAATGTATATGCCATCATGTTTGAACATCTTGTTATCAAATGTTGATGTTTTTACAATGTGTGCCTGTGTGAATCACTGTGTTTCAAGTGTCACAGTGTATGATTGTATGTCACCATGTATAACTTACACATCTGTACTTATGTTAGTGTTAAAATACGTGTCTGTGAAGATCATGCTTAAGTTGTCACGATGTGTATTGCCATGTTTAAGGTGATACAAATGCTGTTTGTCACAATTGTTGAGTGTATTAACATGTTTGAGTTATCAAAATGTATGTGTGTTGCCATGTTGAGGCAACAGTGTTTCCCCCTGTGAGTTTGCATATTTGTGTCTGTGTGTATCTGAACATGTTTGAGGTATTACAACACCTGTGTGTCACCGCCTTTGAGGTGTCTCTTAAAATGGGTGTGACAATCTGCTTCTCAGCATGGGTTCAAAAGTAAAAGACTAGGAATAAGAAGGAAAGTGGGGGAGCAAAAGGAGGAAGAGGGCCGGGCCATAATCTAGATGGGGTAGGATGGGGGCTGGTGGGGGTTAGGGACAGAGTGAGCTCTAATTGGCCCGCGGTGAATTATTCACATGTATAATCCTCCAAGAATTTCAGCGCGGGCAGTGCCAGTAAATGCTGTGCATGTTTAAAAGTCATTTCCATAAGTAAGTGCAATTTCTCTACTGTTTGCCCCTGTTTAATGAAGTGAAATCTTGTTTGCATTCCTCCCAATTTCCCAACGAAAGGCGCCCAACCGTTCGCACCAAAATTACACCGCCCAAATTAAAAGTCGGGCTCCAAGGGAGGTGAGGGGCCGGCAGCATTGGGCCCTTCTGGGAGGGCCTACAGAGAGGTGGGGGGCAGGCAGGAGCCAGGCCTGGGCTTTTCAGCTCATTGCTTCCCTGCAGTTCTTGCAATTTCAAGTGCTCCCCCCCCCATGTCCCCCACCCCTACTTGCCCCCATCATGTTCTTGCTCCCCTTTGCCTCCCCCTTCTTTAAATGAATCCCTGGAGTACAGGAAGTGGGCATGATGTATTTGTTCATAAATATGTAAATGCACCCCTATATGCATGTATACACATGGTCGTGTGTGTACTTGTGAAAGTGTGATATATAATCGTACACTGTGATGATTGAAACACAATGCTTCACACAAATACACCGTGTAACAACATAAACACAAATGAGTATGTGTTTACGTATGCATCCCTGCCTGTGAATGTATGTGGATTTGTATATGTGTCTGGCTTTATGTGTTGGGTGTATTGTGTGTGTCTTTAAGATGGATGGTTACATAGACAATATGGATAAAGAAAGAGAGGAGGGAGGAGATGGTAGGTATTTTGTAGTTCTCTATTGCCCTGGATGGAGTACTTATCTCTTTTGCAAGGATCTAGTCCTTTCTGAGAGATGTATGATGAACCCTTCCCCACCCAACAGTTGCTTCTGGCAGGGCGGCAGGATCAGAGGACTCGCCTCCTTCCCGTCCCTACTTGACAGAGCCCTCAGGCCTGTGAGGACCAGTGAGATGGTTGACCTTCCAGCTCCAGCTCCATGTAATGGTGCTTGAGCAAAGGTTACTCCTGAGTGGGCTGGTAGGAGACCCCCTTGAGGCTCTACTCCCTCCTAGTGCCATATGGCACCTGCATGTGGGTCACTTTGGCAAGAAGCCTAAAACAGAATTGTAGATTACCCTAATTTGAATTTGCTGGAAAAGTATTGGCAACTGGGGTGAAGTGGGGTTGAGGAGAGGGCAGGAAATGATGGCCCCACCTACAAAGGCCTCCCAGTGACCCCTGGAATCCCCACCAAGCACTCTTGAGGTTTTCGAATTCTGAGAGCCCAGGCTCTGAAGGTGAAAGAGTAACTGGTCTCATGTCCCTGTGTGAGATGTGAGGTGTGACGATGTGTGTCTTCGGTCTTTGTGGATATCACCACCTCCACCAATCTAATCTTCTGCGGCCCACCTTCTTCCCGTTTACCCGTCAGCCTGGAGGGGAGAGAACAAATAAGTCAAATAAGTACAGTGATACCATCACCCTCAGATCTACAGACAGTAAGACCACCACCTTCTCCTCAACACGTCTCTACAGGACACTGATGGAATAGCTGGAAGAAGTTCCGGTGGTTGGCTGAAGGTCTGGTAGAGGAAAATCATTCAGAGGTGAAATCCTGCAGGAAAGGAATTTGGGAGGGTTGAAAGAGGGCTCAAGTGATTTAGAGTCAGGGCCCCTCCTTGGAGAGGGCTTCTTCTCTCACACTTCTTTGATATCTTTGGGGAGGTGGGACATCCAGGCAGAGGAGCAAAGTGTCATCCTGGTCATGACCTCCCCACCTTCTCTTTCCCCCTTATCCAATCTGCTAACATGTAATCAGTCCAAACACAGCTCAGATTTCTTTTTTCCCAGCTCAGAAACTACCCATGGCTCCCCACTACCCAAAGCAAAAAGTCCACACTGCTTCTGTTATCAGACCAGCAAGGTCCTTCACATTAGGATAACTCCTTTCCCTTTCAACCTGCTTGTCTAGCTTTGGCTTCCAATGATGGCATCTGCATAAGGCTCCTCCTAAACCCCATCCAAGCGAGAAGGGAAAGTGGATATTTCCCCAACCTCCTCAAAGTTTCCCCTCATCCCCACTTTTGTCTATGCTCTTCCTTCTTCCTCAAATGCCACCATAAGCCTCACCCTCCCCCCTCCAAATTCCTGCCTGGTGGAATCCTACGGAACATAAGGCCAGGTTTGATGCCACTTTCTCCAAGAAGACTTCCATGCTGGACCCAGCATGACTACCATCAGTAGCACCAGTGCTTCCTGGAGCGTGGTTTCTCTGTCTCTGTGATATGAATTGCTTGCCTTTTCTCCTTGCCTACTGGGACCAGACCTACTGGGCTCCAGTGTGTTTGGGCATCAGGCTTTGAACACCCCTGAGCAAGGGTAGAGAGCAGCTCACAAAGCCTTTGTGGATGAGCTGATGGATGACTGGTGGGCTTGGGTGCATGTGTCAAGAAATAGAGCTTATATTTGGAGCTCCTTTCCCTATCCCAATCCAGCAGAATTAAACCCCAGGAGCAGCTCTCCATGGCCCCCATTTTTATCCTGTTTCTTTCTCTGTGGCACCAGAAACTGCCCACTCCATGCTGTTGGCAGGAGAGGCTAGGGCCTGGCTACCAGCTGAGAGATTCCTATCCCCACTGAGGAGACTCTGGATAGAACTGACTCTCTTCCATGCTCCCCTAGGGGCTTTCTCCTACCCCCAGGGACCCCTGTCCATGTTATCTAGGCTGCTACTTTCATTAGTGAGATCCTTCCCTCTGAATAGGGGGAGACTCTGCAGTTAATGTGCTGACAACCCCACTTCTCTTCTCCTGGGCCTGCCTTCCGTATTAGATACACCATTCCTCCCACCAGATATTCCTCAGCCCATCACTGGACTTTCTACTATATCCCCTGTGCCCCCAAGACCCCAAGACTCACTGATTTCCTCCATTAACCACTCCTGATTATTCTGTACATTCCCCCATCTAACCCACTCTTTCTTTAATTGAAGAGCCACCACCAAATCTCCATTAATCCTCTTGCCTCCTCTTCCCTCTAATTCTCTCACAGAACCCTCTTTCGCTGACCTTTCTCCCTTCCTACCGCTATTCTCTGGCCAGTCCAGAGCACCTTGCTGTCAAAATTTACAGAAAAACAGCTCCAGTTCCATTTCTAGATACATCCTCAGGCTCTACCACTTTCCCAAGCAGAGCCAGACATCCCTGCTAGGAGCCTGGGCCAGGGGTTGGGGGTCCGGGTGGGTTCCAGACAAGATGGAGGCGGGGACTTCAATCTGGAAGGTCTCTGTGGGCCCTTCCCCCGCCCCTTAGCAAGTCTGGGAACTCGGCCCGAGCCCGGTCCTCGCTCCCCCGCCCTCCCCTCTCCGCGCTTTCATCAGAATTCAATTTCCGCCCGTAAGTGACTCTGCGGGCCCCTGATCCTTCCCTTGATGAATGAGCCGCCCGGCCCGGCCCCGTCCGTCACAGTCACCCTCGCCTCGGCCCGGGCGGCAGCCGCCCCCAGTCTCGGCCCCTCCACCCAACGTCGGCCCCGACCCCCCACAGCTCCCACACTGACCCCCAGCCACCTCCATCGCTTTGGGTTCCTCCAGCATCCAGCAGCCCACCCCGCTCCCATATCCGCGTGGCTTTTTTGGATCCCTGTCTCTGTCTCTGTGTGACTCTGTCTCTCCCTGTCTCTCCTCTCTCTCTCTCTCTCTCTCTCTCTCTCTCTCTCTCTCTCTCTCTCTCTCTCTCTCTCCCTCCCTCCCTCCCTCCCTCCCTCCCTCTCCCTCTCTCTCTCTCCCTCTCTCCCTCTCTCTTTCTCCCCCTTCCCCCCTTCCTCCCTCCTTCTTCCTTCTCTCCCTCTCTCCCTCTAACACCTCTATTCATCTCTGGGAGCAACATCATTTATTTTGCACTTCCCAGATAATTTACTTTTTTTCCCTTCTACAGGAATTCTCCATTTCCCTATAAAATGAAAATTCATCTAGAATTACATCTTATGTCATCATTATGTTTATTAAGCGTGGATGATGTATATGAACAGGACGGGCTTGCTGCTGAGTGCTTAATGGTGCATAAGATTAAGCCGAGGCTCTCAGCTGCGCAGCGACTCCCCTCCGGTTCCCATGTTGTCGAGGCATGCTGGGAGTACAAGTTCCGAGCGCACGGCCAGGTGAACGCGCCGCCGCCGTCGCTGTGCGCCCCCCCCCCCCCACAACCCCTCCCCAGGGTCCCGCCAGGCCCGTCCCGCCAGGCCCACCCCGCCCGGCTGGGGGCGCCAGCGCGGCCTGCGCCTCCTAGATACCCAAACAGACAGGCCGGGTGAGGGCAGCCGGCCCTGGGGTCACCATCGTTCCCCCCGCACCCTCATCTAGGGCTCGGCGGCTGGATCGCACGCCCCCGGGACCCGGTCTGGCTCCTGGGTCTCCCCTCCCAGTCCTGGGAACAGGGAGCTCCCCTCCCGCCCCTCCTTTCTTCCTGTCTCGCTGGGTTTCTGCCCTTGGTTCTCTCCAACCCTCCTCTCTCTCTCTCTGTCGGATTTCTTGGGGCTCTGATCTTTCTGTCTGTCCCTCTGCGGCTCAGTCTCTTTCAAGTCCTTCCCTGTCTTTAGCCCCCCACCCCCGGCTTCGCTGTGTCTCCGTGTGTGTTCCTCCCTAACTCGCCGGCTCTCCCAGGCTGTGTCTGTCTGTCCGTCCGCCTCTCGCGGTCTCCCTGGCTCCCCCTCTCCCCCTCCCTCACTCCCCTCTCCCCTCTCCCGGCGCTGGCGGCCACCGCACTGCAGCGCGGCACCAGCAGTCTATGACAAAAACATTATCCTTCTGCTGCTAAACAATCCAATAAACCTCTCCACAGGGAGAAAGTTAACCTCTTGTCTCTTCGGCTGATGCCTTCCCGCCCACGTGACTGCTGCCACAGTAAATTCAAATCATTAGTCTCCTCACCCCATCAAAAAACTTCTATTAGTAATGGAGACCTCGCCGGAGACCTTCCGCGGAGAGCGCTGCCTTCCCAATTCCCAGTGGAAAAATTCTGCGCGAAAAACTAATTCTACTTTTAATAATCTGTCATCAGGACCAGAGGCAGTCATAAATTATATGGGAGCGCGTGCGAGAGCGCGCCACAAGAGGGAAATCAGGGCGAAAAATCAAAGCCCAAGTTTGACAAACTTTCCTGAAGATAAATAATAACTTACAAACAGGATTAGTTGTAAAGTCACGCTCCGGCGCGCAGCCACGGCGGCAATCACGTCTGCCGAGGGCCGCCACCGCTGAGGCACCTGTCACCGGCCGCCACCGCCTCCGAGCCTTCCTCCCTTCACCCTCTCCCCTTCTCCTCTTCCTTACCCTCCAACCTTCCTCTCCCCTGCCCTCCTCCTCTTCCTCCTGCTCCTCTCCCTCCTCCTCTTCTTCCTCCTTCTTCTCCCTCCTTCCCAGCCTTCTCTCCTCACCCGGGCCTGCGGTAGGGCCATCGCCCCTGAAGCCCACCTTCCCCCGTCCCACCACGGATGGTTCCTAGGGGCCAGGACCAAGGTCAGGGGAGGGTGAGAAGACTTGCGGGAGCATCATCTGCCAGGGCTGCGACCTCTAGGAGGGGCTCGGGGTGTAAAGGGGAGTGTGGGTGCGGCCTGAGGGCCTGGGCCCGGGTTTCTGCGGCCTCCCCTGCTTCGTGGCCCCATCCCAAATCTCCCTGTTCCCCGCCCCCACCAACCCGAATGTTAGGAGACTGGCGCGGGCAGTGGGTGGGTGGGGGCGTTGTCCGACCCCTAAGTTTATTTGTCTGTGTTAACGTAGGGTGGCCGCGGCTCTGCTCTGCCTAAGGGCCGGGACCCCCTCCCCGTGTGACCCTCCCCCACCCACCGCGCCCTCGCCCCGCACAGTCTCGGCGCTGACAGCCGAGCGGGTGATAAATGCCGGCGACGCGGGGAAGGAATTGCGCAAAATAAAGAAGCATGTTCCAACAAGTCCTGTCAGGATTGTATTGATTTAATCATCTGCAGAAATACACATTCTGGATTACTGTAGCGTGCCGGGGCCGGGGGAAGGGGCGGGCCGGCAGGCTAAGGCCGGGAAAGGCGGGGCGAAGCTGTGGTGGGAGGGGCGGTCAGAGCGGGGAATGGCTCCGCCCCCGCCCCAGGCCCCGCCCCCCGGCCTCTGGGCTGGGCGGTAAGCTGCCGGGGCTGAGGGTGTGCAGAGGGGTCATTTGCACGACAGGGCACCTGTTCGTGCACCAGCCCCGCAAGGTGGGCCCGCCGTCCTCTGACCCTCTGAACCGCTGCATCGGGCAGTCAAGGATTCTCTGGAGCTAGATGAGCCCCCTGGACAGCGAGTGGCTGCAGGGAGTAAGGGCGTAGGATGTGGCCTATCTGGCCTTGTGAATGTTTTAGGGTGGTTCTCTACCCCATCATCTTTTACCAAGACCAAGCTCTCAGCTGCCAGGTTTCAGAGTAGAAGGATGCAGGGTACTCCAATACCACCTCCTCACCTGGCTGACCCGTACCTGCAGCTACTCGGAGGTAGGGGTAAACGAGAACCTCTTCAGGCAGCCTTCAGGGAGCAGAGGTCTACTTAGACTTCATAGGTGCTCAAAAAAGGTTAAACCAACAAACATTATAGCTTCTGACTTCTGTCCCATAATTCTGCCTTAGAGCCCCAGGTGAGGACTTGGGTAGAACTGGATTTTCTTTTAGTTGAAAACGTGATCCCTTGGAAGAAACATACCCAAAATGGAGGATGGAGTAGCAAAGCCATAAAAAAATTAAGCAGCTCCTGAGTGTGGGAGAACCCAAAGGGAAATGGAAGAGAAAAGAAAGCCATAGACTGATATTCATTGATTGATTGATTGATTGATTGATTGATTGATTGATTTAATATGTTTTAGCTCATGGAATCCATCCAACAACCTAAGAAAGTCCTTATTAATATACCCCATTTTACAGATGAGAAAATCGAGGTTCCAGAAATTAAATGATTGACTCAATGTCACAGTTTTAGTAGGTTGGGAAGCCTAGCTTTGAGACCAGATCTGTCATATTCCACATTTCTCCCATAGTTATGGACCTTGGGGAGAGACTGTTGTGGGTTCAAGAACTGGATAGAGAAGGTGGTGGGAAGACAATGTGAGAAGCACAGGAGAACATATCTGGTGAGCAGTAAACCTTGTTCATTCCAAAAAAATTTGGGTGGAAGTAGCTGGTGCTTGCATCTTCCCCAGGGGTTCAGAAAACTCTAGAGAAGGGTCTTCATTCAGTGTGGCTGGTGGAGAGGCGGAGGGGGGGGGGCCAGGGGGGCACCACCAGAGAATAAACTTATCACAGTGATTTCTATAGGTGCCATTCGTGTATTAGTCCTGGCTTGAGGGAGGGTAGGGGACTTCAGGAAAAAGAGAAGTGTGTGTGTGTGTGTGTGTAAGATGTAGACCAGTGAAGAGGTAGAGTTTTATCTCAAACCAAAGACTAGGCATTAAGTTACCAAGGATATGGGAGTGAGGTCACTCATGGTGGGACAGTCAGACTTCATCAGAGCAGCTTTATCAGTGAGAAGCATAGATCCTCCCTAAATGACTCCTCACCCAATAGAAAACCAAAAAGAATGAGCATAACTGAGGGCACAAGTATGACAGACAGACCCTCGGGTCCAAATGGACCACAAGCATATTGGGGTAGATGTGAATAACTGAATAGGACTGGGTGAGGAAAATGAAGACGGACTTTATTTCTTTGTATGGGTGAAGGAGGAAGAGCAGATAAATAGGGTGACAGAAAGAGGGGGTGAAGGGAGGGGAGAAAGGAGCAGGGGACTTCCCTCTGAAAGGCATGAGGCATTTGCCACAACCCTATTGTGAGAAGGGTGCTAGTTCACCCATTTCTCCCCACCTGCACCCATTCTGCTTCCAAAGGAGATTTTCCTTCAGTGCCTGTCCCTCATCAACCCAGAAGGGATGGAAACACAAATTTATTTAATCAACAAACATTTTTATAGAGCTTACTCTCTGCAAGGCACAATACCAGGCATTTTATGCATATTAACTCAGTTCTCCATAACAAGGCTACAAGATGGATAATAGCATATCTCCATGTTACAGAACAGGAAACTGAGGCACAGATAGCTTTATTAATTTGCTCAAAGTTACACAACCATAGTGAAACAGATTGAACCTGTGTATACTCTCACTCACTACCTTCAGAGCCCTCAGTGCTAACACGGGAGTGGGAGTCAAGACCCCCGGGGCCTAGCTCCAGTTCTACCATCACCATGGTGTATGACCTTGGCCAAAATCCAATACTGGGCCTCAGTTTCCACATCTGTCAAGTGAGAGGACTGGGCCAATGCCTCATAAACCCCTTCCAGACCCAAAGCGCTGCAATCTGTGATTCATCTCGCATGGACCCCTGCTCCCTGGTCCCTCCCACACCACCCTTAGCGTCCAACCCTCAGCCTGTACCCCCCAGCCCCTCAAGGAGCCTGGCTCCCATCTGCCCAGCCCGCTCCCCGCGGGCCCGCGTGTGACTTTAGCGCGCGCGCGCACGGCTCGGCCCGGAAGGTCACCTCCTTCATCACGGATTCTATTTGCATCCGGAATCGCATGTACATGAAAAATGTGTCCGCGTGCGGCCCCGACTGCAGACGCAGATGAAATTCTGTGCCGAGCCTGATGCGCGGTAACCTTTGCAGATGGCGCCGCTATTGCTGAGAAATGGATTGCTTAATAAAGCGTATCATCCGGCATATTTGCTGCTTGGCTAGCCAAATAGAAGTTGTTTTTTGCACAAATTTCCTTGTCAAATTTGTCAATGTTCATGTCATTTTTGCTTTAGGTCACAGAGCAAGGTGCAAATTCCTGGCATCTTTACTAGTTGCAGCCAATTTCGGCGATTTCGGCGGTGACGGGGATTCTCGAAGGAGTTGCGTGCCTGCGCGCGCCCGCCTGTAGGCCCCCCCGCAGAACGCGGCCCAGACACCTCCTCCGGGAAGCCCGCGGGCCGGACTCCGGTTTGGGAGGACAGGCTGGGGGGGCGGGGGGGTGTCGGCGGAGGATATCTTTCTTTACTAAGCACCCACACCCAGACACCGCCCCACCCCCGCCCAGGAAAGTTGGGGGGATAGGGGTGGGAATAGGGGCTTCAGCTCCAGCTCTTCCTGAGCCACCCCCTCTCCCCAAGCATGGCTCTTTTCCCTTCTTCTTTTGCCTCCTCTGGCCTTAAGGTGGAAACGGAAGAATAAGTGTGAAGGTGGGCTCTTTTCTAGTCCTTTTCTAAGAAATTTCCTTCCCAGTGCCCCAAGACTCCACCCACACCTGATTTCAAGCCTAAGCTCCCAAATGACCTCTTAGGATACTCTAAGACCCCCTCCCCACCCTACAAGAGGTTTACTGAAAGGAAGAGAGAGTGTGGGAGAGTGGTACCCATTCCCTCCTTCCACGGGCTCCATACCCACTTTGAGGGATGGTGGTCTGTGCACTTCCCCAGGTGAACGTGGATCCGGTGAGGGTGCAAGCCAGCACACCTTCCTGGTATGAAGAACCGCTCACTCTGCCTAGATTTCCACCATTTAAGCTTCAACCGTTGGGGTGAGGCCAGGCCCACCCCAGACTACTCTTGTAAAAAATAGATTATCCTAAGAGGTCATTTGGGAGCTTAGGCAGTCCAGAGCTCAGTGTGGGGGAGTTTATCAGATGATTTCTACCCAGAAAAAGTCAACAACTACTCTTGGGAAGTGTTTCGGGGTGCCCTTTGCCTGGATTAGTTCATGAAATCATCATTTCAACAACTCCATGAGGCATTTATTAATATTATCCCCATTTTATAGAAGCAGGAACAGCTCTAGGAGATGGACCCCACTTAGAGAATTTGGATGAGGTTTATGGGCCTGTGAGGGTAGGTGGACTGATGAGGGGGGAGGATAAATAGCAGGGAGAGGGTACCAGCGAAGCAGTCATGACAGGGTTACTGATAGCCTGTCCTGGTGTGAGAGGAGAGGAGCAGATGTGGGGGAGAGGGTTATCTCTTGGAATTGTGCATGAGGGCAGCAGGAGATTTGCGGACATGTATGGGGGAACAGGTGCTGGAGACAGTACTATGGGAAAGGGTATATGGTGGATAGGTGTCTGAATAAGACATGGAAGGGAGAGGTGTGGAAAAGGCAAGAGAACATATGTAGGGGCAGACAAGTGGGGAAGGTATGTGTGGTGGAGTCCTGCATGGGTGTGGGTGTGGGGACCAGTATGAGGGTCAGGAACATGTAAATGGTGTGGGAGGACAGGTCAAAGGTGACACTAAGTTCCAAGAGGCTGGCTATGTCTGTGACGGCTGCTGTATTCCCAGGTCCAAGCCCAGAGTCTGGCACATGGTAGGAGCTCAGGATGTATTTGTGAAGGGAAAAAGGGATTGGTGGGGGTCAGGTCCTGTCCAAGGTACGCTGTCACGCTGGAGGAGAGGTGGACAGGTTTAGCATGAGGAGTTTGAGTTCTCTAGAGGAGTTTGAGTTCTCCCTTCAGCCTTTGCGGCACTGGGGCAGGGTGGGGAATGGTCAGACCTGCTTCCCCCAACAGGAGGCCAGTCCGAGATAAGAGCCCAGTAAGCCCAGTGGGGGCTGCAGAGCTTGTATGATGGCGGGTTGGGGGTGGGGTGGGGGTAGGAGAGGACTGCCGTCAGATTATTAATGGCCATGCGTTGACTCAATTAAATCCAGCCTGCTTTTGTTGGCAGGCCTCCGCAATTATGCATCTCATTACGGGCGGCCGCCCAAATGCATCCTGGGAGGAGACCAGAACTCCAAATTAACTTTTCTTGGCGCTGCGGGGGCTGGTTGGCCGCCACTGCGTGCATGGCAGCCAATCAGTGTTGCCTCCAAGGGGGGCGGGGTCAAAGGAAGGGCGAAAGTGGGGGGAGGGTAGGCTGTCTGGCCTAGGGTAGGTCTAGCTAGGCAAGATAGGCTGAGGACCTGCGTATTCATCTGGAATATAAGCTTACCCCAAGCTCACCCCACCCTCATCCCCACCAAAGAGCCTTCCTGGGTATTTGGGCTTAGTCTTGGATGGAGTCCGAGCCTTGTCCTTACTCCCTTTGGGGGTGAAGTCACCTCAACACTGAGCACAGAGAACCAGGTCCTCTTGGTTCCCCCACCTCTCCATCCATGCATGACCTGGACTAAATCAATGTGACTGCAACCCACAAGAGCCCTGGAAAGTAAGGGTTGGAGGTGCAGAGAGGGCATCCCTCTAGATGTGAGGAGACCACTGGAGGTTGGTCAGTCTGGCTTCTGGCCTGTTGGGTGTTGCCTGTATGTCAGAGTGTGTATGTTTGTGTGTGGGTGTGGGTGTGTACACCTGCTCACAGCCTGCCTCAGCAGTTACACCACCAGTGTAAAGCGCTTCATTAACCTGTCAATCAAAGGCCACTTCTCCAGCTCTCCTGCTCTGCCCTCCAACAGCCCATATGCATGTGTGCTCCTGCACATTGTGCCATCCTGGGACTACTTGGCACTGCCCAGACTCTCCCTAAACAAATAAGGTTCCTGTTGTTGCCTCCCTGGAAACCCCTAAACAGTCAGTCATGCCTTACTCAGAAGAGTCTGGGGCCCAGTGTTGCCTGTGTGTATGTAGAACATTATCTTATTGTGTGAGTGGCCTTGCTCCAAGCCATGCATTCATGAGAATGGCTGTTCTAAAAACTAGAGTACCCTAGATTAGTATGAGGAGATCTCGCTCTGAGCTGTATGACCTTGGACTTGTCACCTTCCCTCTCTGGGCCTGAGGGGCCTCATCTGTACAAGGTTATCTGGTTTGGACTAGATGATCGCTATTGTCAGTCCTCCTTCTGGCCTTCTGAATTTAAGTGAGTGTGGCTGATTCTTGACCTTCAGAATTGTGCACATGTTTACAAGGGTGCATGTGTCCTTTCCCAGCTGTTTTCCCTCCCTGGGAACCAAGAGTTAGGGCTGAAGTCCGCAGCCTTTTGTTGTGGGACCACAAAAGCCCAGAGGCTGCTCCCAACCTGGAAGGAGTGATTCCACATGCCACCATCCACCAGAGTCCACCCACAGAAGCAGACACACTTTCTTAGTTTGACCAAACTCCTACAGGACTGCAGATGTGTGTGTCTAAGGTGTGCACCCACGTACAGCCAAGCAATACCACTCTTGGAGACATGTGCCCTTGTCATTCAGGGTCACCTGAGGATTCCAACTTCTCCAGTTGTGGGGTCCCGGCCATGCTCCCACCTGCCAGGCTTATCGATAGGGGAAACGGGATGTTTTCCACAACAGAGGGGCTCTGTTCACCCCACTTGTGGTTTCTTTATTGTGCATTAATGAAACCCTGTTTCTTCTGGGTGTTTAATTCTTTCCATCTATTATGTTTAGACAACTCATTAACAATCATTCATTATAATTAGACTTCAATTTTAGGCTCCTTTCTCAAGGGAGGCAATGCAGAGCTTTTATACATATTTGCATCATAAACAGCTTACAACTCTCTGGGTGCCACCCCTGCCCTGTCCCACTCTAGCTCCTGTCCCTTCTTTATCTTCTTCCTTCCCTCCCCTTTGCCCACCCTTTTCCAAATGTAGGAGTGAGGGTGGAAAAAAGGGGAACTGAGTGTGTGTCTAGAGAGCCCTCACATCCTGCTTGGGCCCCAGTCCCCCTGGCCTGGTCCTCACCAAATGACACTGATGTGCCAATATGGGCTACGTGCTTGCCTGGAAACACTTTCCCCACTGACTGCCAAAGAGGGGCACCTCTGGCTGCTGGATCTTCAGGTGTTCCCAGGTAGAGTCATATACACACAGATACACCTGGCCATAGGGACACATTTGCACACGTGTAATAACCACTTGGGGAATGGTAGAGGGAGTCTCTTGTGAAGATATTTTTTTCTGTTTCTAAATGGAGACAGTTGTAACCACTACAGCTCCTCCCAGGCTGAAAGAAGTCTTATCCTTTTCAGTCTTCACTTGCAAAATCATAGTCTCTCTATTTGAGGAATGAATGTTTGTTGAAAGACTGAATTAATGAATTTTAGTGGAAATTGCATGGACATTAAAGTCAGACAGACCTGATTCAAACTAACTAGCCTTAGCACCTGGTTGAACCTCTTTGAGTCTCAGTTTACTCCTCTGTAAAGTGAGAAGAATAATGTCTACCTTATAGAGGTTTTGTGATGAAGGGAGATAGCTAAAAATGGAAAGTACTGGACAGTTTATAGGTATAGTATGCTAGCTGTGATAATACTAGCGAATAATTGTATTAATAACTTATGAGTAACTATAATAATAATCCCAGGAAGAGGCCGCAGAGGTCATGCTGCACAACTTCCCTTCCAGGGGGGCAGTCTTTCCATAGCATCCTCAAAGCTTTAGTGGTGGGGAGCACAGAGCTATCCCAGTCCATTACTGGGCAGATCTTATTACAATCAGACTCCTTGCAACAGTCCGCATTAGCCCTGGATCTGGCCTCTGGAGCCTCTGGGAATCTGCATCCTGCTCAGCAGTGGATACCCTGGGAAGCCCCCATCAGAGAGTAGAGGAGAGGGCAGGATGGAGGGAAAATGCCATGGTGGGGTAGGACCTTTGGGAGGAGGCAGAAAGGCTGATGGGAGAGTGGGGAGGGGGGTGGTTGGCTGGACCCCTCAGAGATTGTGGGAACCACAGGGAGCCACAGGAGTGGAGACAGGGACAGAGAGGGGACACCAGGGGAGAAGGATTTTCTATCAACAAAACAGCAGGACAGATTCTGGCTGGTCTCTGTAAACATCTTCATCCGGTGCCTGAGGCCAGCTCTGAGCTCCTTTTAGCTCATTACTGGCAATTAGTCTTCTGGGCCCAGCCTCAGGGAAGGGGGGTACTATTAGCTCTCACTCCCCTGGACACACACACACACACCATGAATCAAATTGACAACTTTGCCCAGGCCTGCCCTCCTTGCCCTACTCTGCGTGTGGAGCATGTGTCTACATGGATGAGGGGTGCAAATGCATGTGCGTCCACATGAAGATGTCACAGGGCAGAAAGTGTGAGTGCACACGTACAGCCCATAGGAAGGTGAGATTGTGCAAAGGAGCAAAAAGTATGTGTGCCCTTGTAAGGGATGGGGGACAGGCATTGAGAGGGTGTGAACTGGATGTGGCCACCGGTGACTACTCCCCGGCTTACATTTCCTTAGGAATCCTGGCCTCAGTGACTGATTTTGGTGAGTCTGGGTTTCAAGAGAGGAAAAGGACAAAGCAGATCCTGGAGTTCCTGTCTTAGCTCTCTCAGGAAGGCTGTTCCGGGGAGACCCTTTCTCTAGGGAAAATTGGACCCTATTGAAGTAACTTCCAGGGAGGGACATCCAGAATTTACTCCCCTCCAAAATCCTTTCCTTCTCAGGTGTTTAGCCCAGTACTGTCTAATAGAAATATAATGTGAGCCATATATGAAATTTAACATATTCTAGTGGCTGTGGTTTTTAAAAAGTAAAAAGAAACAGGTGAAATTAATTAAATTTGTTTTATATTTATTGAATTCAGTTTTAATATTTAAATTTTAAATACTTAACATATAGCCAAAATATCATCTTAACATGTAACCAGTATTTTAAAGTTTTAATGAAGCAGTTTGCATCCTTTTCCCATACTAAATCGTCAAAAATTAGTGTGCATTTTTTGTTTACAGCACCTCTCCATTGAGATTGGCCACATTTCAAGTGCTCAATGGCCTTATGTGGCTACTGGCTATCCTACTGGGGGTGGCTTCCACTCCTCTCCCAGCCCGGCTTGGCTGGTTCCCCACACGCCAGAGAAGGGTGGTGTGTGTGCTCATGGGGGAGCAGGGAGAAATGGGGGTTGGGAGCAGTGCACTCTTCATTCTTGTCCTATCTCAGCCACTGCCTTTGCAGAGTCCCCAGGCGCCTTTTCCCACTGACTGTGCCCAACTCTTGATCCCAACAGTCACAGCCAAAACACTTGGATTCAGTCTCGAGCCTTATTCTGGAAAGTTCTTCCCTTTGTCTCACTTCTGTGTGTCCTACGGCAGTTTTGAATCCCTCATGCAACCCATTCTCATGAGTGCCCCCCCCATCCAACTTCATCTAAGAGACTTTGGGGTGGGAGGAGAGACCCATGAAAAAGCTGAAGTGCACGGGGCAGTGGCAGATGGGAAAAAGGAAAGACTAGAAAAGCCCGAAGTTCTTAAGAGGGGTGAAGAGGGGGTAGAGGCGGGTAGAGGACTAGGAAGCGACCACAGAATAAAAGCAGGATTTCTAGAAAGTGACTTTTCAGTACCTTGGTCTTCTTATCCTTTAAGATTTTTAATCTCTTCAGCCTCTCAGATTTCTTGGGCCCATCTCGACTGCCCTCCTATTTTCACTCCATCCCTTATTTCCCTCACCCCTCAGCCTCTTATCACCTCTTCTTGGCTTCTGTATCTGTCTGTCAACTTCTCAGCCCTTCACCTCTTTAGCTCACTTCCTGCTCCCACTAATCTTCCACTCCACTTCCAGCCCAGCATGCTGGGACCGGGGGAAATTCAGAGTGGAGACCTGGAAAGGGGTGTTGAGGTGTACAGGCCTGAGCTGGCAGCATCTCCAGTAGAGAGAAGGAAGACCCTCCCAGTCCCCTCCCATCCTCTTACCCCTCCTCCCGAACCCCTCCCCCACGGGGCTGTAGTGATTCCACAGTCTCAGGGCTTGAGGGTCTCGGGGCCCCTCGCTAATGTAAGGTTATTGTAATTGATATGAAGGTAATTGATAATGTGTTACGGTGAATAATGTCTTCAATTTTCTGCTAAATCCCATTTTTGTAGCCATCTGGGCTCCTCCAACTGCCCCCCTGGGACGCTGGGTAATAGAGAGTAATTATTCTCAAGTCATTTACTTTTTCAAAGTGTTTAGTGCTTATCTGTTTTACAATTAAAATGGAAACGACCCTGATTCACTTCCTTTCTTTTTTATTTAAATAGCACTCACCCCCCCTCACCCCCACCACACACTTTCAGTCACACACAATCACACAGTCACACAACCCTCCAACACACACACACACACACACACACACAGTCTCCTTGTATGCGGCAATATGTCCACATTCAAAGACACAAAAATACAAGCGCACATACAAGCGCACATACACAACTTTACATTCACATAAGGACACACAGCCTCAGTGACGTAGACATACATACCCTTTGCCACTCTCTCGCAGAGTAAGAGCATTGGAGGTGGGCAGTGTCAGGGTGGAGGAAAGGGGGAAGGAGTCACCTTGGATGTGTGTCTGAGTGTACAAGGTTATGTCTGAATATGGAAGGTGAGCATTTGTGTGTCCACATGAGTGTGCTCTGAATGTATATTTATTTCAGACAGTGGGTTCACATGAGGCTAAAAAGGTGCAAATTTAAAGCAGTAGTGGGAGCAAATTCATAGCCTTGCTTCGGTGTTTGCATATGAGTTACTGGTGCTGGCAGGTGTGTACAGAGCTAGTGTTCATTCACACTCAGTTACACACTAACGAAGGGCCCTGGCGTGCAGCCCCAGCTTGGACATGTGTTCTCAGGAGAGTGGTGAAACCAGAATCCAGAGGCACCTGGCCATGCTGAGTTGGCCCAGGATGCAAAGAGCTATCACCTCACACTATAAAATCTAACCCTTTTATTTTAACTAAAAATGTCACAGGCACACATAACATGGAGGACCAGGAAATGCAAGGGTAGGGAAGGATCAGGAGGTGAAAAACAGCTCGCACTAGCCCTTCACCCACCTACTCCCACCTCCCTGAACTCGGAAACCCCTGCTGACTCCTCCAACTGTCCTTCCTGTCTGAGAACCCCTTCGCTAGCCTCTCCACTGCTTGTCTCTTAACCCCCTAATGGCCCCTCTGGTTGGAGGTGTGGAGGAAAGAGTGGCCCTCAATGACCAAGGAGCTTCCTGCCCCTTTCTTGGGCCATTCCCACTGGAAGTGCTCCGTGGACACAGACATCAGCAACAGTGAGGCAATGACCTGTGGGGAACCAAAGGACACGATCATACACACTCTAAATCCTTCCACATGACAGGGCATGACATCTCTTCAATGTCACAGAGGCCCATGGGAGGACAGCTGAGCCATTGCACTCATTGGGACACTTCAATCTGGCAATCAGGTGACCCGTGTAGAGGTCCAGGGATCTGCTTTCCATTGTACAGATGGGGAAACTGAGTCATAGAGTGGGCCTGGATGGCCATGGGGCCCCATAGGGAGTCAAACCAGCAGTGGACTAGAGACGATCTGCTTTACCCAACATCTGCTGTCCCCAGACTCTCCAACTACAGGCTCCCCAAGCCTTTCACACATTCTGCTGTTGGACAAGGGGGTGAGGGGCATGGAGGGCAGAGCCCCGCTCCTGGTAGCCAAGCCTAGGCAAACCCCCTGAGGTTCAAAGGAAACCAGGCTGCAGGGTAAGTCCTAAGAGAGGGAGTGCTCTTACCAGAGCACACCCTCCTCACCCAGCACACCTCTGAGAAAGGGTTCTGTTTTTAATTTTGCTTTTTAACATAGGAGAATGGTGGTATAGGCAGAGGATGCTTCCTTCTGCTTCTTCCCATTTCTCATTTTGTGGGCTCTGCCTTGGCCCTCCCTCCTTCTCTCTTGGAGTCTGTCTGTCCACCTCTGTCTTTTTTTTGGTCTCCATCTCTGTGTCTCGTCTTGCTCTGTGTAACTGTCTTTGGCCTTTTCGCTCTCTCCGCTCCCCCTCTGGCGTGTTCCTCTCTGCCTGCTCTCTGAGCCTGTCTTTCCACGCTTCTGTCTGTCCTGCTCTGTCTCCCCCTTTCTCGGCTCTGTCTCCGGATTTCTGTCCCCGTCTCTGCCTCTCCCTCGGCCCCGCCCTGACTCTGGCCCCTCACACCTTCGCGGAAAAGTAAACATTTAATTTTTTTTGCTGTTAATAGATTTAATGTTCATTTGTTGGTAGCCCAGGGGCAGAAACGCGTGACATTTCAAATAATTGTTGTTTCAGGGGTATCCTCTGGAGGGAAATGCGGCAAAAGTGTGGAGAAGATTTAAGCAAATGACTGTGTCAGCTTCTATTTACTCCTGACAGGATCGCCGGGGGCACGGCTGCGAGATAACCATTAGCGCGGCCGCCGATAAAGCGGGGAGGCTGCATTTCTAAAGGCTCCGCGGCCATTACGGGAAAGTTAGTGTGAAACATGTTAAATTATCCCCAAAGTGGAGGGAGCGGGGGAAGCGGCGGGGGGAACGGGCGCCGGCGAGAGCTGGCGTGCCTCCGCCTGGGCCTGGGAGCAGGGACGCGCCGCGGCGGGGCCTGGTGACCGCGCCCGGGTGACCGCGCCGCACAGGCCCACCCGCCAACCAGCAGGGGGAGCCCGCCGCGACTCGAGCCTCAGTCTTCAAACCCAGAGGGTGGGTGGGTGGCTCCCGCGCGCCTCCTGAGGACTGTGCGCGGCATCTGCGCCTTCTTCGCCCTGGCCTGCGTCCGCCCAGACGGCCCGCTCCCTGCCCTCGCCCATCAGCCCTGCAGGACCAACACGGAGGGCCCGCCAAGATCAGTTCCATGGGGTGACAAGAAAGGGACTGATTGTGGGGCTTGAGACAGTTCAGCCTCCCCTCTTTTAGAGGCGGTGCCTGTTCCTAAACAGGTCACTCAGGTGTGCACAGGCAACACGCCTACACGTGGAGGTGCCCAGGTACCACGAGGTGTACGCGGAAACCTGAGGTTTGTGCAGAACCCAAGTTCCCCTCTCAGATCTACCTTTCAGTAATTGTGTGGCCCTCTGCAAGTCCTCTTGGCCTCAGTTTCCCCATTTGTAAAATGGGAATGACAACTACCCAACATATCTCACTCCCTGAAGAATAGCTGAACCAATGAGGCCATGTACACCTCATCTGAAAAAGCACTGAAGGCAGTACAAGCGAGGAAGTTATTATTGTGCGTTACTTATTATTAACATTCTGCTGTGTCCATAGGAAATACCTGTGCACAAGGCCACGAGTAGATGCACTAGTGCACGGAAAATAGGACCCCAATCACAGTTCTGAGTTTGGGGCACATCTCTCCCCCCCAAACAGGAGCCGAATTGTGCTCCTGTTACACCAGACTTGGGATAAAGAAATATCTATGGGCTAGTCTGGTAGAGGAAGCAATGCTCCAGGCTAGCGGCCCCTGCTAACGTATGCAGTAGTCACCCCCATATCTGCGGTTTCACTTTCTGTGTTTCAGTTACCTCTGTCAACCACAGTTTGAAAATATTAATGGAAAATTCCATAAATGAACAATTCATAAGTTTTAGACTGCATGCCATTCTGAGGTGCGTGATGAATTCTGAAGCTTTCCGTCTCCATCCCACCTGGGACGTGAATCATCCCTTTTCCAGTGAATTCACGCTGTATATACCACCTACCCTTAGTCACTGAATCGTCTAGTTTTCGGAATGACTGTCAAGGTATCTCAGTGCTTGTTAAATCGCCCTTATTTTACTTAATAATGGCCCCAAAGTGCAAGAGTAGTGGTGCTGGCAATTCGGATATGCCAAAGAGAAGCTATAAAGTGTTTCCTTTAAGTGAAAAAGTATGTCTGTATAGGAAAAAACATAGGATATTTAGGGTTTAGTACTATCTGCAGTTTCAGGCATTTACTGGGGTTCTCGGAATGTATGCCCACAGATAAGGGGGGGACTACTGTACTTAAATGATAGCATGCCTGGACCAGAGCCCTAGCAATAGTGACTGAGAACCCTGTCCTGGGGAGGGGAGAACCATGTGGGACAGGGGGCCATCTTTGCCTTTGTGGTAATGGTATCTCCAGACAGAGTATTTTCTCTTTTCTGAAAAAAAAAAGAAAAGAAAAGAAAAGAAAACAACCCTCTAAATATATTGAGATTGTAGCATCATCTACATTATATTTTAGGTCTTGGAACCCAATCTATAATGCAATGGGAAGTCAGTGCCTTAAGTGGTCTTTAATATCCCTTATTCACTCATTTCCAACACACTTTCAGGTTTCCAGAAGCTCTGAAGTTCCCCCAAATTCACCCAACATCTTTGAACGTCTTCTACATGTCAGACTTGCTGGAAGTACAGGAAGACCAAGACTACCTTCTCCTTCCTGGAGTTCACCATCGAGCAGGGGGACAGGTATCTACAAACGATGACAGTGCCACGTGAGTGCTGAAATAGAAGCACATACAAAATTCTACACATTCAAGTGGGGAGCGGGTGACTAAGTTCTTGAGGATGTTTGCGAAATTTTCTTAAAGGAGGTAGCATTTGATCTGGGGCTTTGAAGGATGCGGCAGAGATTTCCAGGTGGGAGAAATGGGCTACTATATTATAATGATAATCATCCCTGTGACCACCCCGAACAGCAGCAATAACAATGATAATTGTAGTATTTAATCTGCATCAGTTACTGTCTCAGGCACTTCATACTAACTGTTACTTTTGATTTGTCATAACGCCAAAGGGTGGAGGAGCAAATACTATTATGTGCTGCCACTTCACAGAAAAGGACGTAAGGCTCAAAGAGAACCAGTAACTTGCCCAAGGCCATACAACCATCCTAACATTGAGACTAGATAGGGTGGAATGCCTCTCCCCTCCACTCAACCCTTCCAAGACCAATTTTGAAAAAAGATTGATTTTGCTTTTGACAAAAGTCGTGCACCCCACCCCCTTTCAGCATGTCCCCATTCATTCAACTGTTTCCTGCATGTCTATTAGGTGTCAGGCATTGGGCTGGCACTGAGGGTACAAAAAAGAAGATGTAGACCCTGCCCTTGGGAACTCACAGTTCTAGCAAGGGAGGAAGACCTATGAGTTAATGGACCACAAAGCAATGTGCAAGATGTATGTCTGAGAAGCCCAAGATACTCTGGGCTAACAGGAAGGGGTCAGATTCAGATATTGCATAGTTCAGCAAGAGCTGAGTCTGGGCAAAAGGAGGCGTTTACCAGCTAAGGAGGTGGGGCATGGAATTCCACGCAGAAGGAGGAGCAAGTGCAGAACAGAAATGAAGGAGAACATGACCCTCTGGTGTGTGGCGTTTGAGGCAGGTGGGCAAGGTGGAGAAGGGGAGGCCCCAGATGCTGCCCGGAGCTACTACCTCTGAAGGCTCCTGACCAGGTTGTTAAGGAGAAGGTAACAGGGAGGCTAGACTGGCTTTTCCTGTGGTGGGACTTCAAGAGTTAATCCAGACCCCTCAGAAGGTGCCCTGACAGCACAGCTAAATAGCATAAGAGTGTGTGTCTGCATCTCTGTGTGGTGGTAACAGTGAGCAGGTCATCCCAAACCAATAAGTCCGAGTGGCCATAGATCACTCTAAAGGGCCTTATAAGGGTAGGAAATCAGGGAGGGTAATGTGGCTCAGCCTCTTCCTACATGTTATGCCTACTTTACAGACCCCCTCCGCCATTCTTCTCTGCTTATCAGCCCATAGATATCAGTTTCCCTCTCACATATATCAGTTTTGCACTTATACATTCACATATAATCCACAACCCATATACTTCTCTTATAACCACTCTCACATTCTCACATAATTTAACTATAATCATTTTCATACCATTACACCTACATCCTTGCATACAATACATTCACGGAATTTAATGCTTACACACACCCACTTATATAAACAAACCCAGTCACCCAATATTCACTCCTACATAGTCTCACATTGTCATATTTTGTCCTAAGGAAGTGTAGTCACAAGTCCTTTCCAGTCATTGTCATTTATGTTGTTGCAACCATGATTCCATACAACCTCACCCCACACTCCCCTTTCATACACTCTTAGAGTCCCACAGAATTCAGTCATACTTTTATATCTTACTCAAGTTTCTTGAACACGTACAGTTACCCAGAGAATCTTGCAATGTAATAGCTCATCCAGTCTACCCTCCTTATTTTACAGGTAGTATGGCTGAAACTCGGAGGAAAAAATGTGACTTGACTAAGGTCATACAATTAGTTAATGGCAAATCTAGGGTGTTAACTTCAATCTCATGCCTTCTACACTAGTGCGCTTTTTCCTATGCCAATATCTCTCCTTCATAGTCTCCCTTTCAACCCCCTATGCTAATCTTCTGTACTGACTCTGAGAAACATTCAAATAAAACAGACAGCTCTTGAAGAGGCAGGCAGCTAAGTGAATGGAACAAGTATGAATTTGGAATACAAAAAAGCATGAGTTAGAATACCAAATAACTTGTAGGGTGGCAGAAGAATTCAGAGAAAAATGTATGTAAAGTCCCTGGCTTTACAAAGTAATAACTCCTAACATCTGTTGGACACTTACTATGTCCTAGGCACTATGAAAGCACTTTACACATTATCCCATTTAATTTTTACAATCTCTTTAAGTGTGATTATCTCCATATTACAGAAAGGGGAAGTGAGGCCCAGAGAGTTTAAGTTGCTTGCCCAAGTCACTCAGCTATTGGGTTTTGAGATCATATCGTGCCCCGCTTTGACTTCATTTGACTTAAAGTCTGGTTTTCATGAATTATATTGTGCTTCTTCCCTTGGTAACAAAAGTCATTCTCTATTGAATCCTTACTCTGTACCGACACCGTGCTATAAATGCATAGTATCTATGTATCTTTCCAGGTAAGAAGATGGGTTTGGTAGGTGCTCAATGGATGGTTTTATCATTATGAAGAAGATTCTAACTTCAAAATCAAATTTAGATTTATTTTGACACCATGTAAATTCTTCAGATCATGTAAATCTTTAGTGGACTTGATCATTTCCATTGATTAGTTAATTTCAAATCAACCTTTCTCCTTCACTGATCTGTAATTTCCTGCATTTCCCACCCCAGGGCATCATAGGAAGAGGGGCCCTGCTGTGACGACACACAGTTCTTCACTTTCACCCACTAGATGAGGTCATACCCAGGCACAAGTCTTACACACAATAATAAGGCCACTGTGATTTAAGCAATTGTAAGACCATTAGGGAGTGGAGTCAAAATACCTTGGTCCTAGTTCCATTCCTTACTAACTGTAAGACCACAGGCAAATTACTTTCTTTGCCTCAGTTTCTGCATCTGCAGTACTGAAATAGAAATTCCTCCCTCCTAGTGTTGTTCTGAGTTTAAAATGCTGCAAGACATCATTATAGAAAATGTGGCATACACTAGGCACTCAAAATTTGCCACCCACAGTTTCACAGAGATACAGTACCAGCATTCATATGAACCCAAGCAGAGACAGTCACACAAACCTTCAGACAGGCCCATATAACACACCAAGCTGTAGACACACTCAGATCTGCTGGTTGTGGGCTGTCACAGTGCCTGAGAGAAGACACTCTTAAATAACCTTGGACAAGTCACTTAACATCTCATTTTAAGAAAAAAAATTAACAGTGAAGAACTTTGAAAAAACAACCACAATGTCATTTTCACACCTAACAAAATTGGCAATAATTTGCTAATATCATCAAGTACTCAGTCCGTTTCAAATATTCCATTTTTTTTTTTACATTTGGCTTATTCAAACAAGGAACCAAAAAGGTCTACCCAACAATTTATTTGACTGTTATCTCTATTTGTCTTTTTAAAATGTGTAGTATGAATCTCCCATCTCTTTGAAGACCCTCAGTCGTTTTTCCAGAAAAATGTCCCACATTAAGAAAAAAAATCTTTTTAAAAGTTTATTTTGAATCAGAAGTAATACATGAATATATCCTTTATTGTTAAAAAAGGAGAAGAAGAAGAGAGAGGAAATCAGACAGTTCAGATAAAGCAGTCTCCCTTCTCTCTTGTCCATCCCCAACTCCAGCTCTTTAGCCTCTGGAAGTCTCGGTTTTCTCATCTTTAATATGGGAAAACCTCTCTTCCTAAGGTTGCTGTGAGTATTAAATTATAAAGAGCTTGGAAGCGCTTAGCTCAGTGCCGGAATCACGGTAATCGTTCAATAAAAATCGCCTGTAATGATTTTTAGTCATTGTTATTATCCGGGCAACCGCAGAAGAGCCGCCAGCCCCTGTGAGCGTTCAGCACCCTGGACAGAGGCGGCGCCCTCCCAGCCCAGCCCAGCCCGGCGCTCGCGGGAGGATCTGTAAATAAAACCGCCCGGCTTCCGGCGGGCCCCGCGCCACCGGTGAAGGGGAAAGGAATCCGGGATTTTCCGAGCCGCCTACTTCGGCAACGCTTCTGGCGGAGACAATTACCCGGATACGCTCGGGCTAGCCTCCCCGAGGCTCCGGGTCATTTTAGACCTGGGCCCCCGTCCATCCTTGAGCAGGAAGCCAGGCCGGGCGAGGGCTAGAGCCGAAGCCTAGTCGCCCAGGTTGCAGAATAGCCGGGGGGAAGGAGGGTAAGGATTACGGAAATCGCCACAGGAGGCCCCTCGGGGACCTCCGCCTCCCTCACAGCCCCACAGCTGGAGCTCACCCCAGACTCCGCCGTCCTCAGGCGTGGCGGGGGTGGGGGTGGGGTGTGATGGGGTGGGGGGTGGCCTCCGGAAGCCGGCCCAGGACACAATTAGCAGGGAGCGGAGACGCCCGGGAAGGCTGATTTAATTAGGTGACACGGTGCCAGACAGGGATGCGGGGGGAGGGGAGAGCAGGGTCAAAACATTTTGTAAAAATCTGTTTCACAAACGCTGCTGCTCCCCTCGGGGTAGAGAGACATTACGGAGTCTTTGGTGTCGATCAAGGCTGGCAAGAGGCGGCCAGGAAGGCGCGGCATTTCCTCCTCCTCAGCCTCTCTCTTTTGTCCAATCTCCCAAAACAGTCCCAGGAGCCATCAGCTCCACTGCGTTGCAGGGCCGGGGGTGGGGGTGGAGGAATGACTTGGGAAGGAGACCTCTGTCTGGGAAGGAAGTGCTGTCTGTCCAATGCACTCCCCCCTCCCTCATATTCTTATGAATATTAGCAGTAGTGGCTGGAAGCATCTACTTTGCAAATAAAGCTATCATTTGCGGAGCAGGTACTCTGCCACTACTAGCTGTCTGATATTGGTTATTTAGACTCTGTGTCTCAGTTAATACATCTCTAAAAAGACCCTTCTAGAGTTGATCTGAGGAGAAAAGGAAATAGATAAGAAATAGTAAGCACTTAATGGTTTATCGCTACCACTACTGTTTTGTTTCTATTAGGTGCCAGGCTAGTTGTTGGACATCTTTTGTCCCAAATCCTCACAATGACTATATGCCCTAGATATGATTATCCCCATTTTACAGATGTGGAAACTGAGACTCAGAGTTTAAGTAACTTGCTGTGTCACTGACCCTGATCGGGACAAATCTAGGAAATGAACTCAGGACTGTTTGGTGTTAAAGCCTTTACCTTTTACCATCCTGGGGCTGAGATGCCTCAGTTTCCCACCTGTGACTATCTCAGATCTCAATGGACCCACCAACATAACTGCATGCCTTGCCCCACCGTGTCTGGCACCACAAAGCCCACCTCAGGTACCCACATGTTTGCATGGCACTGAGTAAAAGGAAGCATGCAGTATGTGCACACACATGCACACACACATCATCAGAGACAGTCATACATGGTTACCCTCCCACGGAAAGATGCTCCCACACTCACCACATCACTCAGAAGTCACGCAACCTGCACACAGGTGCCTACCTGCCACTGGTCACAAGGGAAAAGGGATTGTCATATAAAGTTATATCCAACATCACAGGAGAGATGTAGTAATGTACAAATATACAAAGTATATATAACACTTTCATATACAAATACACCAAGGTAGTAAGACATGAACAATTACACATACAGTCACATACACAGGAAGACACTTTTTTTTTGCAAGACACTATTTACAGAAATACAGAGATACATAGTTACAACACACCCACTCCCACATACTGTCACATACCATTTCATGGAGAGGTATAGCTCCACACTCACTGTAACATACACAATACATCCACACTTAAAGAGACATAGCCAGCATAGTATAAAACAGAGAGAAAATTAGTCAAAACCCAGTTCGTATACACACATTCCCCAGATCAATAGATTTAGGGAACCATAATCTCACAGGCACACACACACATGCTCACAAACATACACACTGAGTCTCCTCTCAAACCCTCTGGGAAGCTGGCTTCAACCCAAAACTTTCCTGCCTCCTAAAGTCTTCCGGGCATGGGGATCAATTGACTGCCTTCCCTTCCCTTCTCACAGCTGAGACCCAGGGCAGCAGGGACCCAGTCCTCCAGCAGACATGAGAAGGGACCCTAAACAGCCAGTCTTGAAGATACCTTGTCTAGCACCATATCCAGTCCAACCTGGGACCAGCCATTGGGACTTGGGGGCCATTCTCCCATCTGCCAAGTTCATTCCCAGCCTCATGCCCCAGCATTAGCTTTCGGAAAAGGGCAAATGGATTGATCAGTAATCGTTCCTGGGGAACAAGGGCTGTCTTCTCAAATATCTCCCCACCTGTTGTCACCTACCTGTGCAGGTGCTCTGTCTCAACAGCTCAGAGCTCCAGCCTGGGCAAGGTCCCGAAGGCAAGTGGGTGGAGCCTGGTTCCATCCTCTGTACCCCCAGCTCTAGCTCCCTCTGCAGCTGCCCCCTCCAGCTCCAGGCCCCCTGGACAGCCCCCTCCTTTCCTGCAGCCTGCCCTCCCAGTGCTGTGTCTCTTCACTGAAAACCAGACTAGGGACTGGGAGGAGGGGGGAAGATCCCAGGAGAGGAAGTGGCATCTGACGGCCCCAGCACCAAACCTGGGGGGCTGCGGGGGGGAGGGAGGAGCAGGGAGGCTTCTCATTGTGTGAGGGAAATTTTATTTTTAACAGATGCTAAGGCAGATGGCGCAGAATTAACAGAAAATGGGAGAGGAAAGAGAGGAAGAACATTACTGACTCCGGAGAGAGTGGACATTAAAAAAATAAAGAATAAGGGAATGAAAACAAGTTTAAGTGCTCTCTCCGGGGGGTGGGGGGGAGGGGAGGGGAGCTGAGAGGCAGAGAGGGACAGAGCAGCGTGGTGATAACCAGAGGCGTGAAATTACAAAAGTAAAATTTGTGGGACTCGGGAGGGGTTGAGAAGGCCCCAGTTTCATTGCAAAACTCACTCAGAAATTACTGATGTGATGTTTGAGCTTTTATCATTAATAATAATCGAGAGGGGAGGGGAAGACAAAAGGACTCTTGGGCTTGGGGGGTTTGAGGCACCAAGAGGAAAGGCACTTGAGCCGTGGAGGAGCGGGCAAAACAAGAGTCATCTCTGTGACAGAAAAAGGAAGGGAAGAGAGAAAAACTCAGGGAGATACAGTAGAACTGAGAGAAATGGAGAGACAGAGGCAGAATAAAAGAAAAGGAAGGAAAGGAAACAAGGGGGAAAGGGAGAGAAAAGAGAAGATGTAGAAGGAATTAAGCAGGAGGGGCTGGGGAGGAATGAAAGGAAACTAAGGACAGGAGATTCAGAGATAAAGCGGCTGTGACAAAGAGAATAGAGACAGTAATGGGGAGACAGAGGGCCAGAAAAATAGCACTAGAAACATGTACACACTAGTGGGCAAAGAAAGTCGCTCCAATGATGAGTGAGTCATGGCCAAAGTGACCAAAAGCAGGGACCCAAAGAAACAGGAGGAAGAGACAGAGAGGAAAGAACAGAGGCCAAGACAGACGGAGAAATGAATGAAGAAAAAGAAAGAAACAGGAAGAGTGAAAGACAGACACAGAAAGGGAGTGAAAGAGACAGAAGGAAGTGGAGAGAGAGCAAAAACTAAGCCGGACTTTGAAAGGGACACAAAAAGAGTTGGGGGGACAGAAATTTCAAAAGACAGAAACAGACCCACACGATCAGAATGAGAAAGAGAGGTGAGACGGAGAAAGGAAAACTGAGCCAGAGGCACAGAGAGACAGAGAGGCTGTGGGGGAGACGACAGAGAGGGCAGGAAGGGAGGAAGGGATGGGAGACAAAGAGGAATGGCCGTTTATCTCTCCTCCCAAATTAATTGAGGCTACATCAGCCTGAGCCACTAAAACGGAGCGATTATGAATGGGTTAGTCACAGGTGGAGTTAAAGGCCTTCAGAGGGATATTAGCCAAAATTGAGTGGCTTTTAATTTCTTTCTAACGAGAGACTGTGGCTGGGGAACCAGGCACCGCCTCCGCTCAGCTCCACCGCTAAACACGGCGTGGGGGCGGCCTGGGCCACTCACCACCTGACCTGTGTTGCATAGGCAGCCAAGTGGAAATGGCCATGTCTGAAACATGCCTAAACATGCCTACAACATGCCTGTGACATGGGATACAATAGGGGGTAGCCCAGTGGAGGGCCAGTAGAGAAGGGGAAGAGGGGTCACAGTCATTGGAAATGGCTAGGTGAGGGAGCACGGGGTAGGAACTGAGCAGTGTGGGATGCAGAGCAGGGTGAGAGGGACCAGTACATACTGCGATTGACAAGTGCTGCTATTGCCACAGAGTTCCCCAATTATCCCTGGCCCTACTTTGAGGAAAGCACTGTGGTCCAGGACTGCTTTTCTCCATTGTGGAGAAACCAAGGCCCTGCGAGGAAAAAAACTATTGCACATTTACACATGAGTAACAATGATGACCTGAACCCTAAAACAGAAAGGTGATGTGGAGAGAGCACTGAAACATGAATCCAGAAACCTGGATGTGAGGCTCAACTCCCCTCCTAACTTACGGCAGAACCCTGGGCATCACCCCTCTCGCTTGGCCTCAGTTTTCCCATCTATAAAATGAGGGAGTCGAAGGCTCAGATCCCTTCCAGCTCCAATATGCTATCATTCTATGCAAGCGCACTTCCTGTCTGAGGTCTTCTCCGGGGGTCTCAGCTGCTGTGCTTACGAAATACAGGATAGGATGTCTGACCTTGATGAGTATTTGTGACCACTAGAATAAAGTATGTGAATTGAATTTGGGGTCCCTGGCTCAACTCAGAGCAAATGCAGTGAGTTTCAAGCAGCGGGTGTGCAGGCGACGAATGCCGATCCTGGGTGGTGAGACAGCAAGTGGGTGGCTTGAGATGGATCATAAATGGTGATAGAGCCAGAGGGTAGAGAATGTTCTTAGTGGGGACATCAAGACCAAATGCAGAGGTACCACCCTGGCTGAAGCCGACCCGACATGGGTATACAGTGGGTAAAGGGGAGGGAGGACACAGGGGAAACAGTGGGCCATGTGTATGCAGGACTAGAGAAGTTGGAACTCAACGTGTAGACCCAGGATAGGCGCACACAGTGAGTTTCTGAACAAGGGCAGCAGACTGTTAGGATTTGGGGTACTTGGAGAAGGTGACTATGGGACAGACGTGGGAGGAGAACATGGAAATATGTGAGCGGACAGGGGGCTGTTGTGACAGGCTGAATGTGCCCAGGTGAGGAGGAGAGGAGGGGACAGATAGAAGGAAAGAGACGCAGGATTTGGTAACTGACAGGGTGTGGAGGCTGAGGATGGGACAGGAGTCAACAGTGACCTTGGGGTGTCAAGGACAGCACTTTGGAGAGCATTGATGCCAATAACAAGATAGGCAACACTGGGTGGGAGCTGAGACAGACACAAAAATGTGGGCTTCCATCCAACAGAGCAGAAAGAGGCTGAGGTGAAGCAATGCGGTTCAGTGGAAATTGCTTTCATTTCAGCATTTACAATATCCGCCCTGTTGTTCTGTCTCGGCCGCTAATTAGCCACGAAACCTTGGACAAGACACGCCCTGTGTCTGGGCCTCAGTTTATCCATCTCTAAAATGTGGGAGTTGGTCTAGGCTCTTTAAGTTTCCCTTTAGGTCCATGGTTCTGAGATTCGGAGACAAAGCCACTGCAGAGACCTGCCTGGGACAGAGACGGACTAGAAGAGAAACTGTCCATAATTCTCGCTGCCCTCAGGTCCCCAGAGCCAACAGCTGCGTCCCCTCCTCCTCGCAACTCCATTAACACTCAATTAGGGGGCCTGATGGGCTCCAGCCTTAGAGCCCCCTCCCTACCTCATACACAGACAGTCCCCATTCGGGTTCATCTGATGGGCCCACAGGGAGAAGGCTTCACTCACATTTATAACTAACTGCAGTGGCCGCCCTGCTGGCCTCTCCTGCCTCCTCTCTCTTCTGTCTCCCACGGTGGAGTCCACAGGGTTGGGTGACAATGGGGGTGTGGGGGGGTGTGTCCTATAGATCCCATGCTGGAGCCCCAGAGATGAAAGAGAGCAGGCCCTGGAGCAGAAGTGGGAGGGGAGAAGTGAGGAAGAGCGCGTGAGAGTGTGAGAGAGAGAAAAATGACAGGCCCTGAATATTGGGCGCCCTCACTTTAAATCAAGATAAAAGACTGAAGTGGAAAATGAGAGTCCAGAGAAACCCCGGACGGCTCGGGGCGCTAATGGAAACACATGGCTGCCGGCTGCGGGCTTGTCAGCTTCCCCCGGCGCTGCCATTCCCGTCTGATAATCCGGCCTGCCATAAAATTAGACTAGCAAATACCTCCTGACAAAGATGCATGTTTCTCTCTATTGTGCCATCATAAAAAAAACTCCGCTGGTGACTCGGGGAGCCGCAAACTTCAATTTAAATTTACAGTGCTGCGGAAGGAAAGTGATATGCACTCAAAAATTTTAATAACCTATTAAGTTACGACTTCAATTTCATTTTATGAATATTTTCCTTGGGGAGCACGGCTATCACAGAGAAAGATAGAAATTTAAAAAAGATAAATAGTGCCATTAATCTCCAACATTTCTCTTCCATTATCCTTGAAAATTAGGAGTTATTTTTGTTCAGATCTTCATGTAATTAGCTCCCTCCACTTGATTCACTAGCCAGAAAATGACCATGTTCAGAAAATTAAAAATTTGTCATTAAGTGGAATTTAACATAATATCATTTATCTTTATCTATTCCCCAGCTGACAGCAGGAAGCCTTGGCTGCCTTACCGGCTGGTGTGTCAGAGTGGGGAGGGACTGCTCAGGGAGAGACACAGGGAGAGACAGAGACAGAGACTGAGGAAGGAGAGAAGGCCAGCAGGACGTTGGCCATAGCAAGAGTGAGGGGGCCTTGGGAGCTGAGGTGTCAGCCATCATGGGGAGGCAGAGGACGCTGGTGTCAGCGGGCACATAGGTGGCCCAAAAGCAGTGCTGTTGAAGGAGTTGGGGGTACAAGAGGGAAGCCAGAGGAGAACATCTGGAGCAGGTGCCAAAAGAGGGAGCTGGCTGGTCAGTGGGGCTGGGGTGAACTGACTTGAGATGACAGAAACGCAGCAGAATTACAGAAACTTCCAGAAAGGGGGAGGGGCGGTTAAGGATGGGGTGGGAGAGATCAGGGATTATTACCCTCCACACCACGGGGGAACAAGATACCATCATCCTGACCACAGTCTGGCTTCAAGAAAAGACAGAAAGACAAAAAGAGCCAGAGCCAGAGAGGGAGTGAGAAGGTAATGAGAGCCAGGAGGCAGAGGTGGAGTGAGACAGAGACGGAGAAGAGGAGAAGTGGAGTGGACAGACTGACATGACAGCAGGGGACCCTTCGTGAACTTGGGCCTCGGAAGGTTCCATGGTAGAAGTCCCCACACAAGCCCTTGGACTTCTCTCAAGGGCTGCATGGCTCCTTCTCCTCCCCCCTCCTCTAAACAACCCCACCTTAGTCCCCCCCCAAGTCAGAAATCATCCAATAAACCATTCAGACCTAGTCCTGAGTGGAGAGAGCTGTGGCCGAGCCTGAGAGACTGAGAATTGGATAAAAGAATTAAACAGCGGCACATTAGTGAGAGATTTAGAGTGTAATAAACCCATTTCATAATAATATGTGCGTTGGGGCCAGTGATCCATCATCGCAGGAGCCTGTCCATGGCAGGGGGAGCATTGACCTGCTGCTGGGAGGGGACCCAGTCGGATGGCTGAGGGTTTTTCTCAGGGTCTCAGGATATGGGCAAGGGGCGCAGACTGGCCCCTGGGGTCAGGAGGGAGGCATAGGGATTCTGAGGGTACCTGTGGCTCAAATAGCCACAGGGATCAACCTGGGGGTAGAGCTGGGGAGTGTAGGAGGAGGCCTGGCAGCCTGAGAGACTCCCCTGTCCTTCAAGCCTAGGACGTTGGCAGTAGGGTAGGATTCTCAGGAGGAGGGGCATCTTCAAGCTGCAGAGCTCACACTCACAGAAAGGACTCAACAAGCTGAAGACTCCCAAATGAGCCTGCTCCCTCCATCCCGGTTTTGTTTTCTACTGGCTATCTGATCTTTGTGAGTGACTTTACCTCTGTGAGCCTCAGTTTCCCATCCGTCAAATCCAGATAATTAGGCCTGCATCATAGGATTGTTATGAGGGTTACCTGAGATAATGCGTTTGAAATTGTTCTATAAAGCAGAAAATCCTGGGGAAACATTATTATTGCTGTGATCCCCTGTTTTTGGCTCCCCACCCACAGGCTGCCTTGTCCTGTCTTTCAGTTTGCTTATTGTCAGGAAAAGTTTCATCTCCCGGAAGAGACTCTGAGCTTATTCAAGGGTCAGTAAGAAATGATGTGTTGGTTATATGATTTGCTATTTAATCTGCCCTGTTAATAGGGCAAAGGAAAACATTCTCCTGCTGTTTATCTCCATTGAGGAAACCAGCATCAGGGATTAGAAAACAAACCTTCCCCTGGAAAAGGAATTGAGACATAGGAATGGACCAGTTGTCAGTCTCAAAATGTTGGGGGAGGAGAGTGGGGAGATTTGGAGACGCTGAAAGAAAACGGGGATGCCGTCCAGGAGGAGAGAGGTTTAGGGGGGTTGGGCTGCATGAGTGATGGTCTTGGGTGGCCCAGGAGAATACGGCAAGAGAGAGACGAGTGGGGAAATCAGAAGCCACTTCTCCATGATCCAGCCGCACTGACCCTTTTCCTCTTTCTCCATTGCCCCCAGATATGTCACTCCCTACCCCCATCCCAGAGAGGCCAAGTGGGTACAACCTTCAGCTCTAGCTGAGATACAGAAGGTGCTCCCATGGGAGGATAAGTGGTGTCATCTCCAATCCCAGTTCCAACCAGTCTCCAATCTGCTCTCAACGTAACTCAATTCAGCATCAAACTCTCTGGTTAATTTCTAGGAACACAGACGCCTCCATGGTACCCCAATCCAATTAAGCCTTCGTGAACCCTCAATCTAGCCAACGGCATCATCGATTCCTCCAGACTAAAGTTTCACTGATATCAATATCTTCCTCCTCTGATGAATTGATCAAGGGCAAGTTTGGTCTGCCTGCCTACTCCCCCACCCCCACTCCCGACACACAAAGTCAACTAAATATTGCCAATTCTCCCAGCTTCTGCTGGAGAATTTCCAGATGCCACACACACAAAAAAAAAAAATCAGGGAGGTAAAACTGGTCCTGTGCTTTCTCCCTAACATCCTTTGCTTCTTTCTGTAAATATTTATTATATGCCTATTGAAGCCAAACACAAATATTCTGCACTACAAAGCAGTGAGTGCCATAAGTTCCCTGTGAGTAATACAGATACTCCGATATACCAGCCAGGGACAGATCTACACAAGCTGGCAGGGTCAGGGATACCATTGATGCAAGAAGTGCCACTGGAGCTGGGCAGGTGTTAGGCAGAATTTCAACAGGTGGTGCCTAGAATAGCTTGGCCAGAGAAAAGAAGTGTATGAACAGATATACAGAGAAGGAAGAAACCAGTGTTTAAGGAACACTTACTCATCAAATATATGGTGATGGAAGGAGAACTGACTCCGGGTGGTGAACACACAATGTGATATTTAGATGATATATTACAGAATTGTACACCTGAAATCTATATAACTTTACTAACAATTGTCACCCCAATAAACTTTTTTTTTTTAAAGATTTTATTGGGGAAGGGGAATAGGACTTTATTGGGGAACAGTGTGTATTTTTCCAGGATTTTTTCCAAGTTGTTGTCCTTTCAATCTTAGTTGTGGAGGGGCCGTTCAGCTTCAAGTTTAGTCCTGTCAGTCTTAGTTGTGGAGGGCGCAGCTCAGCTCCAGGTCCAGTTGCCGTTGCTAGTTGTAGGGGGCGCAGCCCACCATCCCTTGCGGGAAATCAAACTGGCAACCTTGTGGTTGAGGACGCACTCCAACCAACTGAGCCATCCGGGAGCTCAGCGGCAGCTCAGCTCAAGGTGCCGTGTTCAATCATTAGTTGCAGGGGGCGCTGCCCACCATCCCTTGCGGGAAATTGAACCTGGCAACCTTGTGATTGAGAGCCCACTGGCCCATGTGGGAATCGAACCGGCAGCCTTCGGAGGTAGGAGCACAGAGCTCCAACCGCCTGAGCCACCGGGCTGGCCCCAATAAACTTTAATTTAAAAAAAAGAAGCACTTATTCTGTGCCAAGCATATGCTGTAAACTTTCATCCCTATTATCCCATTAACCCCTGCCATCATTTTTAGAAATAGGTGTTGTTATCTCTAAGTATATAGATGAGAAACTGAAGTTCAAAGAGGTTAAATAACTTGCCCAAGATCCCACAGCTAGTAAGCAGCAGAGCCTGGCCTCAAACCCAGAACTGGCTGTCTCTGAAATCCCTGCTCTTTCCTCTGGTGCCATTTGTGTCCTGGTTTACGTGGAGCATAAATTGTGTGAAGGGGAAGTGGAAGCTGCTCCACGCTGGTCATTGCCTGCACCATCTCTAGGACTTTCCTATAGGAGGCCCGGCACATGAAGAATCTCAGCCTTGGTGAGAACACCCTTGGAAATTCAGGAGATGCAGTCACACAGGGAGAGGCAGTCCTCCAAGCCCATGCTCTTTCAGGGACCCTCTCTTCCTTCCAGCCTCCCCAATCTTCTCCTCTCCCCTAAGTCCTTCCTCTCAGCTTTGAGAGTCTTCCTACCGTGCACCACCTTCTGGATCTAGCATCCTACGTTTCCCTACCCCTCATTGTCAAATATCCCCAACTGGTTGTATATACTTGTTGCCTTATGCCTTCTACCACCGACTCCCTCCCTCCCACAACCAAGTCACCAGTGACCTCCCCATAAGAAAAGTTTCAGTGACTTTTTATAGGCTTGCCATCCAGCTTCATTATTTATTAGCTTGATAAGTTACTTATTCAGTCTGAGCTTCGGTTTCATCATCTGTGAAGTGGAAGGATAACAGCACCTACCTTACAGCGTTGAGTTAGCTCAGTGAGATGAAATAAGGAAAGAGTGGGGCCAGCCCGGTGGCTCAGGCAGTTGTAGCTCCGTGTTCCTACTGCCGAAGGCTGCTGGTTCGATTCCCACATGGGTCAGTGCCAGATGGCTCAGCTGGTTGGAGCGCAGGCTCTCAACCACAAGGTTGCCAGTTCGACTCCTCGACTCCCGCAAGGGATGGTGGGCAGCGCCCCCTGCAACTAACAATGGCAACTGGACCTGGAGCTGAACTGCGCCCTCCACGACTAACATTGAAAGGACAACAAGTTGACTTGGAAAAAGACCTGGAAGTACACACTGTTCCCCAAAAAAGTCCCGTTCCCTTCCCCAATAAAATCTTTAAAAAAAAAAAGAAAAAAAGAGAAGTAAGGAAAGAGTATAGTGTAGCACATGGTACACAGTAAGCATTTAATAAATATTGGCTGTTATTATTTTTCTCGGCCTTTATTCTTCTTGATCACAAATCCTCAAAAACCCAATAAATAACGAATTAAAAGACATTAAATGATACCCTATTGCTTACAAAAAGACTCAAAGTTCCTTAGCTGGGTTCTTGAGACCCTCTTTGTTCAGAACCCAGATGTCCCATCCACTTCTTCCTCATGTGAAAGAATGTGGTCTGATGGAGGCGTTTTCAATCTGGGATCCGAGAAAGCCTAATTTTTTAAAGGTATTTAGAGGGTCCACAGAGGTTTGATTTGAATTTTTGTATAAAGATACATACTCTTCAAAACCTTAATAAAAGGTCACATGTTCACAGAAATATTATGAACTGAATTTTAACACCTTAGAGGTTAAAAGTGTGTGCTAATTGACATAAAGGTATGTGCTAATTGATAAAAAGGATGTACTAATTGACATATTTCCCCCGAATAATTAGAAAGCTAAAATGCAAGCCTTCATAATATGTGCTAATAGCAGGGGGGCTCTCTACCAAAAAAGTTAGAAATCATTAGTAAAGTGGAAAGAGTCACAAACACCTTGGTCCCAGTCCCAAGACCGCTACTTTCTTCCCCAAGTTTCTTAGGTACTTTAGGCTTCCACTTCCTCATATATACATGCATGTGTATCGACCACACAAGGTCGATGATAGTCTTAAATAAAAAATATATAAGACCGCTGGTCAAGATGGCAGAGTAGGGAAATGCTGTGCTCGACTCCTCCCACAAGCACCACAAAATAACAAGTAAATTGTAGAACCATCATTGAGAACTGCCTGAAGACTAGCTGAACTTAGAAGTCCTGTAACTAAGGACATACAGAAGAAGCCACAACAAGGCTGCGATGATAATGAAACTTACCACAAAGGATTTTAGCAGAGATATAAATGACTAATACATACGACAACACACAGAACAGGGAACTCTGGTAATATGAAAAGCTAATGCTGACTGAATACTAACTATATGCAAGGCCCTGAGCTAAGAGTTTGCATATATGATTGCATTTCATCCTTGCATCAACACTGTAAAGTAAGTTTTACCCTTAAAATCTCATCTATAGATGAGGACCCTGAGGATTGGAGTGGGGAAGAATTCGCCAAGGGTCACAAAACCACAAGTTGTGGAGCTGAGTTTTGAATCTAGGCAGCCAAGCACTAAAGCCTGCGGTTGAAAAAAAAAAATTGAGCACTTACTAGGTACCAGGTACTGTCCTAAGTCCTTTTACATGTTTTAATTCATGGAATTCTCACAACTGCTGTAGCAAATTGTGCATACCACAAGACTTGTGCAATGACTTTGCACAAGAGGTGGAGTCTGTTTCCCCTCCCTTTGAATCTGGACTGGCCATGTGATTTGTTCGACCAATAGAATGTGACAGGTTGACATTTCTGGGCTTTGGCCTTAGGAGGCTTTGCAGCTTCCATAATCACCTCTTTGGAAGCCAGCTACCATATAAGGAAATCTGAACTATCCTGCTAGAAAGGCTAGTGGAAGGAGAGAGGCCCTGGAGGATGAGAAGCTACCTGGAGGAGAACTATGGCTTTGCAGGCCAATAGCCAGCCAGCACCAACTACCAGACATGTCCGCGAGGCCATCTTAAATGTTCTGAATCCAGCTGAATTTCCAGATGAATGCAGCTGCAAGAGTGAATGCAGCCAGCACCATGGAGAGCAGAAGAACTTCCAGCATAAAAAACTTTTTAAAAAATCATTGTCGTTTTTAGCCACTAAGCTCTGGGATAGTTTGTCATATAGAAGTAGATAACTGAAAAACTAAGGTGTGTACTACTACATTTGACTCTTGAACAACAACTTTTCCTAGTATAAATGGACCCACGCAGTTCAAACCCTGTTTGCGGGTCAATTGTATTTTCTGTGGTTGGGAATCTGTGTATGCAGAGGGCTGATTTAAGTTACATACGGATTTTTGACTGCATGGGTGGTCAGTGCCCCTAACCCCCCTGTGTTGCTCACTGGTCAACAGTGTTTCCTTATTTTACAAATGAGAAAACTGAGGCATAGAGCGGTTAAATAAGTCACCTAGGATTAAGCCACTAATGAGTGACAAAGCCAAGGCTTGAACTGAGGCATTCTGACTCCAGAGACCACATGCATAACCACTAGGGTTTGGAAAACTGAAAAATAATCCCTCAGAAATGTCCTGATCTGTGAAGATGTTACTTTACATGGTAAAAGGGACTTTGCAGATGCGATCGTGTTAATGATCTTGAGATCGGGAGATTATAAATCCTGGCTTATCTGAGTGTGTAGACTAGACTCTCAAGGGCCTTCATAAAAGGGAGGCAACAGAGTCAAAGGCAGAAAAAAAGGTGATGTGATGCAGGGCCGTGAGCCAAAGAATGAGGACAGCCTCTAGCCGGTGGCAAAGGCCAGGAAACAGATTCTCCCCTGGGGCCTCCACAGGGCACGAGCTCTGTCAACACCTTGGCAGTGAGACTGATTTTGGACTTCTGACCTCCCAAACTGTAAAATAATAAATTTTGTTGTTTTAAGCCACTAAGTTTGTGGTCATTTGTCACAGCAGCAATAGGAAACTAATACAGAGGGCCTCTCCTATTTAAAGGAAGCTGATCCTTCACACGGGAGCCACCCAGGCCAGTCTCCTTGTCTCCTGTCACGGTTCATGTTTCTGCGCTTCTCTGGTTCTTGAAAATCTCTTTTCCCTCCGTCTATTTAATTCTCTTGTACCCATCTCTTCCAGGAAGTCTTCTCCGATCATCCTCGCTCACATAGTTCTGTCCTGTCCCCACAGTACTTGGTGTTCCTCACCGTCTTACTCAGCACTAACCAATCTCCGTGCTAATGTGCTGGCGGGCAGCCCAGTGACATGTTTATGAGCGTGAGTCATCAAATTTGAGGACATCAGCCCATAGAGGCCCTTCGAGAGTCTGTCCCTTCATTTTATAGATGATGAAACTGAGTCCCAGAGAAGGGGAAGACAGCCACTTATCCAAGGTCACACAGCCAGGGCTTAAAGACAGGCCTTCCAAATTCAAATTCATAAGCTCATTCATTCAGCAAATGCTTATCAATCCCTCGTCATGGGACCAGCCCTGAGCTAGGTGCTGGGACATCACTAATGATCAGAAGCAGATAAGGTCTCTGCCCTCTCTGTGCTACGTCTTTCTAGGGGGAGGGGACGAGGGGAAAGAGAAAAGTGTTTTAGGCTGAAGAAATGACATGTGCAAAGGCCTGGGAGCAAGAGGGAGCAGAACAAGGAAGAAAAGGAGTCTGGGATGCCTGGAGAGTCAGAGCAACAGGGAAAGAGTAAAAATGAAGCTATAGAAGTACGTCCACAGCGGTCAGACCACAAGGGCTGGGAGGCAGTGGTGAGGTTTTGATTTTAATTCCATTGGCAATGGGAGGCCACAGGAAGATTTTAAGCAGGGCAATGACACGTTCATATTTGAATTTTATGGTGTTTTTCCCCAAGCCAGGGCCTTCTCTTATCTCTATAGACATGTTAGAGATCATTATTACAGGGAGTTTTATGCCACTCTGTATTCCAGTCCGTGCCTAGCCTTGTACGAAGCAGGTGCTCCATAAATATATGTTGATTAACCTCTCAGCAGCATGTGACGCTGTTGATCATTCCCTTCCTCTTGAAGCCCCGTTCTTTGGCGTGTGCACTATTGCACACTCTGGCTTCTCTCCATCTTCTGATCACTCTGCCCTCCCCCGACCGCCACCATATTTAAGCATTTCTCATTGTTTTATCTTCATCCTCTTTCTTCTTTGTCCACACTCTCCCCTTTGGCCATCTTGTTGTCTCCAGCAGTATTGATCTCTTCCTCCTGGGCAGAACTTGAGTTCCATGAGGACTGGAACTTTGTCTTGTCACTGTGGCCTCTCCAGAGCCTGGCACAGAGCAGGCACCCCAAAAACATTTGATGGGAGTATATATTGTATGATTGTTTACATGAAGTTCAAGAACAGGCGAAACGAATCCGTGGTGATAGATGTCAGAACAGTGGTTACCTGTGGGGCGATAATGCCTGGGAAGGAGCACGAGGGAACTTGGTGGGGGCTGTAAATCTTGACCTGAGTGGTGGTAACACAGGTATATGCATATGTAAAAGTTCGCTGAGCTGGAAGTTTAGGATTAATGTCTTTACTGCATGTGTGGTATAGCTCAATACAAAGGTGAAAAATAATGTCACATCACCACTGTCCAGAGAAGGAATTCCTAATTTCCAACTGCTTTATGTCTCCACCTAGATGCCCGCCTCAGGATCTTACCCAGCCTCCCAATCAGCTCTCCTCCTGATTGCCTGTTCCCAGTGTTGTCGTCACGATGCTCCAAACCATTTAGTGTCCAAACCTCAGAGCCATCTTATCCTCACACCACCCCTTCTACTACCCCCCTCACCCAACTTTCCAAAACACAGAAACACAAATGGTCCTGTGGTTATGCAGAATTTTAAGATGGCCTCATGATGTTAACCCCCTGGTGTTACTCCTGAGATTAGCAAAAGGGAGATGATGGAGGGTGGGGCGGTCTAATCTCACCACAGAACCCTTAAAAAGCAGAGTTTTCTCTGGCTGCTGGCAGAAGAAGTCAGAGATATTCAAAGCAGAACACTGCACTGTTGTTGGCTTTGAAGATGGAGGGGCCACCTGCAAGGGCCAGTGAGTGGTTTTAAGGAGCTGCACGTGACTCCCAGCTAACAGCCAGGAAGAAAACAGGAACCTAAATCCTCTAACTGTGGGGAACTGAATTCTGCCCACAAGATGAGCTGGGAAGCTGATCTTCCCAGAGCCTCCAGACCAGCTGACACCTTGATTCCAGCATTGTGAGACTGTACAAAAGGAACCAATTGAGCCCACGCAAGCTTCCAACCTATAGAACTGAGATTTTAAAATAGGTGCTGTTTGAAGCCACTATGTTTGAGGTAAATTGTTACAGCAGTAATAGAGAACTGATACAGATCTTAAATCCTGTCTATTCACAGTGGCCTTTGCATCCACTTTTTTTCCCATTACTTTGGTCCCACCATGGCTTAGATCCTCTGACCTCACTTCTACCCAACTGAAATATTTGTCTCTGGGCCTCTCTCTCTCTAAACCCGTCATCCATCCTTCTCAGTACCAGCAGATTAATTTTCCAAAGTCACAACCCTGATCACATCCTTCTCCTGCTCAAAAAGCTTCCATAACAGTGTACCTTGGTGGTTGGTTGTACTTTGGAACCAGAATGCAGGGTGTAAAGTCTAGCTCTGCCTTTAAGAAGCAGATGATCCAGGGGTGGCTGGATGGCTCAGTTGGTTAGAGAGCGAGCTCTGAACAACGGGGTCCTCGGTTCGATTCCCACATGGGCCAGTGAGCTGCGCCCTCCACAACTAGATTGAAGAAAACGAGCTGCCAGAAGGGAGGCTGTATGGCTCAGTTGGTTAGAGCGCAAGCTCCCAACAACAAGGTTGCTGGTTCAATTCCCACATGGAATGGTGGGCTGTGCTCCCTGCAACTGAAGATTGAAAACGGCAACTGGACTTGGAGCTGAACTGCGCCCTCCACTTCTAGATTGAAGGACAACGACTTGGAGCTGCTGATGGGCCCTGGAGAAACACACTGTTCCCCAATGTTCCCCAATTAAAAAAAAAAAAAAGCAGATGACCCAGAATATGTTGCTTAACCTCACCCATAAATTGGGAATAAAAGTACCATCTCCACAGAGTTAGTTGCAAGGGTTAAGTGAGATATGCATGCAAAAAATAATTATGCATAGCCCAGCATAGGTAAGCACTACACTCTGAATGGTGGTTGTTTGGATATCAAGGGTTCCAGGTGGCCAACTGATTAAATTCTTCAGCCTGGCTTACATCCACTCTTCACAAGCCGCGAGTATACACACACACACACACACACACACACACACACACCTCTACAGCCTTTTCTTCCACTCCTCTTCCATGAGTCCCATCCTTTCCTCTCCATTTTCATCGCTACTCCCCTCGTTCACATTGTCACCCAGTGGTCTCCTCACTAATTCACATACATCCATTCTCTGTGGTCAACAGGGACTGCTGAAAACAGCCTGATCATGGTACTTGTGGGCCTAAACCCTTCCATGACTCCACACTGCTCTCAACATAAAGTCCGGAATTCTTCCCACAACGAGTCAGGCCCTGTACAGCCTGGCCTGCCAATGTCTCCAGCTCCCTTCTCTTGCTCTCTGCACTTATTCCTCATACTCACCAGGCTCCCTCCTGCTCCTGGGCCATCCACCTTGCTATTCCTTCTTCCTGGAACACTCTTCCCTTCCTTTTTGCCTGGTTAACACCTATTTGTCCTTCCAATTCTTAATTTAGAGGGGACTTTCTCCAGGAAGCCTTCCCTGATCTCCCTGACTAGGCCAAACCCCTTTATTACAGGCTCTCAGAGGCCCTTTTGTAGACCTTCTCATAGGAGTAATGTATACCTCCTCGTGTACTTTGTTAATTGCCATGAGCTCCGTAAGGCTCTGTTTGTGATCCCCATCATGTGCCCAGGGCAGAGCACAGTGCCTGGCCCAGAATCTGTGCTCCATAAATGTTTGTTAAAGGAATGAATGAATGAAACGAGCACAAGGACCCTGCTTCAGCTAAACTGGATTGCTTTTCCCACAGATGCTTTCTTGTCTCCACGCCTTTGCTCATTCATGTCCCTCCACCTGATATGCTCTCTTGTCTGCATCTATTCTTCTGTAAATCCACCCCTGGCAGTCTCTGCCAAGTAAGCTTGCCCAGTATTTGAGCCTGCAGTGGCTTCTACCTTCCTTGCTCCCCCCCCCCACCACCCCCACCACCTAACATGTCTATAGTTTGGATTATTTCTTTCTGATTGTGAAATAACGCATGCACATTGTAGAAATTTTAGATAACATAGATAACGTAAAATATAAAAGAAAAACATTTCAAATCCCACTACCCAGTGCTGCTTTTACTGTATTGCCACCCATTTTTCCATACATAATCATGGAAAAATTTTAAACTTCACCACAAATCAGTGAGGTTCATATTGTTCTCATTTTACCAAAAAAAAAAAGTTTTGGATGAGTTCAATAATTTGCTCAAGATCACGTAGAACTAGTAAAGAACACAGACCTAGTGAAGAACAGAGCCCAGACTGGATCCTAAGACTCAAGTCTTGCTGACTCAGCCCCTTGCTTTCTCTGCTGTACCCATCATCCCTCCTGGCCCTTCTCTATCTCCATTTCTTACTCCTCTTACATCATTGTTCTCTCCCTTCAAACCCAAAGCCCAACTCCCTCTGACATATTCCCTTTAACCCAATCATTCTACTTCAAGGAGAGTCACTTTGGCATTTTTTTGCCGTCGTGAAAGACCAGTATCAACCTAAATGTACATCAATCTGGCTTTATACATAACACTACATCTTCACAATAAAATACTACATTGTTGTTCTAAAGAATGAGAGAGGTCTTCACGTGTTACTCTGGAATAATCTGTAAAACAATTTGTTAAATTAAGAAAATGTGTATAGTTTGCTATCATTTGCAAATGTAGAGAATATTTTTACAATATGTACAGTATTTCTATACACAAAATGACACCCGTCCTTGCTTCTGGGAAGGAGAATATAGGGATTGAAATGAAGGGTGAGAAGGGACTTAATTTTCACTGCATACCCATGTATAATGTTTAAATTTTGACCATACCCATACATTTAATAAATAAAAAAGGAAAAACAAAAGCAGAACTTTCCAGGCTCCCTCCGATCATCTCACCGAGCCCATTTCCACTCCATGTATGTGAACGTCTGGGAAGAAGAGTGTGCCCTGCCCCCCTCTCTTACAGCCTTCTAAGTGATCCTCACATATCAACTATTTTCAGAGACCAAAGAAACAAGTTTCTTCCACCAGACTAGTAGGATCCTGCAGTCACATGAAGGCCAAGGAAAAGGCTTTCATTCTAGCCCTACGCTGCCATTTGCTAGCTGTGTCACCTTGGACACGTCAAGTAACCTCTCTGATGGTAGATTCTGTCTCCTCCATCAGGTAAAGAGTTCTCCACCATCCCCCTAACTTCCAGATCTTCAAACAGTCTGTCCCCTCTGCCTATAAAATACGGCTCTTCTCCCTTCCCTATCTTGGTAGCTCCTACCCACCCTTTAAGACTCAGCTTTCATGTCACTCCTGAAGGAAGACCTCCCTAATCTCTTAGTTGAGGTCCTGTCCCCTGGCTGTGGGCTTCTCCATCACAAGCCCCGTAATACTGGGTGGGCATGACTTGCTCAGTGTTTGCCTTTCCAGTTAGACTACAAGCTCCATGAGGACAGGAACTACACTATTTTTATCACACCCAGCATAGTGCCTGGTACATGGTTCGGGCTCAGTAAATATTTGCTCTGAGAGTAAATGGGTCACATCACTCTTGTCCAGACCTTCTTCTCAGATCCTATCTCCTGACAAACTTTAGCAGCCTCCCCATGACCACTCATGAGAGAGCGTGTCACTGGGGATTAGTCCCCTCTAGGCTCGTTCTTCCCCTAAAGTCTCTCAGCCCACCTGGGACATCAGGTCTTCCCCACCATCACACCCTTAGCCTCCAAAGCCAGCTCCTGTAAGTTCCAGCCCAGTCAAGTCCTCTCTCTCAGTGCAGGGCCCCACCCAGGCCAAGGCCAGGCACCAGACCCCTGCCCTGCCCCCAGCCCAGCCTGAGAACTCAGTGGCCCAGCCCAGCCTGGCGGGCCAGGCCCATCAATCGTGCTCCCAGGGGTACAAACCAATTTCTCTTGCTTTCCCGAGCCCGTCTCCCTGGCGGAGCCTGGAGGAGCCTTCAGTCGCATTAATCCCAGCCTGGCGGCAGTGACGAAGACGGATTTCTCCACCAAACGATCCATTTGTATCTCTCGTGCACTCACTTGGTTTTTTTTCTGTGCGGATGTTCAAAATATCATGAAAAAGGCGTTAGCCGGGTAGCTGTGGCGCAGCGAAATAATAGAGTGATCCGGCAATGCGCTCCTGACCTTGCAGGACAGCTAATCCATCCGCACATCTATCTTAATTATTCCTGGTTACAAAAGAGAAACTCCACCATCCATTCATTCCAGGCTGGCAATTCCATTTTCCACCCCCACTCACGCCCCATCCTTTCTCCACCATTCCCCTAGCCAGATAGGCCCATTCGCCAGCGCTACAGCAATCTCCCCACGGCAGCCCCGTCTAGCCAGGTCTGAGCCCACCGGTGGCAGCCCAGGGCATAGCGCACTGCTCCTTAAGAGCAGAAGAGAGACACTCTCTTCCCCAGAACTCTGACCAATGTCCATTGGAGGAAGGCTAGTTACCAACACGATTAAGACTCGGTGGGGACGCACACTGATAGCCTCACAAAGGCATCCACAGATGCAATCTCATCCAGACTCTGACGTTCAGGCCTCCTCTCACAGAGACACTAGCAGGCAGGCCCATGCCCCTCCCCACCCCAAAGCAGACCATTTTAACTCTCCTGCTGCCCTGGCACAGACACGGGGACAGATGCTAAGAAGAGCATTTTGACTAAGGGCAGGCACAGTGGGGGATGTCTTGGTCTGCCTACCTCCCACCCTCAAAGCCGAAGACCACACCCACTGTATCCTCTCAGGCCTACTCATGAACACAACCTAGGCAAGCCAGGGCAGAAGGTGCATGGTGGAGTGTGGAAGAGGAAGAGAGCAAAAGAGGAAGAAGAATGAGGAGAAAGGGTTTGAGCCGAGAGCCTGTACGTGGGAGAAAAAGAAGGAAAGGCAGGATGGGGGTGGTATGGTGAAAAGGTCATTGAGATGATATGTGAAAGTGTCTGTTTGTGTAACACAATTTGAGCTAATTGTACCAGATTCACTTTGGGGATGCCTGTGCCAGTCTCTAAAGCCCTTCCTAATTCTACCCTTAATGTACGATTTTTCAGATCCCTCATTCTAATGATTTTAATGCAATCAGCAAAACTAGGCATGTAATTGCCTTGGCTCTGTGCTTGGCCGCGGTGGCTCCTGGGAACCCTGGCTCCCAGTTCCCATGCTTCCCCCACCAATCCTTCCCTCCCTCCTCTTTTACCCGTCATGTCAGCCTCTGTCAACAAGTACAGAGTAAGATTTCTTCAGCTCACGGGGCTGTGGAGAAACAGGAGTTTCAGTTCTGGCCTCATGAAGCCAGATCTGACTGAGAAAAGGACAGTGTGTCTAGGCCAGATGGGGCAGTGGGGACTGTCTGCTGGCCCAGCCTGGTTAGGTTACTGGAGTTGGAGAAGGAGGAAGCCTTCCCCAAAGAGTTCAGTGGGCTCTCCTCCCCTTCCCAGAAGCAGCAGGCAGCCTGGGCTGGGCCTGTGGGGCAGTGTGCAGGGGAAGGGCCATTTGTCCTGAGACAATGGGAGAGAAGGGGTCTCTGAGCGGCTGTTGATAGTCAATTTGTAGTGGTGACGGCTGAGGTTGCTCCAAAGGCTGGGAACAGCTGGAGCTCCGGGTGACTGATGGGTGGACCCAGGAGATGGGCCATTGGTCTGGCAGACACAAAGGCCCCGGTGGTGCGCGGGTGGGGCCTGTCAAAATCATTAAGTGCTGAAGATGGGAGCCTCGGACTTCAGATGGGACCAGTGGGTGGGGGGAAGAGGTCAGGAGCCTGCCCCGCCCTCCCTGCAGCCACTCTTTGGAACCTCAGCCCCTCACAACCCCATTAGCATCTTATTTGCATAGACACCCCACCCCCAGCCTTCTAGGTCCTTGGCCTCACTCCACTGAGAGTCCAGATTCCAGTCCTATGTGAGCAGCTCTGGCTCTGGGGCCAAACCCGGGCCTGGCTAGGCCTTCCCTGGCCTCTTTGGGGGACTTGCCCACCCTCGGACATTGCATTCTCCAGCCCGTGGCCTCATCCTCTTCCCAGGGAACAGGACATCCTCAGTTCAGGACCAGGAAAGACCCCTGCCCTCCATTCCAAAGGGAAGAAACTGAGGCCCAAAGTGGTGATATCTCCTGCTTCTCCCTCTATGTGGGAAATGCTTCTCCCACTTGACCTTCCCCAAGGGGGACCGAGGGGCAGTGATAAGAGAAACCCGCCCCTCCCCATCCCTGAACCCCTCCCCCCACACTGTGGCGCTCCCGGCAGGAGAGGGAAGCAGTGACCCGGCCAGGTGGTGATGATGCGGCCGGCCGCGCTGGTCACTCTTGGCCGCTCCCCGCGCGCAGCCCGACCCCCCTCGCATGGGTCACGGCGCCGGCAAAACTCCCTGACACAGAAACGCCGCAGGGCCTGCGCGTGTCGGGAACAATCCTCCTCCTGATGGGAAGCGACAGCTCCGCTCCGCCTCCCTCCGCTCCCTTCCCTTCCGCGGCTCCTCCCCTGCTCCGCTCCCGCGCCCCCGCTCCAGGCCCAGTACGGCTGGAATGCCCTAGCAGGTGCCCCAGTCCCCTCGACCCAGCCCAACAAGTCGCTACCAAGCCCTCCCGTTTGTCCCCCGAGGAGAGGGAAGGAGGAGGAGCTGGGGTGAGGGGAGTGTGGACAAGAGGGGCACCGGGGGAGGCACGTGGCAGCAGTCAGTGCTGGCAGTGGGGAGGACGCAGACAGCAGCAGAACGGTTTGTTTCCACCACCCTGCCTCTGTTTTCACAGTGTTCACACGGAAAAAAGACTGGAAAGAAATATACCAACCTGCACAGGAGGCTCTCCCTGGGTGTGAATTGAGGGGTGGTTTTTCCTTCCTTCTTTTTGCTTATCTGGGTCTCCTTTGACTTACTTACTTATTTGTCTTTGAGTGTTTGTTTACAATAAACATAGCTTGTGTGACTTCCCCACAAAGGTATAAAAGCCAAGACAGGGCAAGGGCTTGGGAGGGAAACTCCCACCAGGACTCCAGGCCCTGTCACTGATTCAGCCACAGCGAGGGAGGCAAGTGCACTCTGGATGGGCCTTGGGTGTCAGACCAGGCTGGGGAATGGGCCTCACCATCAGTGGCCCTGCCCCTCCTCCCCACTTTGTCTGCAGAAGTGAAGCATATGTGGGGAGGGCCCAGGCTGTAGGAGAAAAGCCCAGAAGTACAAAAGTCGCCTCTCAACATTTCCTCACACATGGACGCTCAGACGTGCAGGGGCACACTGACACGCTGGCACACATTCACACCCACGCTTCACGTATTCACACACCTATGAACATATCCTTGTAGACATGGCGATCCACCCAAGAACACACTCATTCCCAGCCACTGCTCCCAGGAGCACTTGCAGCCCTCCTGTACTCATACACTCAGCATGTCCCTCACAGCCCCAGACAAATACTAGTCATGGCCTCTTGCTCGAAACCTTCCACCAGCCCAGATCTTTCAGCGAGTGAGTGCCTCGTTCACCTCCAATGACTCATTCTTCCTTCTCCAGCTGTTTTGCTGCTCACCTTGACCCAACCGCCTGGTTATGGGCCTCTCCTATACCTCTCCCCTAGGCTCCTACTTCACTTCTCAGTCCTGAGACAAAAGGGAAAATTTGCCTGCTCTACCACCTGACTTCAGACAAAGGTTTGGCATGAAAGGAGGAGAGTCTGGAGGAGAAAATGAGGGATCTCCTACCAAGACCCCCCAATAAGAGGTCTATGCGGGATCCCTGTGTCTGTGGTGGGCCCCTCCTGCCTCCCACCTATGAACCGCTGACCCTGCCCACAGAGCGTCCCCCTTCCTCCACTCCTACCTCACTCCTACTCATTCCTTGTGGCCTAGCCTGGGACCTAGATTCTTCAGGAAACCTCCCCTCCTGGAGCCACTAGCCTGAGGCCTGCTGCCCACTGGCACTCTATCCCACGATTTTACCCCTTATCAGGTGACATTGCTTCCGTGCCTGCACCTGTGATTCTCTCTTCATGGTTGTGAATTCTGTGAGCTCCTACAAAACAGGCAGATCTGCACTTCATTTTGCAACCCTCTACCCGCATCTGCCTAGCAGTCCTCGGCTGATTCCTTGATAAATGAATGAATGAGCTGAAGGATGTTTGTGAATATGGCTTGTGTCTCTGCTGTTGAGTGTGACTGTGTGTGTGCATGAAGAGGAGGTGGGAGCAGAGACAGCCACAGGGGGTAAGTGTCACTGCCTGTTTTCTCTATGAAAGTACTAACAACCAATGTATTCCTCTGGACTACCCCTCGCGGGAAGTGTCCATTTTAGAAAGAAACGGAGGCTCACAGAGGTCACATTATTTCCCCAAGGTCACAAGACAGGGAGTGGCAGAGCTTGCCAGACTGTCAGCCTCTAAGGCCAGGGATACTAACTGCTTCTGCCTCCCTTGTCATGGCCCAGGATGGTGCAGCGGGGAGGAGCTGCTTTCTGGTAATCATGCTGCCCACCTCATCTCTCCAGAGTAAGGGGGCCTCTGGTCCCCTCTCTGTGATGGGCCCTCAGTCTGTCTCCTTCCCAAGCCCTTCCTTCAGCTCTAATTCCCCTTTCTGCCCTCTCTGTTATCGTCTCGGCCCAAGATCACCATCTCCTCAGTGTTCCTTTGGCCTTGAATACCTTTCCGGGAGGAAAAAAACAGGGGCTACAGTCTTGGCTCCATCACTGACTAAACTGGTGGTCTTGAGCTAATCACTAATCATCTCTGGCCTCCGTTTCCCCAAGTGTGTGCATGTGGGCTCCAGTCCCTGGTGAGAGGAGGGCAAGAGCAAGCCGGCACCTCACCCAGACCAGTCCACCCCCACACCTCCCAGAGGGGTTTGGGCTCAAAGAGGACTGAGAAATGCTGTGAATTAATTACCATCAGACCTCCGGCCGCTGTTCATCTCTGTAAACAAACATTTTAATATGTAGTAATTAATTACATCTGCCACACCGACCCTCCTCTCGTTCATCCTTCTTCAGCTTTTCTTCTGCTCACCCTGAACCAACCTCCTCCTCCCAGTTGGGGCCTGAGAACCCAGGCAGGGACCCCCTCCTGCCTCCTCCCCAGCCTTCTCCCCCCACCAGCAGATGCAGGTACTCACATCTGCCACACTACTCTGCAGCTTTTGTTCCTTTTTTCGTTTCTCAAATCCTTGTCTGTTTTTCTGACAGTCCTTTGTCTCTAGTTCTCACTGCCTGGATTTCCCTCCCCAACAAGGTTTGATGCCAGAGACACACTCTGGGAGGTGAGGAAAATGAAGCAGCCAGTGGATCTGCCCCCAGGTGCCTAAGCACATGAGCACACGGTTCCTCTCCTCAGTGGTTCAGAACCAGGCTCATTTACAGAGATTGTCTAAAAGCCAGAACAGACCCTGTTCCAAGAGTACCCATCCGACCCTAAAAGTTCCCAAGAGTTCTCCTGAGCCCCGTCTCTTTTCCTGTCCCCAACTCTCTGCCTCCACTGCTGAGGGGCCACATCCGCCCAGGCGAGCCCACCAGGCCTCACCACCATTACTTTCACCATCTCCAAGGGCCAGGATTACCAAGATTGGGTCCACCTCCCGCACCCCAGCCCAACCGGCCTCGGTACTCGCCAGGGTTAGGCAGCCTAACACCGAGGGCATGTGGGTGGCGCCCCCAGCCGGTGGAATGGAGTGTACCCCTTTTCTGGGGATGTTCATCGTGTCGTGCCTGGAGTCTGGTTGGGAGCGGGGAATGACTAACGCTGGATCAGAGGTGAGAACCCCAGATGAGACGAGACGAGGGGGTCCCGGTGCCTAGGGCTCAAGCGACAGGAAGGGCGGGAAGAGGACCGGTGGCCCGAGAGGTCCGGCCCAGCCTGGCCGCGCAGGGGGAGCCGGGTGGGCGGGGTAGGGCAGGCGCCACCAGGCGTGGAGCAGGGAACAGAGCAGAATGAAATGCAGATGCAAAACGTGCTCGTAAGAGTTTCCTCTCTCTCCCCATCTGCCAAAGCCGAGATTTTAATCTTTAATCCATGAGCAATCAGCGAGCAGCGGCGAATGGCACATTACAGATGTTTTACTGTCGCGGGCGCTCGCAGCTTCGGCGCTCCGCACAAGCGCGCCGGGCGTCTCCGCCCCGCCCGCCCCCGCCCTTCCCCCTCTGGTCCCTCTTGCTCTCCCCTCCCCTGGTAGTCGTTTACAAATCTTTCCCTCACCTGCGCGCTCCTGGCCCTCAGTGGAGGTAGGAGTGGGCGCAGGGTCATTAACCCTTACTAGCGGACCTGGGGCTCTGCTGGTGGGGGTTCCCGCGAGGGCATTGGCGGGGCGGAGGCGGCACCCAGTATTGCGTTGAGGCGGGTTCGCAGCCCACTCCGGATTGGGGGTTGGAGCGCAAGGGCAGGGGCATCGAGTACCCCGCTAGCTGAGCTGTTCCATCCCTCCATCCCCTTCCCCGACCCCACCTCCGGGGCCGCTACCGGCTCCTGCGATTAGCGCTCCAGATGTTCAGCTGTGCTGGGGTTCCGATTTCCAGATGTTGGGCACCTCTGTTCTCACGTGTGGGACCATGATCCCCTCTGCATGACGGGGGAGGAGAGTATTTTAGTAGTCAGATCTGGAAGACCACAGGGAAATCTGACCGGATGGAGTCTTGAAAAACAGCTGATAAAAGCTCACTTCAGTTGAGAAGTTGTGCCCTCTGTAAAATTGGGGCAGGAGTCCCTCCCCCTTCTTGGGAGCTGGAACATGAGAGGGAAGATGGAGCCCTTATCAGGCTCTGAGTCCAATTTGGTACCCTCCAACCCACAAAGGGTTCCAGAAAGCCACAGGGATGTAAACTTCCCCCATCTCTGAAATCCTTAGCAGGGATCCCAGTTTGCAAAAATATAGTTGTGTGATCATTGGATTAATATCTGTCACTTCCACTAGTCCATGAGTTCCAGGAGGTCAAAGACTGTATTTCACTCTTCATTGTGTTCCATGGGTCTAGCCCTGGGTCTGGCACATAGTGGAGGCTCAATAAATATTTGTTGACTGAATGAAGGAACTCATGTGGTCTGCGGTAGTCTTGGATCATACTTGAGCAGTTATCAGTGAAGACAGGTCCTTCACCCCGTGCACCACATGCACACACTGGAGCCCCCATCTCTCTAAGTAACAGCCCATTTTTTCCTATTTACCTGATGGATCTTTCACATTAGAAGGGGACACCAGGCCAAGAGTATGTCTGACACTAAGCCAGGGTTCTTTTGGCCAGCTGGCTTCTCTCCCCAAGCCCCAGGACCTAGGCCCCTCTGACTTAGCCTTCACCCCCAACTCTTGGACATCCTCCTCTTCCTCCCCACCCCAACCTTTCTGTTTGCACGGCCACAGCCACCAGTGGTTCCAACACCCCTTTCCCTAGTGGTTCCAAATGTACCCCCAATCCCAACCCATCCCCAATGTAGTCCAAAGCCTCATTTCACTAAGCAGGGTCCATCCCATTGCCAGGACTCCCCACTCTGCACCCCAAATGGCTTCTGGTCTTCTAAGAACAAAAAAAAAAAAAAAAAAAAAGAAGGGAACGATGTAGTGACAGGAAATGTAGAGGATAAAGTGGTGTAAAAGAGAACAGCCTGAGAGAAAACCTAGACATTTGGAAGAAGAGATCCACAACAGAGGCAGGGCAGAGATGGGCACGCAGAGAGGAAAGAAGCGCTCCTAAGAGAAAGAGGACAGAGACCCATGTAAAGACAAAAGAGGGAGAAACAGTGATTGGCAGAGGCCGAGGAAGAGGCCCAGACAGGCAGACACAAGGCAGAAACAGAAATGGAAAAGAGGGAGGGTGCCCTGGGGGCTGAAGAGTTGAAGCAAGAGAAAATCTCGGATTCCAGCAGTCATAGCGTTGGGGAAGGAGACCCCAAGATGTGAGGGTTCGAGATGGGCCTAGAGGGCGGGGGCCTTGGTCCTGTGCAGTCCTCGCTCTGTCAGCAGCCACCCGGGGCCCAGGCCGCAGGGCACACAAGCGGCCCTGAGAGGCGGCGGCGGCGAGGAAAGCCAGAGTGAGAGGCAGCGGAGCCGCGTGTGTGTTTTTATTATTATTATTTCTGATTAAAGAGGAATTCATCTCGTATCTGCCTCCTGCCAGGGGCCGAGGCGCCGCCATTGGGGTTAACGGTGCGGAAGAATACAAAAAAATTTCATTGAGGAGGATTATAAAAGTTACTAGCTGGAACATTAACAGAAGAGTAACTTGTAAAAAATGCAATATTACAATATTCACAAGGACGGCAGAGCGTGGTAAAGCTATAAAATTCAACATTAAAATCTTCCACAGCCTAGATAACCTAGTTAACAAACATGGTATTGGAACTACTTTTCTGCTAGGGCTGAGGGATACGAGCCGGGGGCTGATCACACCTCCTCAGCGGGCGGTGGGAAGGGAGGGGAGGGACGGCCCCGGGGTAGCCCCGCCCCCTCCCCAGCCTCAGCCTCCTCCCCAGGAAAATGGGAAGAACCCCCAGCGAATGTTGGGGAATGCCTGAGGAAGCACCTGAAAACCTTGGATAGGGCTGCAAGAATATTTTTGTGTGTGAAGTGTTAATTAAATCAGATAAATTCAGCATGGAATTCATCCTGCTGGATATTCATTTCTGTAACTGCAAGATGTGCATACAAAATGTATTGAGAAAGGATTGTGTGTGTGTGTGTCTGTGTGTGTGTATGTGTTCATATGATGTATGTATGTCAAGTGAGTCTCTATGTAGGGTATATACGTATATACATAGAATCTATGTGTGGGTAAGATACGTGCATGTCTAGACAACATTGGTATTTGCTGAGTATATGTGTGTACATAGTTTATCTATGTACAGGATATGTATGTCATTGCAGGCATATTATATATCTTTTTGCAAGATGTGTTTATAAAGGGAATATATGTTTGCGTGGTTCTATTCATGAGTATGCAAGGTGAATATATCACAGGGCATTATGTGGTTGTGAACACAGGATGTTTGTGTGTGCAAATAGCATAGAAAGTATAATATGTTTGCTATGTGTGGAGAATATGTATTTATGCATAGGTTCTGGGAGAGAGTGCATAAATGTGTATGTGTGTGTTTAGAGCATGTGTATGTGTGTGCAGTGTGACCGTATGTGAGCAGGGTGGATATTTATGAATGGTTTGTTCAGGTACTTTGTGTATATTCAAGTATCTGTAGTGCATATGTTGGTGAACAGAATACATATATGTGAAAGGCATATATATATGTGTGTGTGTGTGTGTGTGTGTGTGTGTGTTATATGTGTATGAAAAACACACAGAAATTATCTGAGATGTCTGAGTATGTGGAGGGTGTGTGTCTGCAGGTACAGATACAGAGCATCTGTTTATATCAGGCCCCCAAATACTTGTAGTGTGCTGGTTAAGAGCACAGACTTTGGAGACCGGCTACTTGGGACTGAATGATAGCTTTGTCATGTACTAAATGTAAGACTTTGAACAAACAACCTGTGACTGCTTTAGATTCCCCATCTGCAAAACGGAGACAATGATAGTACCTACCTCATAGAATTGTTATTAGAATTAGATGAGTTATTATAAAACTCGTTGTGGTAGGCAAAATAATGATTCCTCCCCCTGAAAAGTCTACATTCTACTCCCTGAAACCTATGAATATGTTACCTTACATGGCAAAAGGGATTTTGAAGATGTGATTGTGTGAAGGATCTTGAGATGAGAAGATTATCCTGGGTTATCCAAACAGGTCCAATGTCATCACAAATGTCCTTCTAAGAAGGAACAGGACTATCAGAGTCAAAGAAGGAGATGTGAGGACAGAAGCAGAGATTGGAGTGATGCAGCCATTAGCCAAGGAATGAGGATGGCTTCTAGAAATTGGAAAAGGCAAGGAAACTAATTTTCCCCTAGATCCTCCAGAAGGAACACAGTCCTGCCGACCCAGAGTTTTAGACTTCTGAACTCAAGAAATGTAAGATAATAAATGTGTTTTAAGTCACTAAGTTTGTGATAATTTGTTATAGCAGCAATAGGAAACTAACATACTTATAAAGTGCTAACAACAGTGCCAAGTACACAGCAAGTGCCATATAAGTATTTGTTAAATAAATTCCTTGGAAGTGATGCTTGATGCCCTAAGGGAAGCCTAGTTTGTCAATCAATTGCCACATTTGCCATTCCCTTCTAAGGCTGCCCCTGGCTACCCTGGGCCCTCCAAAATTCTGGATTCTGCCAGAGCCTATGTTTTGCCATTACTGTGGACACATTGGTGGGGGATACTCCCTCAATATCTGCCTGCTTCTTCTTTCTTAATCACCTGCTGGGGTTGGGGCTTGTACCAGGGATCTAGGCCTGTGGCTGAGGGGATTGGGGACAGGTTGAGAATCTTTGGACTTCCAGTTCAAAATTGTTGTGAGGGAAAGGAAACTTGTGTGAGAAGCTGGTGTTTTGAGAGCCTGTGGAGTATACACATGTCCTTGTGCACAAAGAGCTACACCAGACCACTGGTCATACTCAGCCACAATGTTAGCCATAGAACTCAAGCCATCAGTGGGGTGAGTTCTTGTTCAAAGGTCATAGTTCTGCCCTTACTTCTGTGGTTCTTTGGCTGTCTTTCTCCATCTCCAGCTTGGGGCCCCTGGGTAGTACACACCCCAGATGGGGACAGGGACTTTGGAGACATTGCCATGAGATAATGGAATAAGCGGATTAACTTGCACCACAATGTATTTTTAATTCTTACAAGTATGTGCATGTTTGTACATGTGTGTGTGATGTGTGAGCCTCAGTTTCTTCATCCACAAAAAGGGAATAGTAACCCTGCCTTCCTCACTGGGTGTTAAAAGACTCAAAAGAGAAAGTGCTATACAATCATTTGGTATTATTAATATCTGGGTTCCTGGGCCCTTTTCTCACATTTACTTGGAGAAAAGAGGCAACTCTGGTTGTTCTCAGTCATGGGCAGTGCAGGGGTATAAGTAGAAAGAGCAGGTCACAAGGAATCTGAAGGCCCATTGCTAACAGGGAGATACCCATTTCTTCTCACCACAGAAGAGGACACAGGAAGTCTGCCCCCAAGGGAATCTTCTTTGGAGCTGTGCAGATGTGTTTGGACAAATAGACATGTACATAGGTCCACACTGTGCAGGTCAGTGCACTCATGGCAGGCCACAGAGAGGTGTGCTAGAGCATTCTTGGATGAGCCACTGGGAGCGCAACAATCGATTGTGGAGTTCTCTATGTGCACTGAGATGGTTAAGCACCAAACTCTGGAGTTAGAATACCCAGGTAAGGATCTCAGTTGCACTTCCTGGCCAGTGTAACTCTGGGCAGTTTAATTAACCTCTCTGCCTCAGCTTCCTCATCTGTAAAATGGGATAATAATGGTATCTAATTCATAAGGTTGTTAGAAGGGTTAATAAACTGAAATATTTATCACAGTACCTGGCACATAAGTTTCCAATAAACATGGTTGTTGACAACATAATCTTATTAGCATCATTATTCCTCCCTCTTCTGGAAAGGAAGCAGTGAGCCAGAGGGACCTAGTCAGTTAGAATCGAAGCAGTTTATAAACTTGAACAACTGTGCAACTTTAATCCAAGTGAGCCTCAGCTTCCTCATCTGTATAATGGCACCAGTAATACCTACCTCAAAAGGACACCCCATGAGGGTAAGAGTTATAAACATGTGGCCTATAGGCCATAGCTGGCCTTTAGCTAGGCCTACACTGTAAATACATAAATCATGCAGTTAGGACAAAAGTCAAAACATACTGAAGGGTATACGGGGAAAACTAAGTCTTCCTTCCACCCCTGCCCTCTTCCTTGAGGCAACTCCTGTTTCCAGTTTCTCCTATATCTTTCCAGAGCTAGTCTATACAGGTACAAATGTGTGCATGCATGTATGTGTGTATCTCTTTTTCTCTCAAATGGTAACTTACACATTGTTCCATGCCTTCCTTTTTCACTTAATTTACCTTGGAAATCTTTCCATATCTGTATATGAAGATTCACGTCATTCTTGGTTAAGGCTGCCTAGTATTCTGTTGAATAGATGTGTCATAAGTCATTTAACCAGGCTCCTACTAGTGGACATTTAGATTACTTCTAATCTGCAAACAAAGCTGCCATGACTATCCTTGCACGTCATTACTTGATCATCTGCCCGCTTAGGTTGTTTAAAGAAAAATGTTTAAATAGTTTCCAGTGCATTTCAAATAAAAACCAAAAGTCTTGGTTGCTCTTTAAAAATGAGACAACTTGGCATCACTGACCCCCACTTATGCATGACAATCACGAACTTTAGAGAGGCCTTGCCATTTCAAGTTGCCCCGGAACCCCCTCCCTGTTGTTTTCCCCACCCTCTTGCCCTCACAGGCATCTAGGTTCATAAACTCCAGGGAAGACTTATGATATAGCATATATAAATTGTGTTTGGTAGCCAAGAAATTCTCAAGAAATGCAATTGTTACTCTTTCGTGGGGAATTACTCATGCACAGTTTTTAGAAGGAGACTGTTTGGTTCTTGTACATGTGGGTGGGTTGCATTCTTATGGCAGTAGGGAACTGGTGGTCCAAACAGGAAGAGGAGCTGTGCTTAGAGACACCCCCGCCTCCACTCACACTCGCAGACCTTCCACAGCTCTGGAAGGGGGAGGGAATTCCTTCACATATATGCTGCCCCATTGAACAAAATTGAGACTAACCTGCCCGTGAGACCTGTGCTGGCCAACACAGTAGCTATTAGCCACAATGAAATAATTAAATCAAATAAAATTTAATTTAAATTTCAATAAATACATTTAAAATTCAGCTCCTCAGTCACATTTGCTGCATTTTGGGTGCTCACTTGCCACATGTGGCTAGTGGCCATCACCTTGAACAGTGCAGATATAGAACATTTGTACCAGCACAGAAAGTTCTATTGGACAGCAGTGCTAGGGCTAGACTATAACCCGTGGAGGCAGAGACTAGGTAGCTCTTTGCCACCACTGTAATTTCCATGTCAAGCAGAGAGCTGACACAGAGAAAACACTCAGTAATGGTTGTTGAATTAATGACTGAGGAATGCATGAATCAACTGACCAACGGCCCACAGGAGACACAGCCGTAGGCTCCTCCACAGCAACCCACTGAAGCAGGCTTTTGAGGGGAAAATGAGGATGGGTCAGAGAGGACTTCAATATAATGCTGGAGTCTAGCTGCCCCCAGAGAGGCCAGCAGGGCCACCCCCAGGATTGAGTCCTAGAAAGGAAGCAGTCACCTACGGATTGCTTTTTGAGTCAGAAGCCTATCTATGTTCTGAGCATTCTTGCTGTTGCTTTTTCTGACGTCATCCTCCTTAGAATCTGAATAAACCCCCCTTCTGAAATGTCCCAGTGTCTGTGGGCCTGAACTAGGGAGGCCCAGTTAAACCCTGGGTGTCAGTGCCCAGGAAATGGAGTCCCCTAGTAGCTGGGTGGGGCAGCTGAGATTTTGCTGGTTCCAGGCAAACTCCCCTACCTAAGTCAGAAGTTGTTGTAGAGGTGGTGGTGCCTGACCTATGCCTGCCTAAAGTGTATGTCTGTGCTGAGACAGAAAGCCGGGAGAGAGATGAGGGTTCTAACTAGGTAAGAGGACGTGAGAAGACAACGCATATCAATACACTGGGAGTTTGGAATGTGTGCGCCTTCCTGCACCTATGTTCATCTGTATGTATGGAGGGCTATGTCTGTGGTAGGTAGCTATGTACATAATAGGGGGCTCTGTGGTACAAGGGGGGCTATGTGTATACAGAGATTGGCTACAAGAGTATGGTTAAGAGGCTGTGTGGGGGGTGTATTGAAGGCTGTGTATTGGGGGTTCTGTGTATTGGGAGAGCTGTGTGTGTGTGTGTGTGTGTGTGTGTGTGTGTGTGTGGTGGAAGCCGTGTGGTATGTGTGTGGCTGTGTGTATGTGTTGTGTGTTGTGTGTATTTGTAGTGTGTGATGGGCATGAACGTGTGTCTAGTGTGGCCAGGCTTCACTTCCTCAAACTGGACATAGGCCCTAGCTGGCTCCTGGAATCAACCTGGGGCGCTCCACTGTGGAACACCTCCTCAGTCCATGAGCGGGAGGCTCAAGCTGTTTTGTCACCAAAAGCCCTTCTTGCTTCTTGGAATTGGCAGGGAAGTGGGCATGCTGAGTGGGGAGAAAGCAAAGACCCAGAGAGACAGGTATGGAAACAGAGAGAAAGATAGGGAGAGAAGGAAGACCTGACCAGGACCTGGAGACCACGTTGGGAAGTAGGAAAGAAGGGGAGAGAGAGAGAGAGAGACAGAGAGAGAGAGATAGAGAGAGAGAGAAGCGTGTTGGAGGGAGGGGGAAAGCAGAGAGATCTGGATCAAAGGCCGGGGGAGAGATGAGAGAGAGAGAAGAGAGAAAGAGAGATTGATAGCGAGTAGGAAGAACAGAGGGAGCGGTGGGGGAAAGCAGAAACAGTGGATCAAAGGCCAGAGACGGGGCCCACGATGGAGGTGGGGGGGAAGGGGTGAGGGGAGGGGGCTCGGCGGGGGAATTGCCGGGCGGGTACTCGGGCGCTCCGAGACGCGCGGCTCCCCGGGGAGACGGCAGACACTTTGCGGAGATGTTACTCCTGAGTTGGAGACGATGATAAATATGATAATTTGTATAAAATCTGAATGGGTCTTGTTTTCAGGGAGAATGCCTCGGATGATGAATGGGCCCCGCTCTCAGATAGATGGCTGATAAAAAGTGTATTGGATTGTTGAGAGAGATTTTAATTCTCATTCTGTACCTGCAGATGCCGCGGCCACCGCTCCCGGCCTCCGCCTCCCTTTTGCCCGTCGCGCGGGGCGGCCGGCGCCCCGGCCGGCCTCGGCGGCTGAGGAGGCTTCCGAAATGACTCTAATTACAGAGTTATTAATTTTAAGAGGAGGGTGAGCGGGGGTTTATGATTATTAATAGAGCGCCGGCGCTTGGCACGCTGGGCGGGGCGGGCCGCGGGCTAGCGCGCTCACAGCGCGGAGGACTCGAGGGCCCGGGGGGCAGCTCCAAGCCCGGCGGGCTTCGCGGCGGCGGCAGCCAGGCGCTCTTTGGCCGCCGGCTGGAAGCCGCCAAGTCTCCCTGCGCGTGTTCCGCACCCCGCACCCCTACCCTTATCAGACTGACGGTCCAACCTCTCGGCCTGGCCTTCGAAACGGCGCCGCCGAGCGTCCGTCGGGCTCTGCGCGGAAGAGACAAGTGTATCCGCAGCCCCGGAACCCAGAGGTGCGGTGGTGTCCCAGGAAGCCAACCCTTCCAGCTCCCAGCTCCCACAGGTGTTGAGGAGTGCCCCTGAACACCATCCCCCAGGCTGTGACTGACGCAGTGCTGGCTCATTTAAAGGCGTACGACATTAACAAGGACATATATAGGGGTCCCTATTGTGTGCCAGGCGCGGTGCTGGGCGCTCTAATGCTCTCATGTCCCCATACAGAAGGGATGAGCTTCCCACTTCTCAGATGAGGAAACTACGATTTAGAGAGTAATTTATCCTTGGGAGGAAATATATTTGCTTCGAGGATGCTACAGGCAGCACCGCCCCTCCCATACACAACGCCTTTCCTTGAAGTGGGGAAGGAGTTGGGGGAGGAAGGAGGCAGCAAAAGAGAAAGCTCCTCTCTCTAATTTACATCCATCCAGTCACCTTCATCCTAGTGTCTTGTCTGAATGATCTGGCGTATTGCCTAACACCCTGTCCATCTTGAAGGAAGATTTTCAAAAGACTAGGCTGCAAACCAGGAAGGCAGACACCTAAAAGAAGCCCATAAATGGTTTTGCTCCATGGTGCTGGCTATAGTGACTATTTTGAAGAACTCCAGGTCATTTAGAAGAGGCCATTTGTTGTAGAATTGGTTAAATTCCAGTCAAAATGAAACTCCTCTAAATATAGGCCCAGATCCCTCCTTCCCCCCCCCCACACACACACATATTCATTCCTGCACTATCTACCTGGATCGGTTAAAAGAAGGCACAGACAGTCTCCACAGACCTGGATCATTCCAGAACTTCTTCCACTTCTGTCTTTTGGCAAAGATAACTCCTACCCAAAGGGGGGAAAGACCTCTGTGGGCCTAGAGAAAGGAGGGACTATAGGATGGTTCCAGCATACAGGGGATGAGCAGCTCTCTGGTCACAGTGAGGTCAATTCTGAGGACAGCCTTGGTGCCTGTTGTGTGGACCCCAAGCAGCCAGAAGAAAGAATGCACTCAAAAGTAGGGTCCTTTGTGCTCCTCTGCAGTTCCCAGGACACCTTGGCCCAGCTCATGTGGATCTGTATGGGGAAGAAGAGCTCAGGTCAGGCCCATGTGTGGGACATTAGAATCAGTCCAGGAAATTATTGTCTGTAGCTGGTGTTGAGGATTCAGGCTCCACCCAGGCCTGATCAGAAGCTGAGTCCAGCTGGGATGAGGCATGAAAGTAATCCCCATCCCACTCCATAATGAGAGGATGCAGGTCTGGAAGCTGGAAAAGCCTGAGGCCCATGGAGAGGGACAAGGCCCGGCTAGGAAAAATCAGAGTCTACCAATACAAATGACAGCTCTTAGTGTGGGGCTCCAAACTTCCTGCAGGGCCAGGAGAGGCCCGGAGGCCCTGCAGCCAAATAGACTTGGCTGGCTGATCACCGGAGCCAGCTCTGAGTTCCCAGACTCAGAGGCCATAGGCAGAGAATAGAGCACAGAGGTGGTGAAAGGGGGCTGGTGTTAGGATCTGAGAGAGAGAGAGGGGAGGAAGGCTCCTGGGTTTCACCAAATGGATGCCCTGAGGGGTCCTCTCAGACCCACTTAACCTCTGAGCCACAGGCAGTGTCTTCTCCCTCTGACGGCCCTTTGGGCATGAGGAATATATAGTATAGCATGTGCTTAAGAGTGTAGGTTATGAAGGCAGTATCTGGGTATAGATCCTATCTTTGCCACCTACTGGCTGTGTGATTATAGACAAGTTACTAAAACTCTGTATGCCTCAGTTTCTTTATGTTGATTTCTCCAAAGTATCTCTCTATTACTGCTCTTTTATTCTCCCGACATCCTGTTCCTGCACAGAAAACAATGCTCAATCTGCGTATGCAGAGGTCTGGGTCTGGGATGGGCATGGAGAATGAACTGATGTGGTCAAATACCTATGTGTCCGGAGTTAATATACCCTGTGTTTAATACCACCCAAAAATTCCATAAGGCAGATATTCTTGTCCCCATTTTACAGATGAAGAAATTTAGGCACAGTGGGTTCAAGGGATGTGTCCAAAGTCCCATATAACCAGTACGTTTTAGATCTGAGAAAGGTGGTGTCTACCTCAGGACTACCTGACTCCATTTTTCACTTTTGGGGTGCTGCTCTCTCTGTGTTGGGGTTGGTGAGAACCCCTTCTGTGGTGTGCATTGTTCTATGAGACGGCCTGGTAAGGGTGCATGAGGTGGGGAGAAGGTGTTGCCTCCAGACATATTTAGTAACCACTACAGAGGGGAGAGGATGTAAGGAGAGGGGAGTGGCCAGAGTTGATGCTAAAGTTACCCAAAAGACAATGGACCTTAATTTATCATCTCATCCCACAACACACACACACACACACACACACACACACACACACACACACACACACATAAAATCTGCCCTAGTCCTGACCACCCAGCCTCCACCTCTCACATTCATCCTCTCTTCTCTATCTCCCTCGGGCTTTTTTTGGTTTGTTTTAAGACCCCCTTCTCTTGCTGAGACTGTTTTCCCAGTCTCTGCTATTCTCTCTACATCCAGGCCCATTGTCCACACCTCCAGAGTGGTCTTTCCCCTCCAAATCAGATCTTTTCTCTTCCCTGCTTAAAATCCTTCGATGGTACCCCATGGCCTAGAGGAGCAAATCGAAACTCCTTAGCAAAAGTGTTCCTTGATCTAGGCCATGCCCACCTCCCAACCTTATTTCCCTTGCCTCACCCCCTTTGGGCCTCAAAGAATCCTTTACAGTTCCCCAATTAGGTGGGTTGTTGCCCCCTCCCCATGCTTTTGCTCCTGATTTCCTTCTGCCTAGGACTATGTTACCCAGCTATCCCCTGCATTTAGCGCACATCAATCATCTTGCAAGACCCCACCCCCTTTATGAAGCATTCTCTAACTTCTCCATTTGTGTTTCCCTGTATCCCAGTCACCCTTCCAGCCCGGAACTTGACACTTTGCAGAGTTCCTTGGTTTATAGCTCTCTTTGCCACCAGGTAATGTCCTCCTTGAAAGCAGAGCCAGTGTCTGATTTACCTCTGTAAGCCCAGTATCCATCCCAGAGCTGACCCAGGTTTATTGACTGACTGGTGCCCTGGGAACTGGCCCAGCTTGCTTGCTGTCTTCCCAACTTCCTCAGCCCAAAGGATTCTGATCTAGGTATCAGTTTCATGCTGTCTCCTTGCAGAAGTAGGGATTGACTGGACTGCCCATCTCCTTCCTGGAGGCCTTTTCCCCTTCCCTCCTCCTCTAGTCCAGCTCTGTGGCTGGACAAGGCAAGGGGGGGGAGGGAAGAAGGGGAAAGGAAAACAGTGTGTCTATTGCCCCAGAAGTCCCAAAGGTTGGAAAATTTCGGGGCATTTGTCCTCCCAGGGGCTGCCTGACAGGCAGGGATGCCGTCAGCTCCTCACCATGGGTCCCACAGGCACAGAGGCCTCCTTCGGCCAGGTTGGGTCTCAGTCTCCAACCCGGCATCCTGGGGGAGCCAGAGCACAGGGGCTCGAAATGAGTGACACCAGAGAGGGGGCGCTCCCACCCTTGTCCTCGCGGAGACCTCGTCAGACCAGACGGGAGATGTTTGCCTTCACCCTGGCTCCTTCCTTTGCCTCCATATTTCCATTTTTCATTCCTCTCTGCTTCTCTTCTGCACCGCCCCCGCCCTCTTCCCTGCTTTCTCCTCTCTTAACCTTTTCTCCTGCCCAGTCTCAGGCCCGGGCAGCCCAGTGTGGGGCCTGGCCCCTAGAGCCGGCGGAATCTGCGTCGCGCTTCTCTGTCGCCGCTGGGAGGAGGTTCAGGAAATGCGCCCTCCGCTGGCACCCGGTCGCGGTTCTCGCTGCGTTACTTTTTTTTCTCGCAGCTTTTTCTGGGCGCGCCCCTAGGTGCTGGGGACTTGCAGGGGGTGGGAGGTGGGTTCTCCGAGGCCCTGCCAAAGAGGGGGCTTTGGTGGGGGGGAAGGCGCTGGTGTGTGTGTGTGGGGGGGTCTGTGCTAAGGTGGCCGAAGCCCTCCCTTCGGCTCCCCGCCTGCCTTAGCTCCCGGGCAGGAAGTCCCAGGTACCCAATTGGCTCCCAAGAGAGAGCTTCGCGCCTTTTATCTACTCATCCTCCTCCCCAGTCACGGATCCAGAATGACACCCACACACAAACACCATTCCTTACAGGAGCACATACTACTCCTGAGCGCCCGCGCCCTGGAACTTCTACTCGGAGTCGGGTTCTGCGCCCGACCCAGCCTAGAGCCCCCAGGACGCAGGCTTCGCTCCCGCCAGGGCCCCCGAGTCTGAGGCCCTTGTGCACGAGCCCGGGCCGCCGCCGGGCGCGCTTTCACTGCTGAGCCTCGCAGGGGAGTTTTTGTAGATAAACAAAGCGTTTGCTCTTTTGGTTTTCTTTTCTTTATTCTTTTGTCTCCTCCTTAATCTCCCTCCTCGCTCTTCTTTCTTCTCTAACTTCTCTATCCCCTCCTCATTTCCCCTTTCTTTTCGTTCCCTTTTCTTTCCCACTCTCTCTGCCTCTTTTCTGTCCATCTTTTCCCGTATCTCCCTTTTCTATTTTGGCCCCTTCTCTGCCTCTGGGTCCCTCTCTTTTATGGGGTCTCCCTTCCAGGGCCCTTCGCTGTCCCGTTGTGCCATCTCCCTACATCATTTTTCCTGACTCCTCCGCCTCTTTCTCACTTTTTCGTTCTCCCGTTGGCCTCAGTCTGGCGGGCTCGGTCCGGCTCCCCCGCCGCCTCCGCCGCTGCAGTGATTTATTCGCCTCACCCGGCAGAATCAGGTGCTGAACCGAGCCCCGGAACAGATTTCTCCCAGAAAGGGTTTTGTGAACTAAACGATGCTAATTATAAGGTGAGGGAAGCGCCTCTCGAGGAGGGGAGGCGGGCCGGGCCGAGCGCGCGGGTCGAGGGGAGAGGTCGGGGCCCGGCCTCCCCTGAACCTCTTGTCCCGGCTTTCGCTTTTCCCTGGGAACTTTCCCGTCTGAGTTAACTATTAACCGCTGGCGAGAGGCAATTTTCTTCGGAATTTCAGCGATTTCCTTTTCGCTGTGGAGGCAGATTAACATGCAAATTGTGAGATGCTCGGCTTGAGTGTGCGCGCGGGCCAGGATGCCTCTTCCCCTCCAAACAGTGTCCTTTGCGACAGCGGAAAACTACAGCACCGCCCCCACCCCCGTGCGGGCGCAGGAAGCCGTGACCGAGCCAGTGCCCGGCGGGTGCCCGGAGTGAAGGTGGAAAAAGCCGAGCGCCAGTGCTTGGGGGCGGGGTTAAGAGGAGCCTAACCCAGGCCAGCCTGGGGGACCTCAGACTCGTGGCCGGGCAAGGCCACCGAGGAGCCTGCGACCAGTACAGCCTGGTCCCTAGTTGGAGCCCCGCACTCGGGGACGCTCGTCGAGGCGTTGGCAAACTCAGGAGAAAGTCTTTGCCGCCTGCAGAATCCCCAGACTGTCTCTCACTTCCTCCTTCTTCGCCACTGCCAGGCACCCCAAAAACACAAGCACACACATCCTGCTCTGGCTTTTGACCACTGCAAACTTTGTCAAACTTGAGCCGCTGGGCACAAAGTCGACGCCTTTTCCCCTTTCCCTCTCTTGCCCGCCCGCTCTTCCAGGAGCAGGACCGGAGGGGGTTCTCAGCCTTCGAACCTGGGCCCTCAGGGGACAGTTTCCGAAAGTCTGGGCCTCGGCTTGTTGGGACATTAGCCCCCCGCGGTCCGCCAGGATGCCGGTCACAGCGGAAGGCGCTAATGGTTGCAGCGGCGAGGCTTGGCAGGGCCCTGGCCGACAGCCCTGCTACTGCCCAGGCCAGGCCTTCCTAGGGCGTCTGCCGCGACCCCTCACTATTGCGTGGGGCCGTGCTGGGCTCAAGCCCGAGTTCGGGCCTGCCATCCCTTCGCCCAGCCGACCTCTATGCGTTCTCAATTTTTCTAGCTTATTTCCCCGTCCTCGCCCGGGGTTCGCTTTCTCCCCGCTCGCCTCTCCCGCTCTGTCTCTGGCGGGCTGCTTCCGTCTCTCTGTGTCTCTCTTTATCTCTCTGTCTCTGTCTCTCTTGTTTGTTTCAACGCGCGGACACTGATTGCGCCTTATGAAGTTCTAACTGGTTTTGTGTCAGGAAGATCTTTCTCGCTGCTACCCAGCCTGGCGTGACGGATTAAACATCAACTAGTTAAATAAAAATTAATATCAACTGCCTCCTAACTTCTAATGTCATGTTGTTTATAACTAATGAACTGATTAGGGGATAAACACATCATAGAGACAGTCGGCTCTCCTGCCTGGGCTCAGCCGCCGCCCAGTGCCCACTTCCCAGCAAGACCTGCCCCGCTGCCAGGCCAGGAGGGTGGGGGGCTGGAGGCTGCCAGCCCCCTGGGGTTTTACTTCTCTGCCTGCCTTCGTCTATTTCCCTCTCTTTCTTTCTCTTCCCCCTCCTCTGTACATTTCCTTTTCTCACTCTCTTTTTCCCTTCTTTCCTTCTTTCTTTCTTCTGTCTTCCTTACTTCCTTTCATTCTTTTCTGTCCTCTGCTTCTCACACTGTCCCTGGTTGTCCCCCCCAACCCTGTCTCCCCTAGTCTGGTACCCCAAATCCCAAAACCCCAATCTCTATGGGAGTCTCTACCTCTCTTCCCGCTCCTTCCCCCTCGTTTGGGTTCATTCCTCCCCAGCACAAAGTGTAATGATTAAAAGTATCCTTGTGACTGGGATTTCACCCTGCTACCAAGCCGGAGGCTGCAACCTCTCCCTCAGCACCTTGTGAAGGGCTGACATCTCCCCAGCTATTTAGGAGAAAGGGGAGGAAGCTAGAATAAGTGGGGTTGGGTTTTCTATTTCTCTTCTATTAAATTTGGAAGCGTAGGGAGAAAATAAAACTGATTTTTAAAACTTTCACCTTTTCTCTTGTCCCAGAAGCAATTAACACAGGTTCAAGTGCTAAATTTAATTTTCAAGGAAAGAAAAACTGCTCTGGTGTGCTTCCTCCAGGAGCTTCGGAGCCCTCTCCACACATACCCACCACACCCACCAGGCCCAGCCTGAACTCAGCAGTCTCCTGCAAGGCCCTTTTCCTAAAGATACTTACACCAAATCACAACTGTCATCCTGACAACAATAAGGCAGAAAAGCGAGTAATCACAGACCTAGGTCCGGTGATTTTTTTTTTCCCCCTAAGAAGCCACAACGTTTAAACTTGGTTTGCCCTAGACCGCAGGGTCTGACAAGACAATAACAACAGAAAAAGCTTTTAAAACCAATTTAGCACACGTGAAAATGTAATTCTAATGAAGAATCAATAGGCTGGCGGATCATTTTTCCTGGGACTCCTTGGAGAACCTGAGAGAGACTCTCAATCAATGGGGCGGGCAATGAGCAAAAGGGCCCAAGAGACAGTGTGGGACAAGGTGAGGGCTGAAGACAAAGAGGCGCAGAGCCTGAGGAAGGAGGCTGGAGGGAGGCTGAGGTATGGCGCTGAGCCCTGTGACTGGGCATCACTTTGCAGGCTTCCGGAGTCCCCAAGGCTCCAAGAGTATCAGAGCCAAGAGCTAAGAAAGCTCTTTCCTACTCTTGGTCCCTCTGGTATGGGACAGGCTGCTTAGCACAATGGCCTCAGCTGCCTGCCCCTGAGCCCAGGCCTCAGCCCTGGCACTGCCCCAACCCTGGGCCCTGTGTTCAGGTAACTGTGACGAGTTGGCTCAGGAGCAGGCAGGGACACTGAGCTGAGTGTGTGTGACCCCAGTTCAAAACACTTGGTTCCCCAGTGAGTGCCTCTCTGCTATGTGTGTCAGGAACTTTGGGTCTCAGTTCCTGCCTCTGAGCAAGAGTAACAAACGTGTCTGTGGTCACACTTCACATTTTATAAATCACTTCCACACAAGTTATCTTGTGAGAAACCTGTGAGAAGGGCAAGGATTATGACCACTACTTTAGAGAAGAGGTAACAAAGGCACAAAGAGCTCTGCAGTGAAGGTGTGACTCAGCGGGGTGGTGGCCCTTGTGTGTGACTGGGTGTGGTTCTGAGTAGGTGACAGAGAGGCTAACTATGTGTGTGAACATCACACGTGTGTGCAGTGGAGGAACCACATGAGAGTGCTTTTAAGTTTTTGTGCTCCTAGATTGGAAAATCACTGATTTAAAAAAAGGGGGGGGACTTGGCAAAGTCTGATGTTTTAAATCACAAATAATTGGAAAGGGATAATTTGGCCACAATTTGCCTGAAACGGCAGAAATTCATGTGCCTGTAGGAAGATTTTAAAAATTTAAGTTGGGGACCTATGACATAGGTTTTGCCTCTGGGCTCCTGTGCCCCTCCAGCTTCCTGTCCCTAGTTGTAAAATCTTTCTAGAAGACCTTCAGCATAAGTGGATGGGCCTTCCAATGAAGAACTCCAGTTCCTGGCCTAAGTGGACTCAGGGGGCCCCATGGACCTGGGCTCTGCTCCTTGCCTTGGTGCCTTTCTGCCTAGGGCCTGGAGGTGCGTGTATACAACATGGAGATGGGGCCAGCCATAGCCCCCTGCCTGCACACTGGGGCACTTTCCTTGACAGCCTCTCAGTGTTACTCAGCACATGTGAGCAAGGCTGTGTGAAAATGGAAGGCCTAGGGCAAGTAGTAGGGAGTATAAAGTAGGACAATGAGAAGGGGGTACATGGGTGGGGGTAGAAGTGGGAACAATAGTGCTTGAGAGGTATGTGTATGTAATAAGTAGGAGTACAAGAGGGTGCGTGTGAGAAAGTGGTGTGTATTAGAGGTTTGAGGGAGAATTTGTGACAAAGTGGTGAGAGGTGTAAATTCCAGATTGAAAGGACATAATGTGGGACAAGGGTAAGGTGAAACTTTGATCAGGGATGAAAGACCAGGAGTGTACTTAGGGTGTGAATCTGAGGGTCCCAGAAACGGGGTAAGAGGACCAGAATATTGTGAAATGGTGTGTCTCAAGCAGGTGGTCATCTGAGGGTGGCAGGAGTTAGCAGGGGTCTGGTCATTCTCCCTTGTAGGACCCTTAAGGCAAAGGAGCCAGGACTTTTCATTTTATTCTGAGTTGTTGTTTTTTTTAAATCCAGAACAAAGAGATTCTGAGGGATTTAGTGAGCAATTCGGCAATGTATTAGTGAGAGGGCTCTCCAAGGAGCAAATGTGTGGACCAAGAAAGTTGGGTGCATGGGTAGGGATCTTGGAACCTGACGCTGAGACCCGCGTGTGTCTGGCAGGTTGTGGAGCCTGATGGTGGGGAAAGTAGGATGGGGCGAGCGCTGTGAGTCGCGGGGAAGGGGAGCCACACAAAGTTGGGGACTGCATGAGAATGAAGGCGTCCCTGTAAGCGAGGCTGTAGACTGACGGGAAGCGTGTGACACTGAAGAAGAGGGGGTGGGGTAAGAGGGTGTGCTGTCGTCTAGGCTGGGGATTCGGTCTTTTGATGCCTCTGGCAGCGCGGGTGTCGCTTGCCTGCGGCTGGCTTGGGGCCTGGGGGCGTGTGCATGCGTGTGCGCCGGCGGAGAGCCCGGGGCTCCCCCGCGCGTGGCTGTGCCGCCGCACAACCGGCTGTGTGAGCGCGGGCGCGAGCGGAGCGCACAGCCGGCGGAGCGGGCAGCCTGGGTTATCTGAGCCTCTCGGTCTTGGGTGGCTGCGCCCAGATCTCCCGGCGGCCGCGGCAAAAGCGAGACGCGCTGTCCCGCCACAGAGGAGCGGAGAAGTGAGACCCAGGCCCAGAAGGCAACCGAGGGGGAGCAGAGTATGGAACATCGCGCGGGCCGGGCAGGTGAGAGCGGGGAGTGACAGAGGCAAGAGGGATGGCTGAGAAGGATGGGGGCGACCAAGCTGAGGGCGGACTCCACTCCTTTCTTGCCTGGTGGGGCCCTTGTAACCACTGGGGACTGGGCTCTAGGGCCTCTTCCCACCACTGGGGCCTCCTGGGCTTTCCCTCACAATGTCCTCTAAATCTACTAAAAACTTTCCACCCAGAAAATGTGTTTTTACAACTTCTCTTGGTCTCTTTGCAGAACCTGGCCTCTCCTTTCTGTTGTACATTTAGGACTTTGTCTTTCCACTTTCACTCAGGCTTCTAGAGTCCCAAAGGCATGATGTTCATACACATAGTTTGTATAAGTATTTTGCACAACTTCCTCCAAGTTGGGTGCACTGGGAAGGCTTTAGTTTCTAGTGGAAACGACATGTGGGTGTGTGTACATGTGTGCTAGTGGGTGGGGACATGCTGTGTGCACGTGTGAGAATCTTGTGTATTTGAGTAGAAGCCAAAGTGTAAATGCTAGTATAGATATATATGCCTAATATGTGTGGTGAGAGGGCTCTGCCCCCAAAATAAACAATTCAAGGGGGGCCTGGGACACTGGGAGGGATGGTAGGCCCCAGGGGACCCAATTGGGGACCCAAAAATCTAAGGGAGTGGAGGGCTGCAATCTCTCTTTTCCCCTTCCTTCCGTTCTCCTACAGGTCTGCCAACTCAACTCTGCCTGCCTACTAGATGCCCCAGAGTAGTGCAGGGTTGGGGGGTAGGGATCCAAATTTAGTTTTGGATTGGTGGGGAGGGAGAGGGTTGCATCAGGTTTCCAAAAGTTTACAAATAATTTCACAGAGGTCAAGGACTAAGTCCAGGCCCTTTTTGCCTCACTCCTCCTTTCCCCCCCAAATCTCCTTCCTCCTCTCCCTCTCCCTCCTCCACCCCTCACCAACTCAGGTTCTAATTCTTTCAACTGATAATCCCGTTTCCATCCTCAGCACTGCCCTTCCTCTAGTTTCCTGGCCCAGTCCCTGGACCACCTCCATTCCCCCTTGGGGGCCTTGTCCCCGCTGGGGGATCCGGAGCCCCAGGAGTGTCAACTGTGGCCTCCTGGGCTTTTAGGGCTCTGGGCCACCCCTCCGCACCAGAGGTTTAAGTAGGGAGATCAATAGCAAACAGTTGTAATGATCTAATTAATTATGGCAAAATTAAAAGCGAGTACAAAATCAATCTCTGATGGTGTTGAAGATGGAATTCAATTGAGAGCCCATCTGTGCACCCCCTCGACCGTATAAATATGCAGCCCAAGGACAGACCTAATGGCTGGGCCTTCCTGGGAACCTCTCTCCCCCTTTCTTCCTCTCCCGCATAGGGCTTCTCTCTCCCTCTGTCTGAATCTATTTTGCCTCGTGCTGCCTCCTGCCCCCACCCCTCTTTCCTTCCCTGCCCTGTCTGCTGAGGCTCCTTACACTCCCACTTTCCATTTTCCCGCAGGGAGGGTGGCTCTCCCTGCCTTGCAGGCCTGAGGTGCGTGGACCTGGTTCCCAGTCCAGGCAAGTCTCCCAGAAGGCGCAGCCAGGCCCCTCCCCAGCACCGCGGGAAGGAGAAGGCAGAGCTTTGTGGGGCATCCTTGACCGCCTGTCAGGGCTCTTATCCCAAGTTTCCAGGCGCTCAGGACACTCCAGACCAGACCAGAGCGCTTACCAGTAGCGGCTGTCCCAGTGCAAGGTGCAGAGCAGCCGGGAAGACTAGCTGCGTACCGCACTCCCTTTCCCTTCCCCTTTCCCCCCCCGCTTTTGCAGGTTCGGAGATCGCACTCCAGCCAGTCGCGGTTTGGGGAAGAGTGGGGAGGAGCTGCGGAACTGGGAAGGAGGCAGGGCTGTTTCTATCAGAAGGAAATCACTGTTCCCTTCGAAGCAGCCCCACCGAGCTCTGCAGCCTCCGAGCGGCCTTTGCTCTTTCTTTCTCTTCACCGCCCCCTCCCGCTCTTCTGCCCTCACCTCCACCTTATACGCGTCTGGCCAGTGCACAGCTTGGGGGTGAGAGGGACCCGTCCTCAGAGGTCCCCGGCGTCCCTTTTGGCCCCGTACGGCTAGTTCAAAATGACAATGACACACAAGAGCCAGCGAGCGTGCCTGGAATACTCCCGAGCGCAACCGCCGCAGCCGGGTTTGCGAAGGATACGGGTTTTATTTAGTGCCGCTGAGCCTTCTCGGGAGCAGCGAAAACCACCAGGAAAAAGCGAGGGAAAGAGGAGGGAGAGAGAATCGGCAACTAGTGTCAATTGTGGTCTTTGGCTATCGCCGCGTATACCCCCAGAACCATAAAAACAAGACCTTTATTTGATGTCCTCCCTTTTACTCCTCTGGCCTGTCCCAGCGGCTCTCAGGATCCCATTCGCTGGTCCCGTGCCTCTCCCTCCTGGGACCCTGGGCCCATTCCCTGGTTCACACTGAGTTCCCAGGGTTCTTTCTGCCCTAGGAGACCCCTCCCACTCCCTGGTCCTGCCGAAGGGCCCGCAGAGCCTGGGGGAGACACAGCCTGACGCCTCCCCCCTCTTTTGCCAGGCCTCCTCACCCCGTTATTAATTGCTGTGTTGACCTGCAGGATTGATTGGTGGCCCCGCTGGAAGAGGCTGCAGAGGCCTTGGCCTCCGAGCAGCCTCAGCTGAGGGCAGAGGGAGGAGGGGGAGGTGCTGGATATGGGTCCTGAGCTCCTACCTCAGCCCTGCCTGGGACACAGCTGTTTGCCTAGACACGCTTCTCCACCCCCCACTCTCCACAAACACACCTTTTACACACTCTTACAGCACTCAAACACACACTCCCATGATCCCCTCACCAAGAGACGGTCAGCCCCCAAGGAGACACAACAGAAATTCTTAATTGATTTAGAAATTGAAAGAGGCTTCCTCCCTCCATGAGTCAGTTTCTTCAATATATTCGTTAGCCGCGGGTCTAGACCTCCCCTCTGGTTAAGAGGTGGCGAAGCGGGTACTGGGATCCGAGCTTTTTTCTGTTTGAGATTTACTTTGCATCTTCCCCCCGTCCCTCAGGAACAGTTACCAAAAGTTAAGAAACATTCCTGGATGCGGGTAACCCTTAAAGTTTCAAACCAAAACACTTTTCCCAGAAAGAGCCACTGCCCTGATTCTGGAGGGATTCAGTTCAGCCCTTTTGTCTCAAGTTCGGGGAATGGACGGCTATGGACCGCGAGGGTGAAGGACCGAGGCTTGCAGCCACCGGGGCAGAGGTCTAACCCGACAGCGAAGGCCCTCCCCTTCCCAACTCTCCCCCGCCTAACTAACCCGGCGCGCGCACACATGCGCGCACACAGACTAACCCACACATTTACACGGACCCCGCAGCCACAGCGACACCCCCTGCCCCGACCCCAGGCCCGCGGGCCAGGAACCCCAGCGGGAGTGAGCTCCCGGGATGTCCAGCTCCAGGCTGGAGTGGGCGGAGGCGGCAGGAGTAGACCAACCTCGCCGGGTCCTCCAGAGCCCTGTTCTCCTTGGTTCTCTTCCTGTCTCATCAGTCCCCCTCTCCCCCGGTCCCTCTTCTCCCCTCCGCTCCGGTCCTTTGTCTGCTGCCACTTCACGGAGCCGATCAGCCCGTCCCCGCCTGGGCGGCCCTGCGCTTCTCTTCCCTGGGTCTCTGGCGGGTCTCCCCTGCCTTACCCGCTCCCGGCTCTGACGCGTTCTCCGCCTGCTCCTCACAACCGCACAGCTGATGGAAGAGGAGGAAGGGAGGGCAGGCTGCGCGGATGGATCCGAGAATGGATTTGGTGCTTGCTTGCAACTCCCGGACAACTCAGCCCGCCGGGCTTCTCCCGCCCCTCTCCAACTGTTCCTTCGCGCTGCGGAGCCGAGCTCCCTCGCCCGGATTTGGCCCCTTCTTTTCCTTGTACACTGGCTGTGGCTATTTCGCTCCCCCTGGTCTGCCTGGCAGACCAAATTTGGAGTTGCGCTCCCCCTTCTAGCACTCCGTTCCCTCTTAGCTGCTACTTGCGACCGCCTGCCCCCTTCCTCCGCAGCCCCCTTCGTCGCGGTGGCAGTGGCGGGTAGCGCCGGGTCATCCAGGGCCCACCGGCACTGTCTCCCTCCACCAAAGCCAGGTCAGGCTGCTGGCTCAGGGCCTGGCTGAGTAGAGGGTTAATCATTACTTCACCACGGACGCTCAACCTCACTCAGACTCTCTCACCCTGGCTTGGAGAGGAAGGGAAGGGACTTTTGGCCGGGTGGGGACCTCGGCATCGCCCAAACTTGCCTCTGCAGGCCTTCCAGAGACAGGTGCCTACTCCATTCGCTCAGCACCCCATTCACGTCCTTTTCCTCTTCACGCCTCTCCTCCCTACCACGCCTCCCCTTGGTCAGGCCTCTCCCCACTGTCTCATCTCTGCTCTGGCTTTGGCAGGTTGACTGCAGGTCCTGGGAAGACCAACTTTCTTTGTTTGGAACCGGACTGGACGGGATTTCCTTCCCCACGTCTCCGCCAACGGGCCAGCTCCTCCCGACGGTTTTGGCAGACTGGCCCAAAGGGGACCGCGCCTGAGGCCACAATTAACCCGGCTGTTGGGGGGAGGGGAGAATTTAACTGATCCTCTAGCAGCTGCGCTGTTGCAGTGGGGAGAGGGTGCAGGAAGAAGTGGTAATGAAGGAGTGGCAGGAAAGATAGAGAGTGGAGTGATAAACATGGATGGGGTGTGGTATAGTTAGTGGAAAGAAAAAATTCCTGAAGAAGAGGAACACAGGAAGGAAGGCGGTGAGGAATCCTCTAGTTACCTTTATAGGATAGAAGTTTGATGGAAAATACCATCCCCTGCCTTCCCTAAGCGCCCAGATCCCTCCCTTCCCTATCAGTGGAAGGTTAAGAGTTCAGAAAGCTAGGCACCTATTCTTTCATCTACTATGGAAATGTTTGATTTGCAAAATGCTTTCCTAGTGGCTTGCTCCACGGATAGGCAAGACAGATGTAATTATCCCTATTTTGCAGGCGAAAAAACTGAGGCTCAAAGAGGCAAAGGGACTGTGCAGGTGGTGGCAGCTGATCCTTCCCGTGGGCTGTGGGGTGAGTGGTCCCTTTAGCTGTACAGAGGTCCATGAGTGTGTGTGTGTGGGGGGGTGGGGGCACAGCCAGTGTCCAGGTCTGACCAGGGCCTCACGGGCCTCTTGCCCCACCACTTAGCTTGTTCTCTGTTGGACAGAGCCCTCTATTCCTACCCTATAGACCTGATGGCCCGTTTCCTCCTGGCTTGACTATTTTTTCGGCTCCTCAGTCGGGTGACCCACCGGCGGCAGCCACCTGGCAGGCCCGTGCCACTAAGAGGCCGCTTTGGTGGCCAAGTGGCTAGCATTGTCGTTTCCCCTCAAAAGGGCTGCGAAGGGCCGGGCGTGTCGCTTGGACCTCTAGTGCGGAGAAGCCGGGTTAAAGGGGGAGGGGCAGGGGAGGATAAAGGCGCAGCACGTGCGCGGGGCCGCCACAGGACCAACAGACCGAGCGGGCGGGGCCAGCCGAGAGTCAGGCCCCCTGGGCTTCTCTCGGGGAGCCCAAATATTAGGAACAAAAGCGGGAAAAGAAGAGTACAAGCAGGAGGGAGGGAGTGAGCAAGGGAGGGAGCGAGGAAGCAGAAATTAGGGGGTCTTAGATAAAAAAAAAAAGGAAAGTAGCTTTAGGGGGAATGTGCCGTGGAGTGTGAAATTGCAGCCCATGGTGCTCCATATTGTACCAGAAGCTCTTCCAAAAAAAAAAAAAAAAAAACCATCCTCCAACGTGACCAGAGGGCTAGGAAGGGGGAGGGGCAGGGAGAGAATGGGGAGGAGGAGGGGACAAGGCCAGGCGGGAGCTGGTCCGGCGGAGCTGGAGAGGGGGCCGGGTGCGTGCGCCCGCTGCCTGGGATCTGATCTCCGAGTGTGCTTCCCGGCGTGTTGCCAGGACCCTGGGGGCAAGTGGGCCGCGGCCGTCCGGACTTGGATTATTAGACGAACTTTTTATTTCCTTCCTTTTCTCTTTTCTTTTTCTTTCTTTTTTCTTTTTTTTTGGGGGGGGGGTGGTGGTGACTTCCAAAACTGGGAATAATTCAGGAAAGGAGCTCGGCTGCGGAGCATCTGCACTGCGCTACCCTCCTCCATTTCTGTTTCTCTTCCCTTCGGACTAGTTTTTCCCCCCTCGGTTCTAAACAGCTTTTTCCCCCGCCCTGAACTTTAATGCGTTTAATTTGGTCCGCGCTGTGGGGAGCATTTCCTAGGGAGATACATTTAATTTCGGAATTTCTAATCCCCTCCCTGAGAACCCAGGCCCTAGCTCCCCTCGCCGTTCCCGGGAGGTGTCAGGAGTAGAAGGAGGAAGGCAGGCCCAGGCCACCCGGGCAGGGCGCAGCTGGGGGGCTCTCGAGTCCTCCTCCCCCCCACCCCCACTAGGGCCCCCGCGGCCCAGCCGCCTTCGCGAACAGCTCGAGGTCGGGCGCCTGGACTCGAGGTCAGGGCCCTGCCTGCGGAGGGGAGGCAACCACGCCTCTGCCTTTCCTTGCCGGGGCAGAAAGCCCTGGGCCAGGGACCGGGAAACCGGAAAATGAACAGAAGGGTCGCAAAAGGAGCGGGTGCAATTGGGACAGCGACAGCGTTTACACATGCACTTCGCTTCGTGCACAATGTGCCTAGAAACGCATTTTGAAGTTTGGGGTGCTAGTCGCGCTTTGTTTTGGCTTGGGGGCCTGTGCATGTGTATATTGTGGGGGAGGAGAGAGGATCTCAACGGAGACCACCGCCTCCTACACCCCGGGAGAGTAGGTTCCAGACAACCGGAGACTCAGGCGGGCTGCAGCTCCACTAGAGGAAGGAGGCAAGGGCGGGGGCGCCGGGCGCCAGGCAAGACTGGCAGGGAAGGGAGAGGAGAAGGCAAAGGAACGGAGATCCACTAGGAAGATTTATTGGGCAGATCAGATGCACAGAGGCGGCTAATGAAGCAAATCCCGAGATGGGTATCAGAGCAACTCCCCAAAAGTTTATTTGCCTTTAAATTTCCGCAGGGAGGCGGGCGCCTTGTTTGAAGTGTAAATGCCCCTAGGTTGGGGGGTGGAAGGGCCGCTTTGAAAACACCAGAGAGAAAAGGTTCATTTAGAGGCAGACGGGAAAAGCAACCAACCCTGACAGGTTGGAGCCGGGGTTGTGTTTGGGGTTGGGTTGTTTTCTTTCTTTCTCTTTCTTTTCCTTTTTCCTCTTCTTTCTTCTTTCCTTTTTTCCTTCTTGCTTTTTTCTCCTCTATCAGGCTCTATAGAAGAAGAAAGGAGAGAACAGGAAATGGAGCATCACAGGGAGAGGACAGTGCCTAAAGAGAAATCTGTAGGCCAGCCCTTCAGCCTGGAGCCCTAGGAGAAGGCAGAGCCTTGGCTGAAAGGGTTTCTAATCCCCAGGGAGCAGGTTTCTAGACCTAGGAATCTGCTGGAGCTGAGGAAGCTGCCAGGGGCTGACTTGGGGGGAAGGTGAGAGTCCAGCTAGTGCAGTGCTGAGGAAGGTTCCTAGGAGGGGGGAGTTTTAGAATCTTAGAAGTATCATGGAGGGAGTCTTCACTTCTCAGGGGGTACATGTGAAGGACAGGTATGTAAGTACAACTTCCAGCATACTTTGTGCATTAAGTTCCCGTCTTTGCAAAAGGTGAAGATGCCTCTTTTCAAATGCCTGTGGTCTGCATCCACACTTCATCATATGTGTAATACAGAGATGTGAACAGCTGGTTCTAGAAAAATCTGTCAGTCTATGTGAGGAGGGGGTTCTGCCCACAGTCTTGCTTCTCCAATAGTTCAGACTCCCCAAAACTTAACTTCCTGGACCAACACAGGGAGAGGTGGGGCAAAGGGTTCCTTGAGATCTGAGCTCCTTTCAGTAAGGACCCTTCCTCGATACTTTCCCCCCACCCCAATTCTGGGTGAATTACCTCCCAGAAGGAAGCCCAAGGCTGTACCAGCTAATACCACCTGAGAGCCCTTTACTTCCAGGCCTGGAAGCCTTTCCCTTTGGGCTGTGGGAACTCTGTTTTCCTTTTTCACTTGCCACACGAAGTGAGTGCGTGTTCGTGGGGTTGTGAGGCCAAAGCAAACCCGGGAGCGCCATCTGCAGGTCTCGAGAGGAAGAGACTGACCTTCGAGGCTGGACCCTGCGCCTTCAACCTCCTGCCCAAGGGAACCAGCTTGGCCGCCAAGGGAAGTGGGTGGGGTAGGGGTTGCGAGAGAGGGGTAAGGCAGAAAGGGGTGTTTCCTCCCAGAAGGTACCCCGCAGGTGGATTAAGCGGATCCGGCTCAGGAGGATCCAGGAAGTAGGGCAAATGCTAGGATCCCAGCAGAACCGGCCCCCTAAGGAGTGGGAGGCTCAGAACCCAGTTGGGCTGAGCCTGGTGCTAGCTCCGCCCGAGGATTAAGGGCGCCCAGAAAACCCGGGTGTAGGAGACCCAGTAGGAGTCTCCTTCTGGCTGAGTCGGGCGGGTGCGGCCTCCATCCTAGCTACCACCTGGGCTCCAGCCAGCGGGACAGCGACGCGAGTCCGAGGCGCTTCCGCGGGCGCCAGGGTCTGTTGGCAGGGGCCGGAAGCGCCTCGAGTCCGGGAGGCAGGAGCGCAGCGCGGGCTTCCCTGAGCCGCCCTTTCGTAGACCTAGAGAAGCAGGGGGAGGGGACGAAGGAGGGAGAGAGAGTTAAAACATCAGCTGAAGTGCCAAGATGATTTATGAGACGAGGGAAAATATTTCATAAAGATCTCCCGGATATTCTGTACTTAACCAGTTAGGAGACAAAGGGCTTCTCCTGCCTGGTGCGTGCGAGCGGACCCGAGCGAGAGAGGGAGCGAGTGCGGACCAGGGCTGCGGAGGCTGGGCCAGCGGCTCCGGCAGGAGCGGGGCCCGGCCGAGCGCGCTGCGCCCCCTGCGCTAGCTCCGGAGCCGCGGAGCTGCTGGGGGCGGCTCTCAGCCTCGTTCGAAGCCTCTTCTCCCCAGCCGGGGAGAGCCAGCCTTGGTCTCTCGCGCTCTCTGCCGCCAGCCACCAGCCGTTCTGCACTGTCTCCCTCCCCAAGCTCTCCTCCTCGGCCACCCCAGGGTCCAGGAGCCAAGTCCCCGGGCTCTCCCACTGTCCGTTGGGTCCCACTGAGGCAGGTGGGTCCAGCTCGATTCTAAACCGAGCGTTTTGGGCTGCCCAGACCCCTAGGGGTAAGGGGACGAGGGAAGCTCTACACTTAGCCGCGCGTGGGACAGGACAGGACTAACTGCCGGGCACTTTGCCCCGGAATGAGAATTGGGGGGTGCGTGGGTGGAGAGGTACCTCAGGAAGGAAAGGCGAAAGGGAAGGACCAGAGAGAGGAAGGAAAAACCAGGAAGGAACGGAAGGGAACTCAGAGCGGAGACTAGGGGGGTGAAGACTAGGAATGTGGACTCGGCTCGGTGCGGCGTGGCCCATACGGGCACTGGCCGGTGGATGGCAGGGCTCGGTGAGTAGGGACCGCGAGCCAGGCTTCCGAGCGCGGTGCGCTGCGCGGCCCTCCGTCGTTGCCTGAATATTCATTAGACTGGCAGCTCTTTATCCTTATCTAACGTTTATCTTATCGGCGAGTTTCGTTTCTCAGTGTAGTTTTAATCCCGGGCTCCCCTTCCCCCTCCCCCTGGCCCGCTCCCCTCCCTCCCTCTTCCTTCGCTCGTTGCTCCCTCCTCCCTCCCGTTTCCCCCTCCCTCCCCTCCCCTCACCGGCACCGGAGTGACAGGCGCGGGGCCCTCCTCGCCGAAGCTCGGGGCTCCGGCACTGGCGAATCACAGAGTGGTGGAATCTATTGCCTTTGTCTGACAAGTCATCCATCTCCCAGCGCGGGGAGGAGGAGGGGGTCTGGAGGGGGCTTTGCAGCTTTTAGAGAGACACACACCGGGAGCCGAGGCTCCAGTCTCCGGCCGAGTCTTCTCGCAGCCGCAACCCACCTGGGGCCAGCCCAGTACTGCCGGCGCCGCTCGGCTCCCTCCCTCCCTCCCGGCCCTTCGGCCGCGGCAGAGTGCGCCTGCCTTTTCCGGGGGCGGGGGCCCAGCTTGCGCTCTCCCCTCCCGAAGGCGCCCGCTCGGACAACCCAAGGATTGCTACTTCTCTGCCAACTTCGCCAACTCACCGGCACTTGGAGCGGCCCGGCTTCCAGCCCGGCGCCCTCGGGCCGCCCCAGCGCCTCGTCCTCTCCGATCGCTGCCTCTCGGATGACCAGGTTCCAGGGGAACTGAGCGAGCCGCCTCCCCCTCCCAGCCTCAGCCCTGGCCGCAGTGGCCGCCAGCGCCATGCGCCCCCAGATTCCCCCCGCCCGACCCGCCGCCTCTGGGCCGTTCTGCTGACCGCCCAGCCCCGAGCCCAGACGGTGGGAAGTTGCGGCGGCTGCGGTTGCAAACTCCGGCGGGTCCCGGAGGAGTCCTCGCGGGGAGCGCAGCGCGGCGCCCTCAACCCCTGTGCGCCCCGCGGCAGCCGGGCACCTGCTCACCCCCCCACCGTCCCTCCCTTTTCTCCTCAAGTCCTGAAGTTGAGTTTGAGAGGCGACACGGCGGCGGCGGCCGCGCTGCTCCCGCTCCTCTGCCTCCCCATGGATATGCACTGCAAAGCAGACCCCTTCTCCGCGATGCACCGTGAGTACCGGCGCCCGGCTCTTGTCCCAGCTAGGGGCTCCATGTTCCAACCCCGTCCCGTCCTGCCGCGGCCCTGGCCCCCTGTGCTCAGGTCCCACCTTGGAGGCCACGTTGGCTTCTCCCAGTTCCCCCTTTCGTTCTTCCTCTTTTCCTCATTTCCCAGTTGTTTCTAAAGCCTCCAGTTTCTCTCTCTTCTGCCTTCTGTCACCCATACTTCTTCTACCTACCTTCCTACCTTCCCTGGTGCCCATCACTTGCCTGCCTTCCTTCCACCTGCTCCTTCTTAAGTCTTGGATCCACAGCACCGCCATCCAGGCTCCAGCCACCCTATTCCCTGGTCACTCTCTTGCCTTGGGCTGGGGAACTAATGCGCTGGCAGTTTTCAGGGTTTTGCTTGTGTTGTGTTTTCTCTATCTTGTCTCTCTTCCCACCCCCTTTCTGTTTGCCTCCTCTTGCTCCCTCTCCTCATCTATACCTTTCTGGAACTTAGAGTGTGGTTGTCCAGGAGAAGACTCCCAGCATTAAGCACCCTCTGGGTCAGAAGTCAGGCAGAAGAGTGTGGGGGGTGGGGTGCCCCCTTCTGACCCTCAGCTCCCAGCATCTCTGTGCCCTGCCAGCCCAGCCAAGGCTTCTTGTAGGCTGGTTTGCAATACTTCTCTCCTCTTTTTTCCCCCTATCTCCCTTTCCTCTCCTTCCCCTTTTCTCCTCCTTGAGTTGGGAGTCTGAGATTGGCAGGATGTAGTAGTCCTCTTTTTCCCCCTCTCCCCAGGAGGTGCTCTAAAAACAAAGAGGGGTTCCAAGGAGAAATCGAAGTCAGTGAGAGATGGAGTAGAGGAGTCTTTCAGGCGGCCCCTGGGCAGAGCAAGGCTCTGCTTCTAGTTCTGGAGGCTCTTTGCCCACCTCCCACTCCCTGGTCAGGACCGTTTAGCCAGCCACCTGGCCAGGGGGTAGGCAAAAAGGGAGAAAGTGAGGGGGTGGGGGTGGGGGGGAGAACAAAAGGAAGGCAAATGCCAAAGCTGGGGAGAAAGGACAGAGAAATCAAAACAAGAGAAAGGAAATAAAAGAAAACAGAAAGAATGTGACAGAAAAAGAAGAGGAGAGAAAATAAATGAAAAAATAAGAAAAGAGGGAATTATTTTGATGAAATTTGAATTTATCTAATTCATATCATATGTCTTTAGCTTGGAAAACAATTCAGAGATTTTTTTCCAGGCTTTTAGAAAGATAAATAGATTCTAAATAAAAACCATCTCCTCCTCTGTAGATTAATAATTAAAGATAATTTGTAACTTTTCACAGGGAAACTTTTTAGACCTGGCTTGGATCTGTGCTTCGGACAAAAGAGCCGAAGAGAGAGAGCTGAATTTTTCTCTAAGCATATATTTAGCGTTACAGGGAGGATCTTTAAAAAATACTCCTGGGATAAAATATATTTTCCTAAATAATATCCAAGCACGGGAAATCCGAGCCAGGGGCCTCGGGCTGCCGCGAGTCTCTCCGAGCAGAGCCAGAAATCCAGGCTCCTTTTCCGAGGTAGTGGAACCGGGTCCACACGCCGTCTTCGCCTTGCCCGCCGGCCTCCGGGCCCGGCTGCCTCTACTCTCGCACTCCTCTCTGGCCGATTCCGTTGGGGACCTGCCGAATCCCGGCCGCCCACTGGGTGCCACTTTGAAACCTAAAGAGGACCAAGGCTAGCGGAAGGTGGTCGGAGGAAGGGAGAGACCACGGCGCTGGCGGCGAACGAGCAGGCAAGTCGCCGCCGCCGGAATCGGCGCCGGCGGCAGTGGCGCATTCCAGGCCCGACTCTGCGCCGGCTCCGGTCCCCAGTCCTGGACTCCTGTCGTGCCCCCTTCTCCTCCTACCCCTTAGATTGGGTACGAGGGGCCGGGCCCGGAGCCCGGGGAAGCTGAATTATTCATCTTTAATCTGCCCGCAGCTGCCGCCTTTTCATACCGGTAACGCGAGTTCTCCCGGGGCCTAAATTATTGATGGTCCGGGTTTGGAGGGCGGGGAGGGGTGAGGAGTGGGGCTAGAGGTAGGGAGACTAGCGGAGATGGGGGTTAAAATAAGAGATTCCGGCCTTCACCAGCCTCCAGATCTGACGCTTCTCCCCAGGGATTTCTACCGCCCTTACTCTCCTTCCCCTCAGAAGGGGACGGGAAAGAATTGAGCGGGACGCAGATGTCCCCGCTTTCTCCGAAAGTCGCCTGAGGCTAGTAGGGCAGGGGCGGCAGGTTGCCGGCTCGGTCCGGCCCAACTCGGCCGCTAGAAGTCTCTGAGCTTGGATTGCTCAGTAACTGCGGCTGCGGGTTGATCGCTCTGAGTGCAGGATTTCTAGACTGCTTTAGGCCAGAGAGAATGGGGCACCGGGCAGCGCTCTCAGGCCTGGCATCCGGTAACCACCTGGGCTCCGTGGTGGAAAGCCGGAGCTGGAGTCGGGTTGGAGACCCAGCGCCCTCCTCTTGGCCAGGCGAGCAAACGCCCTGGCTGTGCGGTGTCCTGGGCGGCTGCCGAGATCTAAGAGGTCGGAGGGACGAGAGCTGGCTTGGGCTGGCTGCACAGGGTGCCCCGTGAGCCCTCAACTCGCCTGGGCGACCTGTACCAGGCGACCTGGGCGAGGCGGTGGGCCCCGAGCCTGGCGCAGCGCAGCAGACCGGCGAGCCAAAGCAGCCTGCGTTCTCTGGCTGCTACGCGCGACGCGCTGCTCAGCTCTGCCTCCCTGCCTGAGCGCAGCCAATTCAGGGTCCCTACCTCTTCAGTCTTCCCTCCTCCACCTGGCTTTCTCTGAACTTTAGACATTAGGGAGGCGAGAAGAAAATATGGACCCTCCAAATACCTGAAGATAGAAAACATAAAGGAAAGGAAAATTCGATAAAAAAAACAGAACAAAACAAAAACACAGGGAAAGAGGTGGGAAAACTCCAATCCGATTAAAAATAAATACAAGGAAGAAGGTAGGGTGCAAAAGGGGAATGTCAGGGACTTAGAGATGTCCCTCTGTGTGCTGGGAGCCTTTATGTACGGAGTCACCCAGACCCCCCAAAATTATCCGCCTCCAAGCACGCCGCCCCGCACGCACCGACGACTCCCTCTAGCGTGCGGCTCAGGCGGGATCCCGCTCCGTGCAGGTTCCGTCCTCTGCCTGGCTCTTCCTTTTCTTTCCTACATTCTTTCTTGCTGGCATTCATTCCCCCTTTGCTGTTTCCCCCGTTCTCCCCTATTTTCTCTTGCCCTGCGTCTCCATTCTTTCCCTCCCTTTCTCCCGTGCGTCGCCACGTTCTTTCCCAGCCCTCCATTTAGCTTCTGCGCTTCCGCGTCTCTACCCGCCGGCAGGTCCAATCCCCAATCCTCCGCGTTGTGGTCCGCGGGCCACCGTTCTCCCGCGGCTCCGGGAACATGCCCCTCCGCCCTGCCTGCTTCCTTCGCACGTCCTGGGCCGCGGACCCTGACTAATGGCTCGTCCCTGCTGTGTGGGGTGTTGTGTTTTTTTTCTTGTCTCTCCCCAGCAGGGCACGGGGGTGTGAACCAGCTCGGGGGGGTGTTTGTGAACGGCCGGCCCCTGCCCGACGTGGTGAGGCAGCGCATCGTGGAGCTGGCCCACCAGGGTGTGCGGCCCTGTGACATCTCTCGGCAGTTGCGGGTCAGCCACGGCTGTGTCAGCAAAATCCTGGGCAGGTGAGGGCCTCTAGCTGCCCCTGGGAGACGCCCTGCCTCCTTCCCCCCGCCGGCTCTGGGTCTCCAGCCCCAGGACTTGGCTAAAAGTCGAGGATGCCAGCGGGAGAGGGAGATGCCCAACCCCGAGGTATCTGGAGAGCTGCTCCTTTTGGAGAGGGCGCTCAGGTGGTGGCTGAGGCCCTAGGAGCCAGGGTGGAGCAGGGTCATACAGCGCTTTCCCAGCTCTAGGGTCCTCACGGGGAGGCAGCTTGATTGCGGTCTTCAGAAAAGGGGGGACACCTCTTCTAGCAGAGTTAATGCAGAGCGAGGGGTTGGAGGAATAGTGTGAGGAGCGAACGGGTCCCCAAGAGCATAAAAATCAGCAGTGGGTAGACGGAAGGAGGGTTTTGGTTCTCATAGGGGCTCTGCACTCAATGGGAAAGGGCTGGAGGTGGTGCCTCAGCCCTTGTCAGCCTGGAGGCCTGGAAACGCTGTTCCTCCTGCTCTTCCCAAATGAAAGGTCGGGCTTTCACTCCCCGGGGCGCCTATTCCAGCGGGTGTGCTGGCAGCCCTTGGCATGACCGCCTTCCTGGAGGGAGTGTCCTTCTCACCCTCCCCTTCATCCTCTAATGCGCCCTTGCCCTAGCCAAGCGCCCTCTGGAAGCCGGCTCAGCCACGCTGGACCTTTTTCCTCTGCGTGGTTGCCTCAGGCGGGAGAGTGGCTCAGCGGCTCCGGAGCCTGCACCCCCCTGCCCCTGCCATGGTCGCTTCTCCCTGACTCCGCCGGCCTTCCCGGGGCAGGTACTACGAGACTGGCAGCATCAAGCCCGGAGTGATTGGCGGCTCCAAGCCCAAAGTGGCAACGCCCAAAGTGGTGGACAAGATTGCTGAATACAAGCGACAGAACCCAACTATGTTTGCTTGGGAGATCCGCGACCGGCTCCTGGCTGAGGGCATCTGCGACAATGACACCGTGCCCAGCGTTTCTTCTATCAACAGGTGAGCAAGCCACCCCTGGCTATAGGGTGGGACTCCAGCTTCCAGTTCCTGCCCACTAGGGCACCCCAGCACCTGATATTAGAATCTTGGTTCTTTCTTCAGCCTCTGCCCTTCCTCCCCAACTTCCAGCTCTAAAGTCTTTGGGGTAGGGAAAGGGCACCTGGGAGGCAGACAGACAGACAGACAGACAGGGCTGTCTCCAGCTTAGGGCTGGGTATTCCCTGCCAGGCTTCTCCCGCCGGAGTACTGGAAATGAATCCAAGTGTTTGTGGTAATTAAGACTCCAAGATTACGCGCCTTGGTATCTAGAGACAATCACAGCCCACAGCCGAAGCCTTTAAAATGACCAGTGTCTATTCATCGCCTCCAAACAGACTTCCCTTTCTAAAGGCATGCTCCCTTCCCCAGGGGCAGCTGCCTGTACTGGCTCCCCCACCCTCCCTGCCAACTCCCACAAAGCTTGCCTCCCCGGAGCCCAGACCTTGCGAGCCAGCTCCGCACAAATTTCCGGCCTGCAAGCAGGAATATCTAGGCCTGCAGAGCAAATGCCAGCCACCAGCCAGCAATTGGCAGGGACTAGAGGGGCTGGACAAGGAGAGGGACGCCAGGCAGGGAGGGAGAACTCTGGATTCAGAGGCTGAACTTTAGGAGATGCCTCTAACCACCTGGGTCCTTATGTCCAAGCCTAAGTGTGCACTGATGACAAGCTCAGGCACGTGGGGATAACACAGGCTGGAGTCAGCTCAACATATACTAGCAGAAGATAGTTAGTATCCCACTCCCCAAGCCATTCCAAAATGCCCCCAGGGAGGACACATTTACACATTCCATGTACATATACCTGGCCAGTGTGCAAATGTATCTGTCTATCTGTGGTGGGTATAGCACACATAAGCAGCAGTTGGATGCAGGAACCCAGGATAGCTTTACCATCACAGAACTGTACAACCTGACATCAGCAGAGACTCTGTACAAGTTCCAGATAACCTTGGGCAGCCTTTCAACCCCTGCCCCTCATTTTAAGGCAAATCCCCAAATGAGATGAGGGTTAAGGGTTTCATACCCTTGTTATTCTTTGCACTCTTCATGGGCTCATTATCAGGACAACTAATAATTCAGATGGTGCTTTTTTCTGTAACTGGCATCACGTATCAAGGTGGTTTTTTTTTTTAATATTTTGCAAATGATATGGAATTATCCCAAATCATCCTGAAAACAGCAGGTAAAATTAGCTGGTAGAATGTACCTTGGCTAAAGAAGATTCCCTCTGCCACTCTCGTGCTGTAACGTACTGCGAGGCGACCCCAGAAATTATCCCGGTGTGTGCCATCTGTATTAAAATGGTTATTCAGTTATGAACAGGGTAACATAATACTGATCAGCTAATTATACACCCTCCGAAAACCCTCCAGCTCCCTGGGCCTGGCTCAGCTAGGTATTGAAAGCATAGCAGTTGACATTCAGACACCTTCCAAAGGAGCTGGAGAAAGACACTGGGTGGTTTGGAGGGTGGGGGTAATGAGTCTTTTGCATTTTAAAGCCAGAAGAGGCGGCTGGGGAAGCTTTGGGGCTGAAGCTGGAGTGGCGGTTAGGGAAGGAAAGGGGACAAAGCATTGTTTTCTGAGCCTGCCAGAGATTTATCCTCTTGGCTGGCTATTGGTTCTGGGAATGAGTTGGAACTGGGGTCTTGGGAGGTGAACAGCCCTGCTGAGGAGCCATGGTGCTGAGACTGGGTGCTGACGTTCTGGAGAGCATGCCGTTGTTCGTGATAGGATTTGCTTTGGAGGAACCCATGACATGTGTGGTTAAGGCCGTTTGCCCCTCTTGATGGGCGGAGGATCGGAGTAATCAAGGCAGCTATGGTGGCAGCACCCCTTGCCTCCCTCTCCCCCACATATACCCCTCACTGGCTGAGATGGTTTTGGCTTAGGTAAAAGTTTGGGGATGCTCTAATCCTGAAAAGCCATGGAGAGCAGGGGACAGGTGACCCCAGGATCAAGCTCCAGAGGCCTTGAAGTGCATCTGTTAGAATTGGGAGAAAGTACAGAAGTGAGTCTCAGGTGAAACGAGAGTGGGAGAAAGAATGGCCTCAGCTTGACATCTCCAACAGCTGCAGCATCTCGTCAGTGTGGAGCCCTATTACCTGAGGGGCAAGGAGACTGAAATAGCCATCTGTGGGCAGGTGTGGCTGTAGATGGAGAAAAAGTGGGAAGAAAGGAATGGGGAAGCCACTGACAGCATGTGCAGACAGCCCTAGGTCCAAAGGTAGGCGTCCCAGCTTGCTTTGACAACAAGGAGTAGTCAGCGTATTCTCAATTTTGCTTTGGGAGAGAATCCTACCGTGGTTCATATTTTGGAAAGAGTTTTTGGGGCTTCCCAGTGTGCTGCTGAGTCGGGGCTGGTGGGATGCATCTGGGCCTGATGCCCTTAGCTTCATCCCGGTAGGGAGAAGGGTTATCTGAGGCGTGTTGTTTCACCCTAAAGCCTAACAAAGGCGGGTGTTTCTGCTGGTGCTTATGATGTCAGAAAGTTTGTGAAATCTCACTCTCTGTGGGAAGAGCCTGGAGATTTTCCCCGGTGCAGAAAGTGCGATGCATTGGAACGGGTGGTTCTCGAGATGCGAGCTTGACTATTGGTGAGCTGCCCACGTGTGTTGGGGACTTCATAACTGTTATGAGTGAGGGTGTGCATGTGCCGGTGGTTGGCAAGAAAGGGAGTCCACAAATGCTCACCCACCTGAGCCAAATTGTAAGGTTTTTCATCCTTTCCTCCTCAAAACAGATGCTGTCGCCGCACTTGAAATATGCTGTTATATTTATAAACTAAATTGCTTTTCATGCTTTAAAAATGGGTTTGGCTTTCTCTGATCCTGTCACGATAAAGGTTTGGACAGCCAAGCCACATTCTCTATTGGCAAATCCTCATAGAAATACCTCTGTGAGCCAAAGGAGTAGGTCAGGGAGACCTCCCACCCCACCCCCACCCTCAGAGACCACTGTCAAAAATCCAGAGGGTTGACTGGATTGCTTAATCTATGGAATTTATCTGAATCATTCTCAATATTGGGTGACTGATCGCTGAGCATGGAGTTGCCAGTTCTTCAGCTTGTACGCTGTTGTTATAGAGGGCAGGTGTTTATAAACAGGTGACTTGAGATTGAAATGGCCTGCTGTGGGAAATGGCCTGCAGGGGGGAAGAGATGGAGGGAGATCCATGCTACTGAATGGGGAAAAGTCACCTAGTTACATCCCAGAGCAATTGACTAGGCAGGAAAGATTTTCCTGATTATATGCCAAAGTCTCTGGTTTAGCTGTTGCTCTGAGAACAAGAGAATACAGTTCCTTGAAAGAACAGGCACAAACTCCAGAAAGAGTCTAGGGTTACTGAAGATCCCCTCAGGGCACTCTCTTGGAATGAGCTGACGAGAAGGCCATCACTGTCTTAACTTTTTGAGCCTGTCCTACACTCGTTGGGATCAGGGCACTCCCTGTCCCTAGATCTTTGGAGTGTATTCTTCCAGAGTCCATTTCTCACTGATCACCTGCTACCGACACTCTCTCTTCGCCTGTTTGGCTCTAAGAGAGCATACTCATTCTCCTAGCAGGGGCAGCACTGGCGTCAAGAAGGCTCTATAGCCCCAGAGCTATTCACAGGTCTTCATCAGAGCTCTGGCAGTGGAGTGGCAGTGGTCTACCAGCTGTTCATTGAAAGACCTTTCCAAATAACCTGGGAGCCATTCATCCTAGCCAAGGGAATGCTGAGGACGTGTTCGGGGTTAGGGTCTGTGTCTCCCCCTCTGAAACTGAGGTTCTAGAACACTGCATGTTTGACGCTTGGATCTCACTTGGCATGAAGCTAGGCCAGAGGGGTAGCATTTCCTGCCACATCTCCATACACTTGCTGCTGTTTGGTGGTCAGGCTATTGGTCTCATGGCAAAGAGGCAAGGCAAGTTGATGGGCTTAGACGATTTCTACCCTCAGAGGAATGGGAGAAATATGGACAGAGAAGTTGCCTTCTGTGGCCCTGGGCCTACCAGACCAGACCACAGATAGCAAATACACATGTCAGTTTCTGTCTGAGAAGCCTTGCTTACCTGTCGCTTCCCAAAGAGGGTCTCCTACTGCTTCCCAAAGAGGTCACCCACCATTAGAATCACTTTGAAACAGGTATGACTATTGATTCTCTTATTCCTTAAAATGAGCTGGAGTTGTCCTCCTAAAAAGCCAGTTTTTTTCCTTTAGTTATTTTAGACTTCTTGGCCAGCAGTCATATTGGTCTGTTTCCCTGCTGGCTGGGTTAGAGTGGGTGTTCAGGCCACAAAATAGCTTTCAGATGAGAGCAATGGCTGCGTTCCCTGAGTTCTTACCTCAGCTGGTAACTCTTGAGGAGAGGCAGACAGGAGGGGTTGTTCTTTAAGAAAGTTCCAGGTGGATTTTGGAGGGTTATGCAAAGAAGGAAAGAGAAGGAAACCCCTAAATAAATAAATGGTGTCCCAACTATTCTGAGAACTCAATAAAACAATAACATCAAAATGAAGAGGCATAAATCTTATGTCTGCACAGGTAACCCACTCAATTGCTTTTATTATTGCTCAGGCTGCCTCCATTTATTACCGTCCATAGCCTGGGCCAAGGAGGTTACGTGGAGGGTGGTCTCCAGTGCAATCCTACACCCCGAGAGGCAACAATCAACCCATACAGCCAGGGATTTCGATGGGAACTCAGGAAGGGCCCATCTGTCTGCATGAAAACCAATCAATAACTCTGTAACCAGAGCCCTTGTCACAGGGAAATGGACAACACAACAGTTCAATATAGGGGCCACAGGGGGAATTAGCCAAGTGGAGATGGGAAAGGCAGGAGCAGGGAAACTGGGTGCCAGGAGAAGGGAGTATTGGGGAGAGAGTGGGGTATGGCAGGGGAGAGCAGTAGATTGGCTGAGAGCAGGATATGTGAGCATATTGACACAAGGGGAGAATTACTGTGCAGAGTAGATCCAGGAGACGAGAGGCACCGTTGGAAGTTGGGGTGGGAGGGAACAGTTGGGAAATGGACTTGTTGTGGTACACATGGGATCATATGGTTGTTTATGTGATGGTATGTGTTTGTGGACTAGAATATTACAGCTTTCAGAGAAGAGTAGTGATAGTACTGACTGGTGCAGAAGATGAATCAATCCTCCCACCACCACCACCACCACCACCACCACCACCACCACTACCAAGAGCCTGCACTCTGAAGAGCAGGCTCCTTATGAGCTCACGTGGGATAGGGGTCTTGCTTCCCAGCTTTCTCAGCAGGACTGATAAAAGAACACCGTAAGCCATCGTCTCCTCCCAGCTTTTTAGATCTTTAGCTCGAGCTTCGCTGCAACGTTGCCTCTTAATGCTCAGGTCTGTCCTTAGCCGCTCCTTGTTGCTACCTGGAGTTGAAAGCTACAGCTATTAGTAAAAGAACTGTGTATACTGGAAAAAATTTCTTTTTCACTTCCTGTTCTTTAAAAGAATGCAGTAAAAGGTGCTAACCTGGCCTGCCAATTCTCTGAATCCCTGCTGTTCCTTCTCACCCCTTCTCGGCCCCCCCCCCACCCCTTAAGCCAGGTGTTCAGTGTTCAGATTCTTGCAGGGGAAGCAGTTTTAGGTATAGCTGTGGCCAGTCAGCTCACCCAGACATGTGGGTGAGTCTAGAGAAGATCCTCTGACAGATCTGAAGACTGGGAAACACTGTCTCACAACCAGTGCGCAAATAACAAGTGAAAGAGGTGGGAAATTAACTCACCTTGGGTTGATCTGTGTACCACTCAACTACTGGGTTGAGATATTTTCCTCGTGGAGAACAGATTATTTGTTTTGGTGCTGTAAAGGTGCAGCTTGAATATATTTACAATGGTTTCTAGGCACAGACTTTGATATCTTTGGGGTGAGTGAGTGTGTGTGTGTGTGTGTGTGTGTGTGTGCACGCGTGCATACACACACGCTCACCAGCCTGTCTCTGCTATGTTGTGAAAGGGTTCTGAGGCCAAGAGGAAGAAAAGGAGGCAGGCCCACAGGACATGACCTGCAGTCACAGAGGAAATCTGGACTCCTTGTCTCTGGGCCCTTCAGGTCAATCAGGGAGGCAGTGGTTGGGCCATTGGGTGATTATGCGGCTGGGCCACAGATTCTTCATTTCAGAATTTGGGCAAAGTGGAGCCAAATTTTGCTTCCTTCTTTTTTATTTTATTTTTGCACTGTAACATTTCATAGTCCAGGTAGTCCCCGATAAGAGGGTCTTTGCTACAGTGAGGCTACCTCTGTGATGGAGAGCTGTGTGATCAGCTGTCCATCTTTACTTCAAAACTTAAGTACCAGCCCAGTTGGCAGCACTGGTTAGGGATCAACCACATAAGCAGCCAAGAAGATGTTCTTCCTGGTGAGCCCCCTTCCTGCAGATCTGTGGCACAGTGACCCACCAAGGGTGCAGGTCCCCCCAGCAGGAGGCATGGCAGTGGCTCTGAGACACAATCATTGGCAGAGCTCTCCCAAGGGCCAGGCCCAAGTTTTAGCCTCCGAATCCTTTCCCAATGATCCAGATGCCAGGGAAATAAGGAAGAAACTATGTGGGAGAAACGCATAGCTGGAACGGGAGAAGGCTTGGAGACTAGGTAGAGCATGATGGCAGAGGCAGGTGCCTGGGGCCTCCTGGGGAGGGCTGGCATAAGGGAGCAGTTGCGGATGTAGGAAACAAGAGGAGAAGGACCTGTATAGACCTGGGAACTCTCAGGGGGGAGAAGAAGGCGTGTAGGAGGGAGGTAGGGAGATGTGAGAGGCCATAGAGCCAGGTTTTTCTTATAGCTCATCCTCAACAATCACAATAATTACTGGACCCTTTCTTTTGGTTTTTGAGAGAGAATATGATATTTTGTGTGTGTGTGTGTGTGTGTGCGCATGCGTGTGCATGTGAGAGAGAGAGAGAGAGCGAGAGAGAGAGAGAGAGAGAGAGAGAAACTGAGAGTCATTGGCATTCCAAAGAGGTCAGATTTATTGTAGGGATGTGGGGTGAGGAAAGTAGGGTCCAAAAGTCCAGACTGACGAGGAATGTATTAATCAGGAACAGCGATGGAGATGCCATGTAGCTGTAGGTGTCAGAGCACAAATGCCTCTAGGGATCTTTGTAGGGAAAGTCAGAGGTAGTGAGAGCTGGAGCCCACAGGCCCGGCCCAGAGGCAGTAAGATTTGGTTTTTAAAAACTCTGTGCTGGCCAAATAAAACACATCTTTGGGTCTGATTCAGTTCATGGGCCAGCGGTCTGCAGCCCCTGGTCTGCATAACTGGACATAACTTAGCTTCCTGCTTCAGACCAGACAGTAACCTCAGTGCAGGTGAAGAGGAATGTGACATTTCCTGATCCTCTTAGTCCAGAAGCCTCCGAGGAAGGGGGGTGGAGGACAGAGTATATTCTCTCTAGCTGGAGAAGGAGAGGGCGAGATGTGGATGGCAAGGGGAGGACAAATGTAAGAATGAGGACTGGAAGAGTGAGGAAGGAGGCGATGAAGCTGAGAGAGAAAAGGGAGAGGTCTCGGAGCTGGCTCAGCTTGGCAGGTTTGTTTGGGAATGGAGCGTATCTGAGAGTGTAGAACAGGGAACAGAAGCCTGAAAAGGGGGATTGGATCCATGCATCTGAACAAGGGCCTTTGGTAGCCCTGCAGGGTCTTAGAAGTGTTAAAGGGAGCCAGAGCTCTGGGCAATTGGTAGACCAGGCCGAGGGGGACTGAGGGAGCTCAGAGGTGGTAAAGGAAAGAGGAGGAGGTCAGCCAGGGAGGAGAAAGCTGACAGAGCAAAGGAGGTAACATGGGGGTGGGGGTAAAATCACAGGACCTGGAGCTCACAGGCGCCTGCACCAGGCAGCACACCGCAAGGTAGGCCAGTCGTAATGGCTGTGGGGCTGCTGCAGTGCAGTTACTCCAGCCTGGACCCTGGCAGACGGGATAGGGGAGAGAGGCCAAGAGGGAAGGAGGTCCCCTGTTCCAGATTAGAGCCCCTTCCACCTGGGAGCCTCTGGCCACTTTGCTGCGGACTTCCTCCTCTGCCTGTCTTCAGCCCTGCTCAAGTACCTCTGCAGTGAACTCCCTCTGCAGCCATCCAGGAACAGAGGAAGCCAGAGGACATGACCGGCAGCTCCTGGCAGGAGGAAAAAGGCTGTGAGACAGGGCAGCAGGCTGGAAGGGGAACTGTACCTACCTTGTAGGCACAGTAGGGTCAAGAAATCAGAGAAAGAAGGACATAGAGGACTGGGAGACAAGGGCAGAGGGTGGGAAGGGATATCAACAGTGGCCCTAGAGCTTGAGCAAGTCGGAGCCAGCAGTGGGGGCAGCTTTCCCTGGTCCTGATGCTCCCTTTTGACCCCGGGGTCGTTGCTGTGCTGGTGAAGGAAGCCAAAGGAAACCAGGGGCCTTGTGGGCAGTATGCAGCCTGGCAGGCCACAGAGATGGTCACGGAGGACACCCTCACTCTGCCCCTTAGCCTGTGACCTTTCGTCCTCATTCTTGAGGACAACACGGTGCCTGTCTTGTGTGTCGTACCGAGAAGTTGGTGATTATGTGTTGGGGGCTCTGTGTGCCTGTGTTTTGAAAGAGTGTGTGGGCTTGTGGTATCTAGCTGAGCCTGGTATCCATGCCCTGGGAAGCTGTCTAAATGGCCCTGGCATTCCAGGGAGCTCTTCAAAGGAGTCAGTCCTGTCGAACAGGGAGCTGGTAGTTCACTGTTCAAAAGGTTTCAGGCTGAAGGGATTGTTTGGCTCCAAAACGAAATAGTCTGCCATCACTTGAACAGCCTGCCTGTTCGGGGTGTTAGTAAATGTTATCTGCAGAGTATGGGGTTGAATGCACTATAGATGTTCTGCCGGGCTGATGAGTGGGGGTCCTGTCAGGTACACAGAGGTCCCCACATCACAACACATTTTGTCTGTGTGCATGCGCACGTGCGTTTGCTGTGCTAGAGGTGAGGGTGTAGAGTTGTGTGTGATGCTGAGGTAGGGGGTGTATGTAACCTACTATGAGTAAAACTGGTAGCAGCTGCGTGGTTTGTGTCTGCTGAGGTCCTCAAAGGGTGTGTGCATTTAGGTGGAGGCAGAGATGAAAGCTATTATCTCCTTTTATCATCTGCAGAGAGGATACCTCTCCTCCCTCCCCCATCCCTTACCCTGTCCTTCCTTCCCTCCTCCTCATCACTCAGGTTCGCTGGTTTGGGTTAGGAGGCCAATCTCAGTAGACTCTAATTGAAGACTGAAGATCATTTGAGGAGATAAGGAAGGCCGTCTTCCCTCTGGGGACCAATAGAGGTTTCATGTTCCCCCACTCCGCTCTGTTTCCCTAAGGAGTTGACACCAGGGCAGGAGGCCTTCCCACTGACTGTGACTGTCTGGCCTCCAGGAGAGCTAGAGAAAAGGACGTATTCCCCAGGGTCGAGGCTTGGGTTCCTTTCCCAGTCACCATGGGCCTGAGAAGGACCGTCTAACCTAACAGAGGTCCGGAGAGACGTCGAGAGACAGGAGGAGAGAAGTGAGAGCCAGATGGGATTGATGCCGACCAGCTCCAGCTAAAGCCTCCTTTTTGGCCACAGAAATGCACTGGGGGTATACATGTGTTAGGAAGGGGGTCTCTTTTTATTAGGGAAGAGGCTCTGAAGCCTTTTAGCTAGCCTGGTGGGCTGAGCACTCAGCTGTTTGCAGAGGGTACAGCCCTGGTTCAGGTCCAGCTCCTCCTAGAGACCGTGTTCCCCTCACTCTTACAACCTGGCCCTCCCACCCCAGCACGTACACATGCGCCTCTTCCCCGACCCTTACTTCTCTTGAACTTGGCTCTGAGGAACAGCTAATTTCTGGCCCCAGGGAGACAGCCTGGAGGGCAGTACAGACTCCTTAGGAGATGACCTCCCAGGGTAGGTGCAAAAAAAGTTGAGAGAAATTCATTTCATGGCCAGTGGCTGCTTAGAAAAGGCGATGCCAGCATACGAATGTGATAAATGTTAACTGAGCATTAATCGCATTAAAGAGGGCCCTATAAACTTTTCATTTCTAATTAAATTCGTCCAGTGATGCTGCCCAAGCGAGTGCTCTGGGCCTTTGTTTATGTGGAAAATTAAAATGCAGATACAATGGGATTTATTTCCAGGAGTGGAGTGATGGGCTGGCCCCTCTGTCTACTGGTCTCCAGGCCTGTCAGGCCAGGTAACTGTGTTTTGGAGGTGCTCTTCCCTTTGGGACACATTTTGGTATGAAAAGAGAGGCCAGAGTTCAAGGTCAAATAGAGTGAAACATGAGGAGAAGGTGTGGAAAGAATTGAAGAGAAGGACAAAAGGCAATAGATGACCCAGAAATATCAGGATACATCGTCCTGGTTTCCTACCCTCCAACTCATACTTCTAGGAGAAGAGACCCCCCACCCCCCCACCCCGTGCGCCCGCAAACCTTGCTTGTGAATAATGTCATCACAGCCTCCTCTGCAGCTCTGGGATGAAGGGTGTGTGGGGGAGAGAGATTTTGGAGGAAGCAGCCCTGCCAGGCATATGTGGGCCTGCTCTTAAAAGAACTGAGTGGTTATCAGCAGGGAGGGCCCAAGGCCTGGATTTATCCCCAGCAGTTTTAGGGGCGGCTGCTGTCCACATCATGGTTTCCCTGGGCTCCTATTGCCAGTGCCAAGCAGCATTGGCACAGGGCAGTGGAGCATAGTGGCACAAACTGAGGACGCTGTGCATGCACGCCCACACGCACACAGCCTTCTCTCAGGTAGGGAGAGCCGGTCTCTTATAAGAATAAACAAATGTCCCTTGCAAGGAGTCCTTTAGTGCCATGGTCCCTTTGATAAAAGTGATAACCCTAAATACTATTGAATAGAACGATCTAAAGTTCCTGTTTGCTAAAACATAAATTAAGTCAAGTGGAGAGAAAACCTGGGTAAGAAAAATCATTTGGGTATATCAGTAGAGACACTGAAAGATTGCTGTGCTGCTCTATGGATAAGGAAGTTGTAAATAGCATTAAAAAGTAGAGAGGGAAAGAAAATGGAAGTAGGAGAGATGATAAAAGGCAGAGCACTAAATCACACATAGTAGTACATGTACAAGGCACAAACCAGATTTACGCCAAGCTTTGCAAAATCTACAGCTTGGCTTGTCGATACGTAGAGATACGGGCACATAGGCATGCAGGTGTCCAAGGAGTGGATGAGACTGTGTGAATATGAAGAGGGTGGATTGGCCACAATGTAGGCTCTGTGTGCCAGACGCTGAGACTGATCCATCTGCTCCGTCATGCAGGGGTCTGACTGGGGTCTGGTTCTATGGATACTCAAGGCTTCAGCCTTGTAAGGTTTTTAAAGGTCTTTAAGCACATGTGAGCTGGATCCATGTTCTAATGGACCTCCAAGGCAGCAACCCATTCCCAGAATGGAATCTGCTTGACTAGTTTCATCGAATGGCTGCTATCCCTGTCCTCTTTAGTCTGCTTTATTCTGGGTTATTCTTTTTCTCTTTAGTGTTCACTTATGTCTCTTGGAAATCCACGAGGACATGCTGACGAACAGGTTAATGATTGTGGCAACTCCCAAACATCTGGATGAAAACCAAAACCTTTAGTCAATCATCTATAAAAGTTGTTGATATGACACCAAGTATTTGGTGATTTAGAAATGTCTACGTAATTGATTGAATTTCTTAGTTTTTTTTATCCAGGTGCAGTATCAACACCCATTTTTATTTCATTGGTGTTTGATTTCATTGGGCAACACCTGTTTTCAGAAGAAAAGATTCTAGAAACAAAGTGTTGTGGTTAGAAAGCATCTTTGATACATTTGCATCTCATTTCTGATTTGAAGGGAGGCTGGGCTTGGCCTGAAAGTGAAGTGGAGAGTTGGGGCTTAGAGCATTTAGTATTTGAACAGGCACAGCTGATGGACACTTCGCCCTGAAAGTTGGTCTGGAGGGCAAATCACTTTGTCCACATAAGGTTAAGTTGTCTATTAGGCCTGGCTTCCATAAGAAAATACACATTGCTATCTTAAAGGAGAATATCAGTGTTGTTAGTATATATGGTCTTTCATTCATTTATTCTTTCATTCATTCAGAAAACCTTCGCTAAGCACCAGCTATGTGCCAAGCAATTCATATAAACCTATGTGGCATAGAACATGTAAGAAATGGGAGAGATTTCCAGAATTTGAATCTAGCTTTCCTACTCACTGGCTGTGTGGTTAGAGGGAAATCTCATACCCTCCCTGGACCTCAGTTTTCTCACTCATCTGACATGGGGATAATCATATAGCTCTCTCATAGGTTTTTGTGAGAGTATATGAGTTAGTCCACATAAACCAGCTTAGAATTGCACCTGGCAGATATCAAGTGCTCAATAAATGTTAGTTATTATTATGGCAATAGTAATCATCAAGTGTATATTTCTTGTTTTGTGTCTCTGTCAACATATGTGAGTTCTGACTTGTGTGTGCCAAAACGTTGAAATCTTTTAAATAAAAATGCTTGAGGAGCCAAAAGGATATTCTGTGAGCAGAATTGTGTATCATGAATGCCAGTGAGAATTGTGGTCCACTGTGAGCCCAGCTGGATTTAGGAAGGGGGCCTGCTCTGTATCTGTCCAGAAAAAAACGATAATTCTGTGATTCAGTTACCTGACCATTGAACAGAATTAGTCATATAACTGCCCCCTTTTGTCCACTTTGAGAGTCCTCCCCTCTCCCTCTCTCTCTCTCTCTCTCTCTCTCTCTCTCTCTCTCTCCTTCGTATGACTGCACATTCCGTCTCTGGGATGAGCCTACTACTTGAAGAGTTGAAGGTTGGCATTTTCTGGGCTTCACGGCATTTTCATTTGTTGTGGTGTTTTGCATTTTGTGGGTTTTTTAAAAGATAAAATGAAATGGCAATGGAAAAAAAATCCTATTTGATCGGTTTGAAGGGTTCCTCTGATTCTTAAATGTCATAAAGGGAAGAAAACGGAAGGAAAACAGGAAGAGGAGGGAAAGAGAGGACAGAACATGGAGATAAGATAAAGGATGAAGAAAGAGGAGAGGAAGAAGTGAGCAAATATTTGACAAATTCAAACTAAATTTGTCCACTATTTTCCCACATACCTACGTGTTCCAAGGAAACATGGGAGGTTGATAATCATTGCAGTTATCTCCATTGCTGAGGGATAAAAGATTTTAAGAAAAAAATTCAGGGAAAAAAATTTACTTTGGGCTTATTGTACTCAATGCAATGTCTCACAGTAACTGGACAACTACAAGTTTTCCTATTTCCTCTGTGCCCAGCAAGAGCAAAGACAAAACCCAAAGTTTCCCAAAATGATGTGTTCTGGTTTCCCATCTTTATGGGAAAGCCCATGGAATAAGACTGAGACCCCAAATTCTCCCCGCGCCTTTGGCCTAGTGAGGTACCCGAGTTCAGCTCAAGGGACTTGCCGTAAAATCCACACCCAAATGCCTTCACATTCACTTATCTGATTCCTTTCTTACCCCTTCCTTAGTTCCCAAATTTAATACCTAGATTGCACTATTCCTCATTTATACCTATTAGCTAGTAAATGTCCTGACTTTTTGAATTAGAAAACAAATATTTTAAATGAGCTAAATGTGAATCCTGAGAATTCAAATCGTCCTTAAAAATTTATTTTTTTATTAGTTTCAGGTGTACAAAACAATGTACTATTTATGCATTTACACCCCTCACGAAGTGATAACCCCCGCAAAGCTACTACCCCTCTGACATCGTATGTTTCTGCTACAATTCCATTGACTATATTCCCTATGCTGTATTCCTCATCCCATGGGGGGAAAAAAAGAAAAAAATATATATATATATATATATATTTGACATTCCATATTATTCACCTTCAGCTTCAGGTGTATAGCACAATGCTCAGGCATCTACACAGTCTATGAAGTGGTCTTCCTAATAAGTCCAGTGCCCATCTGGCACCCTTAAAAATGTTTTATAAGAGTAAATATATAAGGACCAATATCTTTCTTTCTGCCTATTCATCGCCACAGTGCTGGATGCAGCCCTCTGTATGGAGATGGGCAGTGGTGAACTCAATCAACCCCTAGCCCTACCAAGGTCCAAATGGACCAGAAGGCCAAGAAGAGAACTACCCCTGCCCCCACCTGACTGTAGTTTTTACACTTTTATGCTTAAATCACACAAACACCTTGATTTATCTTAGGGTTTTAATGTACATTAGCACACATTTGTACATGTCTGTACACATGCAGAGTCCAATCTTATGGATGCTTTATTTGATAAGTGCTTATAGCCATAATAATAATAGCTAACAACTGCTTACTGCAGTAGGAACTGTTATAAGCATGTTGCATGTATTAATTGATTTAAATTTCATAAACAACCCCATAGAGCTTTATAGGGTTGTGTATATATGAGGAGTACAGAAGAGTTAAATAAGTGGCTCAGGTTACAGGCTAAGTAGCAGAACTGGATTTGAACTCATGCAGTCCTGGCTCTGAAACCCATGTGCTTATCCTTTACTCCATGTTTTGTATCAACTTTTGGTCAAAGCAAGTGCAGGCTGTGTAATCTCTTGGGGAGGTCTGTACATTTTGCAGTCTCGTGCCCAGTGATGTATTCATACATTTACTTACAAGCTCAAAACAGAGACCCTCCACCCTAGTAGAAAGTCACGACTAGCACGTGTTCCCGCACTATTCCATGATGTGTGTGTGTGTGATGGGGTGGGGGGGTCTCTGTGCGTGCTGAGCCGCATCCTCTGGGGATACTGGGAAAGAAGAAGATGCTGATGGCCAGAGCTACAGAGTGAAGCGAATGGGGGGTTCTTGAAACTAGAGTTCCTGTTGTTATTCCCATTGGAATTGGGGAGTTTTCTCTCATCCATCCTCCTCTCACCCCATCAGGGATCTAGACTCTTGACAGGTATCGGGTTTAGTCTAAGGACTTAACCCTCCAAATTAGGCAGATGTAAAGAGGGTGGCACCAGGACCTGTGTCAGTGAGATAAGGTCAGAACTGTTATGTTGAGCAGGGGACATTTCTTCTAAGAAGAAGAGAACTGGGCATTTGGTAATCAAGAAGAGATTTGTTCTACATTTCTGGAATCTTCCTTCTGGAAAGGAGCAGTGCAAATAACTAAGTCAGAATAAGCTTTAAAAAGCTAAAGGATGGGCCCTCTCACCCACAACTACACCGAGAAAGCAATTACCAAATTACATACCACTACCTAGACCCAACTTCATTACTCAACCCACATCATCAAGGAGACACTCCTTAACCTAATCTCTGAGACATACATTATGGGGGGAAAAAGATGCTGATATGATCAACGAACACAATAATCCAAAGCAGAAAGATGGACATTGCCACCAAACAATACTCAAATTCCTCCAACTCAGTGTTACGCAAAGTGCAGTCACCTCGATACAATACCACAAAACACCAAGTAACAAACCTTAAGCCAGCTGCTGGAGGAATGTGTTGGCACAATGCACCACACGGTAACAAAACACAATTCAAACTCTCCAACCCACAGGCACACCCATACACAAAGGCTGAAATCGTGTGGCCACCTGAGTGATAATAAGTGCTGGTCACACACACACAGAGATGGAGCCAGCAATGCAACACCCAACCCTTTTGTGTACCCAGCAGAAAATGGTCACAGCCCCAGCTTTTCCAAGGCCAGTGCTCTCCTGATCCCCAAGCACGAGGCAGCTTGCCAGAAAGCAATACCATCCTGTTTCTTCAGCAGGTGGATGTGTCCAGATCATCACCTCCAATATGGCCTCCGGGCTCTCATTGCTAGTAAGAGAATAAATTGTCCCCTGAGCCTGCTTCCTGAGACAGGACAAATCAGCTCTGTCCTGGTTGGGGTTTAATCAGACTTTGCTGTTACTGAAAATGACAGCACTCCAGGGATGGAGGGAAAGGTGGGGGTGGGCTAGGAGGGGGCTTGCCGAGCTGGGTGCAGGAATTCCCCTTCCTCCACCAAGCCTTGCCTTGTGTGGTCATTCCAGAGCTGAAGCCCTCTTGCTGGGTGTTCACTGAGTATCGATTCAGTCTGCAAGCAATTTTAATATTTCTTCAGGGACTTTCCAGCAACAGCACAAGTCATTAATTCACCCTCCCAAATTGCTTATTCAATAGCAGGAACATGGCTCCTGAATAAAGTCCCAGAATTTATGTGACTCGCACGAGTCAGGAGGTCAAACAACTGTTATGGAGCGAAGTTAAAAATCCAAATAAAATATTGACACATTTTTGGGGAGGGGGAGGGAGGAAGTAAAGGTATTTAAAATAGGTTTTTGTTGCAATGCCCCCAGGATAAAGAATGGAAGGAGACTGAAGACAAGTTGGAGTTTATAAAATCAATGGAATTTATTGCACATCTACTTGGCATTTAATAATTCTCTCATTTCCACATCGCCCTACCCCCACCCCATCCTGGCCATAGACAGAAAGATACACAGGTATACAAATGCACATTTATGCACATCAATACTGGTGCATGGACCAATACAAAAACACAATTGTGATGTGACCGTCTCAAATACCCTGGGAAGGGAACAGTGGTGAGTGTGGAGTCATGTATGATTGTGGCTTACATATTTGACAGAAATACGCATAACTGGGCAGAAATTCATTAAGTAGGTTTTGCTGCATATATCCAGTATTATAAATCTTGGATCAATGCATTAGAGCAGACATGAATATAAAAATACACTAATCATAGAAATAGTTTCTAGAAACATAGAAACTGAGAAACACGTCTATATGCAGTATCTCCACATAATCATGTATATGATTTGAAAACTAGATAGATAGATAGATAGATAGATAGATAGATAGATAGATAGATAGATGATGCATAGATAGAAGATAGATAGCTACATTAGATAGACACAGAAAATTTGGAAAATCTGTACCCGAAACCTACCGGTGCATATAAAATACACTGCAACCATAACCACTTAACCTAAAATTGCAGTTCATTTGTAACACAGACATGATGCTTATCAAATACAATTTTGGCACATGCAGGGAGAGGGTAAGCATCTTTAGAATCTCGGCTACATGCAATCTCTGTTAATTGTCTACATATACATTTGCTCAGTTGTCCAGATCATGGATGTGAAGAGACTGAAGGGAAAACTTATTCATGCTCAAACAGGTAATAAACACAAAGAACTACTAAAATAGAAATTTCCAGAAGAGGTACTATGGTTCGATCTACAGACATTGGAGTCATAGGCCTGGACCCAGAGTCTGGCTCCAGTGCTAGTAAGTATGTGATCCTGAGCAAGTTGCTTAGCCTCTCTGTTGTCTTCTTGGTCTAATAGAGAACATATCTGTTTGATAGAGTTGTAGTTAGGATTTGAATGAGAAAATGCATTTGTTACAATGCCTGTCATATAGTGAATATGAAATAAATGGTAGTTGTTACTTTTCCTATTATTATATGCAGCTCTTCTATTCAGGCCCAGCCTCTCATGGATTCTACCATCTGTTCTTGATATGATTGACTTATTCTACCAGCGGTTAGCAGCATGGGTTCTGGAGTTAGGCTTCCAGGTTTAAATCCTAGCTTTGCTACTTAACAGCTGTGTAACCTTGGGCAAGTTACTCAACCTCTCTGAGCCCAAACTGCCACATCTATAAGATAGAGATAATAATCTTTATAAGAAGTTGTGAGAAATCAATTAAATGATCCATGTAAAGTGCTTAGCACAGTGCCTGGTACATAATGAACATGTATTAACTCACTATATCCCTTAAGATTATGTTACTGTTATTATTAACCATAATAACATTCATTTGTTATTCAACAAATAGTTTTTAAATATTTACATTATTCCAGGCACTGTTGCTCGGTGCTACAAATACAATGGTGAGAAAAATAGGCATGACCTCTGCTCTCTTAGAGTTCACAGTCTAGGGGAAGATTCAGTGCGAATTGAGTAAGCAAGAAAACAAGGTTTCAGCTCTGTGCTAGACCCCAAGGGGAAGAGGGAGACAGAGAAATAGATTGGAAAGCCTGGTGGAGCCGAACTAGGAAGGATTTTGAAGGCCAGGCTGAGGAATTTTGAATTTATCCTGTAGGTAATAGGAAGCAATTGGAGGGTTTAGCCACATCACATTCTTTTAGGAGGAGACAGAAAGAAACCATGGGTTGTTTTTGAATACTGGAGTAACCAGGGAGGGTGGCCAGACAATCTCTAAGAGGCCCCCTGTTTGCTGCTGCCACAGGGCACTTCCTCCAGGCTTCCTTCTGCTTCTGAATACAGTGGGTGTGCCTGTGGAGGGGCAGGGACCGGGGACAGGGAGGACTTGGTCCCCACAACGAGTCTACAGCAGCACCCATTTCAGCATCATGTGAGGCAGTCTCCTAACCTCTGCAGCCTCCCAGGCAGGACTGTGGGGTGCACAGCTGGTGGACCCCAGCTCTATACCGGAAGCCCTCATAGATGAGGGCAGGGACGCTGGTGAGAAGAGCTAGTCCGGTCACGCTCTGGGCTTGGCACGCACCGCAGACTGGTTTCCAAATGGTTAGTTAAGCACATTGCCCCTTAATTTTTAAACCTATGCCTATCTTGAAGTTAAATCAATCCATATGCTTACCATTCATCATCTAAACCATCACTATTGCCCCCTTGGGCCAGCCCCATGGCCCATCTAACCCGGTGAATTGTATCTGGCCTGGGCTCCTGGGGACACGTGGTGGGAGATTATTGCCCTCAGTGCCAGTCTTAGAAGGCTACGTTGATGCAGAAAATATGTCTGGTATCTAACGAACCCACAGGGAATCTCTAAATCTGGAATGCACCAAAAGCTAGTCTGAAATTATTTTTATTTTTAACCTATAGTTTAGTTCACACAGAGGAACTGATAGCTTCTTAAATTTTGGTTACTGTGTCAGTTGGAGTCAGGATGAGCAGATGGAGAGAATATGCATTCATAGAGTATGAGTAAGGAAACTTCTTAACTCACTAAGACTTGCTCCCAGCTCTCTCAAGCCTCCCCTGTGTAACAACCGGACTGGTTTCTTCATCCCCTGGCTGAAGCTAGTCTTCTCAAATATGAGAAGAAGAATGAGTTTAAGAAAAATCTGGAGAATTTGCTTAAATACAGATCCCTGGGCCAGACCACCATCAGAAATTCTAATCCGGAGGTCTGAAGTGGGCCCCAGGATTTGCATTTTAACACCCCCCTCCCCCAGGGGATGCTGCTAATGCAGGTGGCTCAAGGACAGCACCCGGTAGTTTGTAGATTGAGGAAACACTTCTGCAAGCCTTTTAGCAGGACTCTCATCTTTTGGAGCTCACGTATGACTTCTGAGAAGCAACAAAAGAGGCAGCAGCTCTTGACACATTTGGGGAGAACCCTGCTAACCTTGGAAACTGTGTATTCCAGCTACATCCTGCTACTGCCAGAAGGGAAGGTCCTGCCCATAGCTGCCCCCTGCTCATCAGTGGCCATTCTCATGCACAGAACCCTGCCTGACATATGGTCAGTTGTCCAAACTGAAGCCTGCAGGGCATGTGAGTGGGTGTGGGCAAACAACTCTAAATTCTGCACAAACTGCAGAGCCAGAGCCTAGGAAAACCGAGTTTATGTGCAGCACTTCTGAGCTGCCAGGGGGGAGGGCAGAGTGGATACTGTTTTTTCTGTGGAGAGGAGGTAGTACATTTCAGTTTTTCAGTTCCTGGGATGTACGGGGGCGGGGGGGGGGGGGGAAGGTTCCAGTTCCTTAGATCCTTAGAGTTCTCAGGAGTGGGGAGAGGTAGGAACAATTTTTGGGAGAGGTGAAATTTTCCCAAATGATCTATGATACCTCACTTGAGGTTCTGCGGTGAAAAGTCTCCAGATGTTTGTATTGCTCTCTGACTTGCCTCGGGGCTGAGCCAGGGACACGTGCCTGATGTTGGCAGCTCTGAAAGACCTGAGGTGAAACAATTACCTGCATTCGTTGGGCAAAATATCCTTTGATGAAGCAAATATGGTTTTGTCCTCCGGTATGATCCAGCCTAGAATAATACCCAGGCAGCCTGAAGTCACTGGCGGGGTGGGGTGGTGGGGGGCCCTCCCACCACTCATCTGGCTCAGTGGGTAGTGGGGCCGGCTAGTCTGAAACATTCTCCAACCTTGGAGTTCCTTTTATTAACCAAATCAGGAAAAGACTTTGTGTATACCAGAGACTAAATACTTTCTGCAAAAACTCTAAAGTGGGCAGTCTATCCCAGAACAATTTAAACTGATTTACACATGTATATGACACATGTATGTACATACTTGACATCTTGCCCCAATGACTCTTTGAGCAAACCAGTGACATGACCAGGTCTGGGGTCAGCCTGCCATTCCACTAAGAATTCCAAAGTGGAGAAAGCAGCCTGTTCTAGGCGGTTGGGTAGGATTTCATGGGGACATGCTTGAGGATCCCATGTATATGTCACATTGTTAGCAACTGGTTCTAGCAGGTGTTATGACTCCCACTTTATAGAGGGGAATACTGAAGCCTTTGTTTCTCAGGACACAACAGAACAAGAGAACTAGAATCCAGGAGTTTGGATTTGGGGATTTTGGGTATCTCTACCCTCAAGACAGTATAGCTTAGTGGTTAACTCCAGTATAGCTCTGGGGTTAGTCTACCTAAATTCAAACCTCAGATTTGCCATTTATTAAATGGGTGACCTTGGCCAAGTTAAAATATGCCTTATCTGTAAAATGGGTTGTTGTGAGGATTAAGTAAACTGTTTGTTTAAAGCACTTAGAACATTGCCTAGCTCCTAGTAAATATTTAGTAGACAATAGTCTTTATTACTAGAACCTCCACTAAGGAAGCACTGCTCCTAGAAATCCTGACCCGCCTAGTCCTGGAAAAGCTGCTAACTAACTCCCTCCAAGGTGAGCTGTCTCAGGTCACCTCAATACTAATAGGACCTCTTGTCTCCACCTCGGGGAGTTTTTGCACACCATTTATTATCATATAATATAATGCAATATAATATCATACATAACATAACATAATATGATGGGTAGGTTAACTTGGAAACCCTGAGGCGGACCGTGGATGGATGGATAGATGGATAGATACATTTGTACTAAGTATACATACATTATATCATTCTATTGATTTGTAAAAAGTTCCCGGTCTGCCTGGCTGTAATGAGATTTTTGAACTTTGCGTGGCGATCAATGAGAGGAATATTATTGGCCTGGAGAATTGATATACCTGCTCTCACTGGCTTGTTCTGCTCCCAGGCTGCCCCGGCCCCCCAGGTGTACGATTCCAGCAGACACTTAACCTTTTTTACAGTGTCATCAGGCTAAAAGGAATCTAATAGTGACACAGGACTTGTGCTCAGCACTCTGCCACTATTGCTTTCCTGTCACAAATAATTTATAGCCTTCTATTTCCATCCCTGAGCCTGCACCCCAGCCCTGCCTCCCGCTTTTCCCCAGCTCCCAGGAATCAATAAACTCACGCAGCCACAGTGGGACTTCAGGGTGCAAGGAGACAGACAGACAGACAGACAAAGAGGGAGACAGAGAGAGAGGCAGGGAAAGGCAGAGAATGAAACACGAAGGATGGAATGAGAAAAGGAAGAAGAGAGAGAGGGAGTAGAACCAGAGGAGTAAGAATGTCCCCAGTGCTTTCTTAGAAAGTTGAGGGGTTCTGTTTCTTCAGGAGTTTAACAAACTATTACTAGGAGACTCATTACATGCTTTCATTCTAACTCACAGAGCCACAAGACTGTTTTCCTCTCCAGCTTGGTGGGAAGTGAAGGCCTCCTGGGGATTTAACCAATGAGGGAGTGACTCCACCTGCCTTGTCATTCTTTACTCTAAAGCTCTGCCACACTCCCTGGTATCCCTCTGGTCCAGGCAGAGCTGTTGCTCATACTGTCTGCAGATCCTTCCCAGGGCCTCCAGGCAGGGGGCCCCAGTCTGTCTTCTCTGATGCAGCCTCTTTTGGGGTCAGGCTGTAACACCTGCTGCTGCTGCTGCTGTTTCCTGTCTTAGTGCTCTTCCCAGGGTGTCCATAGCAGCTGCATTGACCAGGTTGGGGCATGTTGGGCTGAGAGACCTCCTGGCTGTGCCTGGCTTGGCCCCTAAATAGAAAGCAGCCAGGTCACCCCTAGGAATAATATGACTGCTAGTTATTATTATTATGGCTAGCATTTATGGAGCCAAGAGTCATACTAATCATTTTCCATGGATTACTCTTTTTAATCCTCAAAACAGTCCTACGAAGTAAATAGTAGTATTATCTTATTGCACAGATGAGGGAATAAGGAACTGCCAAGGATTTCACAGACAATAAGTAACAGAGCTGGGGCTCAGACTGAGCCCTTTTCCCCTTGTCTTTAGTCACACCCTTGGCGGTGTGAGAGAAGTTAAGTACCAGAAGTCCCCATGCTGGGCCCAGGCAAAGCTCTGGAGGTTCCCAGGAAAGTTGGGGGAAAAAAGAATATCCTTGTGGAAGCAAGCATGCTGGAAAGAGAAATGGTAAGCAGACACCCTGACAGGACAGCCTTTCTGGAAACAGGAAATGGCACCTCCCAGCCCCCAAATAGAGATGTGCCCTCCAGGGCTCCCAACTGCACCCTCCAAGGATGTATATGCCAGACTTCACTTTCTAGGCCAAACCTGCCTGTGACTATGGAGGCTACAGATATGTCTGGCTGTCTGTAGTGCCAAGAATGAAAAAGAACTGGAGCAGGAACTGGGGGAAATAGTATCGGGAAATCTCCCAAAGCAAGTGCCTTTCTTTTTTTAACCCCTGGTGATATTCTCATGAGTTGTTGGGCTGTATACAGGATGCAGGAAGGCAATGGATGACCATCAGGTTTCTATAATCCCAGTTCTTAAATTCCCTGAGATCAGCTCTAGGGACTGGCAAGTGCCCACCACCCAGGGAGGCATGGATGGACACCAAGAGCGTTCCTAATTCACAGCAGGCACCCTGCCCAGCTCCTCTCCTAGGTACCACCAAGCGACTGTCAGGGAGTAGTGGTTTTTCATCAGCTACATCTGCACCAGTGCCCCAAGGGTCAAAGGCTCTGGGTAACAAAGACAGAAACTCCACAAGGCCATCTCACCCAGCCCCAGCTCTGGGGCTTCCTTAATCCAGAGCCCATCAGCCCTCCAGCCAGAGCCACCCGCATGTCAGTGAGATCCCAGAAGCTTTTGATGCAATGAATTAGGAGCAGCTGCTCTGAACTGCTCAGCCTCCTAGACTTTTCCCGTAGACCAGTCTATACTACCCTTAGCTACTGGCCACACTTCCCTATTGTGACTATGCTCCAAACCTCCACCCTCCCTAACTCTTGGGAGATTACCTTGACTTCTGCTTTGCTGAGAGATAAAAGCCATGAAAGCTCCTTTTCAAAGCATTTGGCCACCTCAGAATATGCCATTTCCCCCTAACTTCTCCCCCGTGCCCCCCCCTTCTGTTCTCTCTTTGTTTCGCCTTGCTCTCACAGTCACCCACACTCTCTCAGGCAACTTCCGTTGCTCCCTCTTCACTGGTTCTTCCTCCTCAGCCTATAAACTTATTCAGGTCTTCCCTACCTTAAAAAGCCTTCTGTCCACTCAGTTGCCAGTTCCGTCTCCTGGCTTCCACACTTTTCTCTGTTTTCCTTCTCTACAAACTTCTGAAAACACTCGTCCACTTTCAGTGCCTCTCTTTGCTCCTGTGTACTTCCTAACCTCTTTCTGTCTGGCTCCTTCCCCTTTTTGATACCGCTCTCCCAAGGTTACTCGTGGTCACCAGAACTCCCAAATCTTATTCCCAATTCCCTTCAATCCTTAGGTCGCTATTGACACTGGATTATGTTATCCTTCTGGAAACATTGCTCTTGGTTGAGTTAGGTGAACATGCCATTTCCTGTGTGACCAATTCTGACCCCTCTACAAGGTCAGGTTCTTTTCCCCAGTCTCTGAAAGTGGGTCTTCTGGTATCCACTCCTCAGGCCTCTTGAACTTTTCAACACTCCTTTCCTTGACAGTCCCCTAAATCCGTACCTGCTGTGCCAGCTGGTGCATGGGCACGTCCACCTGGACACTCAACCATCTCACATGCTGCATGTCTGGGACCAACACTGCCACCTCCCTCTAAAACCAGTCCCCTCCCCGCATCCCTCTTCCTGATGGTGGTACAAACCACCAGCTTTCTAGTTACACAGATTTGGGGTTTTAGAGCCATGGTTGACTCAAGTTAGTTGTTAAATCCTAGCCATTCTGCCTTCACAATGTCTTACAAATTCTTTCCTTTCCTGAGACCAACCCCTTTATTGCCTTGTGCCTACGTACATTGATTTACCAGAATCAGTTTGTACATGTCCCCTCTAGTTTAGAAATCGCTCATGGCTCAAGACCCTCGAAGCCTGGTGCTCATATGTTGGGGGAAGTGTGACAAAATAACGAAAGCACACGTTTTAGAGATTGAATTCTAACTCTGCCCGCGCTGGCAGTGTAATCTCAAGTAAGCCACTTAACCTCTGTCAGCTTTGGTTTTCAATCTGCAAAATGAGGATAATTGTATCTACTTTGGAGACATTGTGAGAATCAACAGTAGTATATGTAAGTGGTATAAATTGCGTATAACTTGGCACATAATAGATGCTTAATAAATGGGAGTATCACAATTATCATCCTCGCTTCCAAGTTTGCAGCCTTATTTCCTCTCACTCCCTACATACCTCCCCTGTTCTGGCTGAGCGGTCTGGGTACAAGCCCCTAAAACATCATGTCTATTCAGCTTCCATGCTTTGCTTCTACCTTCCTCCAGTACCTGCGTAGAAAGCCCTGCCTCTACTTCTTTGTCCATCTTACAATCATATTATTTATTGGGGAAATAGATCTTAGAGATCCTGTAGTCCAATCTCTATACATTACAGCTAAAGAAACTGAGGCCCGGAGAAATAGAATGATGAGCCCAAAGCTATGTGGCCGCTTAATGGCAGAGTCCGAAGCAGGACTCAGGGCCTGCCATGTAGCCCAGTGCCCTGTCCACCGTCCTCCATACCTCTGGTTCCTATATATATATTTATATGTTTAGCCCTACTCTGCTTTGAAGAGCTCTATCAAGTTCTACTTCCTCAGTGACTTGTCTCCCAATTTCCCTACCTACAAGGGGAATGATTCCTCCTTTGCCTCCTTCTGGCACTTACGGCCTGTTTCCCTTGGGGTTACTTAGGTTTGTCTGGGTCGTGTCTTTCCTCCCCAACTTTATTTCCAGCAGTGTGAGGCAGGGGCCTTATTTCTATTGCCTGGCAGCGCTCAGTAAAAGCTGGTTAGAGCAGAGTCCACTCATGGCTTGTGACTCAACTGCTGGCTGAAGTGAACTTGGTTCACACACGTCTCTGCAGGGAGGAGTAATGCTGTTGGAAAAATTGCTTCCAAGGGCATCTACTGTGTCCAGTGGGTGGAGAGGAGCATGGCTTGGTCCTGGCCCCTGGGTTGACCTTTTGTATCACTGAGCCCTGGTTCCTTTGGATCAATGGCAAGCCAGCTCATACTCAACCCTGAGCTGTTTGACTCCCCCCATTCCAGTGCATGGTGGGGGGCACACCAGGCTTTTCAACTAGGCTGGTAAAGAAGCCGTGATTCAAGTAAGACCTTAGAAAAGGAGGCTGTTGGGCCACTGAGCTGGACAGAGATAGGGCTTTGAGTTCTTTAAAAGCAGTATATAGACTCAAGAAGTTGCTCAGGGCCTGACATCTGGCAAAGCACCATGTCTTGCTGCGTTGGAATCCTGGGGACAAGAGGGTCACCTGTGACCCAGCCCTTCCCTGGCTCCTTCTCCTTAGCTCAGGAAATAAGGAAACCTTGCCTCCTCCCTCGACTTTGGAGGTGTGTGATACAGTCCCAATAGGAAAGCCAGCTTCAAAATGACCTCTAGACCCAGGGAGTCCTGTTTCCACGAGGAGATTTGCACGTGGTTGAGGAGAGGGGTGTGGACAGCAAGCCACCAGGCAGTCCCCACCCCCAGAAAGGGGAAGGATGCTGTGCTCCCTTCACTCTGCTGCCCCTATCCTTGCTATATCAAAAATCAAGCTGCTGGGGGCGACTGGTTAGCTCAGTTGGTTAGAGCGTGGTGCTGGTAGAAGGTTGTCAGTTCGATCCCCGCATGGGCCACTGTGAGCTGTGCCCTCCTTAAAAAAAGAAAACAATCAAAAAATTAAAAAATCAAGCTGCTTTTGAAGCAATTGTAAATGGGTTTTCTTAATTTCTCTTTCTGATAGTTTGTTATTGGTGTATACAAATGCAACTGATTTCTGAATATTAATTTTGTATCCTGCTACTTTACTAAATTAATTTATCAGTTCTAATAGTTTTTTGGTGGAGTCTTTGGGGTCCTCTACATATAGTAGCATGTCATCTGCATATAATGACAATTTTACTTCCTCCTTTCCAATTTGGATGCCTTTTATTTATTTTTTTTCTTGTCTGATTGCTGTGGTTAGAACTTCCAGAACTATGTTGAATAAAAGTGGCAAAAGTGGGCAACCTTGTTTTATTCCTGATCGCAAGGGCAATGCTTTTAGCTTTTCCCCATTGAGTATGCTGTTAGCTTTGGGTTTATCATATATGGCCTTTATTATATTGAGATATGATCCCTCTATTCTCACTTTGCTAAGAGTTTTTTTTTATTATAAATCGCTGTTAGAGTGTGTCGATTGCTTTTTCTGCATCTATTGATATATGATTTTTATTTTTCATTTTGTTGATGTGATGTCTCATGTTAATTGAACGCCTGAAACTAATAAAAAAAAAAATCAGGCTGCAATTCGGATGATGCACACGGTAGGACAGAATGCAGACGGCCTCTGCCCAGAACTGCACTAGGCACGGTCTGCAGAGCAAACAGGAGGAAAGCTAGTAACTTGGAGCAGCCAGTGAGGGCAGGGGTGCAGGGAACAGTTGGAGGAGGAAGTCGCTGGTGGGTTGGGGAAAACTCGGCTGGCCGGGCTGGAGTTGGTGGGGCAGGAGGGGGCATGTGATGTGTGATGCTGTTGTGGTGCTGTTGCAGGATCATCCGGACCAAAGTTCAGCAGCCTTTCCACCCAACACCGGATGGGGCTGGGACCGGCGTGACTGCCCCCGGACACACCATTGGTAAGGGGCTCAAGGAAGGGCGAAGCGGGATCCCACCTGGGAGAGCCAGTTGTGCAGCTCCACCCCAGCGATTTCCCCCCAATTTGTGTTCTCTCTGAGTTCCTAGAGGCTCAGGGGTCTCTCAAAGAGAGACTAGCTCACTAGGTCTTCTCTCTCTCTCTCTCTCTCTCTCTCTCTCTCTCTCTCTCCCCCCCCCTCCCCCCACCTCTCTCCCATCAGTATTTTCCCTTTAGCCTTTCTTCTCCTTCCCTTCTCCCTCTTCTCTATCTTTTGTTTTTATCTGATCCTGTCTCCCTACCTATCCCTCTTTCTTTCATATCTACTTTCTTACTCCACTTTTTTTTAATTTTTAAAATGATCATTCTCTCTTCTTCCCTGCTCTCCTCTTCTCTCCTCTCTCTGCCTTTCCCTTTCTCTTTTCTCCTCTCTGTATGTATGGCTCTGGGTCTGTTCTTCTGTCTCTCTCCCTCCCTCTTCACGGCCTCTTTCTTCTTGGCCTGTCTCTCTTGACCCGTTTGTCTCTTTCTCATCCACTTGGTAACTCTCTGCCTCTCTCCAACTTCCTTATGTATCCTTGCTCGTGGCCTTCCAGAGACCTGCCCCAGGCCTTCCAGAACACCTGCTAACACTCCCCCCAACCCCCCACATATAGTCTTCCCTTTGGCCCAAGGATGTTTGGTACTAGGGCTTAAGGGGCTGGGATGTGGTCAGACTTTTCCTGCTGCCCCTCTTGGCAGCTGTCCCTTTCTCTTTTGACCAGCAGGAAGTAGAATGGCCAGTCCCAATCCTCCTGGACTTGGCAGGTGCTGTTGTTTACTAGGCCTGTATTACAGTGTGTGCTGGGAAGAACTGGGCCGGGCTGTACCTGAGTAGATCATTACAGAGTGAATGTGTTCACTAGTCTGTGCCTTGAGGGGGAAATTAGGAACTTCTCAAGTGATTTCAAGACCAGAAGCAACTAGGAAAGAGGAGCTATGCATTCCTGGGGAATATTAGGACCATTCTTGTGTCTCCCACAGATGCAGAGACAGATCTTAGAAACCAACAGGCTCTAAATCAAGACTGGTAAAGACTCAGCCCAAGAGACTGAGAGATAGTGAGCTGGGGTTTGTTTAGAAGGATTTTCCTGGCCCGAGGGATTGGACGAGCTGTGCAAGGAGGCGTCCTAGGAGCTGTACTCGCTAAAGGACTGTTGAGTCACTTTCTAGATTGAGTCAGCTTTGGGGTTTCCATCCGTCTTCAGGGGCTCCAGTGAAATCTATAGGTCTTCAGAGAAGGCCTGGGGTTGACTGGTCACCACTCAGCCCAGGAATGGACAGAAGAGAATAGCCTGCTTTGTATGTAGCAATGCCTTCCCCCTTAAACCTCAGAGGAAGAAGGGGAATAAGGGCTTCCCATCCTTCCTTATTTCCTCTGCTTCTCTCTGCCCCCAGCCTTGGGGCTTTGACCTGTGATCACAACTGCTATCCTGATGGCATTTCCTCCTTACTCTCATCCAGTTCCTAGTACGGCCTCCCCTCCTGTTTCCAGCGCCTCCAATGATCCAGTGGGATCCTACTCCATCAACGGGATATTGGGGATCCCTCGCTCCAATGGCGAGAAGAGGAAACGTGATGAAGGTAGGGAGGAGGGAAGAGGCTTGGCTTCCCTGTGCATGCTTTGTCCTTGGACTCAGAGCTCCGGTTTCGGCCTGGCCTCGCAGCTGCTCTGCTATGAGATCAGTTTTAGTCGCAAAGCCCAGGTCCCCCCACTGCCCTGCTGGCTCCTGGAGAGAGGGAGGCAGGCTGCTGGTGGGGCCATCAGCTTCACCATCTGCTCTGTAGCCCCGACCGCCTTACCTTCCGCTGGGACTCACCCCCAATATCCCTGTGGGATGCCAGGAAGAGAAGCATGAACCATGTATCTTGGGAAGATTTTGGAGGTTCGGGGACATCTGGTCTCTGACCTGAGGATGAAAGGCCAACCTGCCTTGTCCTTACCTGATCCCAACCCATCAGGAGATAGGGGAGTGATGTCACAAGCAGCTGACCCTGGTGTCCTTTCTCTGTGACACGTGGACACCCATTAAAACCACTCAGGGAGCTGGACATGGGCCCCTCTTTGTGCTCCCTTATGGGAGGCTCCTCCCGGGCCTTCCCCTCGTTCCCTGTAATATCTCAATGTGCAGCCAGCTGTTAGGCAAAGAGGTAAAGAGAGAGGGGAGAGAAGTGGAGGAGGAGAGGGGAAAGGAAGTAAGAGAACAGAGTGGTAGCGATGAGCTTGGGAGAAGGTGTTTTTCAAACGTATGGCATTAGATGTCCCTTGGTGACCATTTGGTTCTCTTCTGATGCATGAGGCCAGGGTACAGGGCTGGCAGGCCCACACAAACAGAGACCCAGTGCCTGGAGCCTGCTTCCTGCCCCAAGCTCATGGTCTCTGCTGGAGAAGCAGGAATCTCCTGGTTTAGGGAGGGTGTATGATTTTAAGGGTATATACTATGAAATAGAGTCCTCTAAAGATAAGCATGAAGGGGGTGACTGTATATCCCATTAGCCCAGACGGTCCCAATTTATGCCTTTTGTCCCTGTATCTTAGCCAGTTAACATCTCCTTTTTCTCTCAAAAATGTCCTGTTTAGACAATAAAGTACATGATCATCCGAAGCCTAGATAAGCCCTTGATTGGGGCAGCTTTAGAGGGTAAGGAACAGAGAAAGGGAACAAAGCTGAGATTCCCTGGACCCAGGCTGAGGGAAAAAGAATGTGGAACCCTGGCCTCCAGTGGAAGGGACAGAGAGTAGGAGAGGCCTGGGCCTGGCAAGACAGTGATGACCTGGTGCTGGCCTCCTTCCAGAAGCCCTAATGGCCTCGTTTCACAGGGAAACAGCTTGTCTGGCTCTATTTCTCCTTCTTCCAAAATATCCAAACCCATTTGGCTGCCACGGCCTTTGCCACTCACTAAATTTCATTGTGGTTGTTTTGGCGGCAGCCCCTGATGGGCAGGGGGAGGCTGATTGAAAGGCCCTAAGTCCCAATTCTCCCTGGGGGTTTCCCACACTGAGGCCTTAGCCAAGCTTCCTGTCACCCTGAATGGTTTGGAAGATTTGGCCTCAAACCCTAAGGGTTTCTCTTTTAACTACCAGCCCCTGCATTTTTTTAGAGTGGGAGATGTCCAGGGGCTGAAGGGAGGCCACAGGACCCCCTTTCTACTCTTCCCCATTGGTCTGAGGTTGGGGACAAGAATGCCTTCTGATTCCTGAGCTACTGTGGGTCATGAAAGGAGGCTGGGCATAGGGACGCACTGGTGTGAGGCTGTGGCCCCCCCAGGTTGGGCCCAGCTGCTCCAGAACAGAGTGCTCTCCTCTCTAAGCAATTGATCCCATTCATTGTTTCAATTCAGTTCAGTTCAGTGAACCATTCTTAGACGTCATTCACAAGAAAGACTTCGTGCTGTTGGATCCCAAAGCAGAACAAGATATGATTCTTGTCCTTAAGGAGCTTACACTCTAGTGGGGTGTATAAAACATGGGAGCCCAGAGAGCAGAAAGGCCCATCAGATATCTGTGTTGTGGTGGAGGTCTGGGCTGCTGACCATGACGGCTTAGAGTGGGGAGGGAATAAACCCCAGGAAGGGCTGCTCTGTGAGGGGGGGCCTGAGGGATGGACGAGGGGCATGTTCAAAGACAATGGTGGTGTGAAGTTCTGGCTGATGGAGCCAGCCTTATGGCCAGAAGGTACTGTGATGAGAAAATGCAGGGGTGCTTTGGCTAGGATGAAAGGGCAGGAGGGCACGTCGTGGGAAGTCAGGCTAAGCAGATGGGTGAGGGTCACAGGAGATCAGGTCAAGACCGGACCATATAAAGAGTTTGGACTGTTTTCTGCAGGCATGAGTAGCCACTGAAAGTGTCTGAGCAGGAAGGGGGAAGGACGGCTGGGTTTGGAAAGATCATCCACTAGCAGGGAGATAGATGTCTCAGAAAGCAGTTGAAGTCTTCTAGGTGAGGGACAGTGGGGGTCTCTAAGTTTCCTCTTACTGCTGAAATACTTACTTCCTGGGCCTCGCCAGGCAGCAAGAAGGATCAGAGGCCTTACTTCAGTTTGGGAGGTGGGAGGGTTCTCTTGCCCTGGACTCCCCTCCTATTGACCAACCACAGACCAGATGATGCCGTCCTTTCCCTAGTAGAGGCCAGAGCCTATGAGGGAGGCCTGTTCTCTCTGACACCTCGTACCCACACCACACACACTTGATCCATCAGACCCAGGTGGGAAGGGAGAGGAAAAGAAAGGCAAGAGCAAAGGCAGACCTTTCACAGCCCATCCCCCTCCCCCACTCTGGGTGCCTCCAAGCAGCCAGGCCCAGTTTGCATTAGGGAGCAGCTCAGATGATTAAGAACAGGGGAGATAATTATGTGTCAAGATGATGTAGCCCAACTCTGCAGTCAGGCCAAGGTAGCACAGCAGCTGGCAGGCCGGTCGCAGGAGGCAGCCTCGGGCAGGGGCTGCAGAGACACCCAGGTATGTCCTTTAGCTACTGGGCCAGCACTGCAGACAAAGGAGAAAACTGGCGTGGGATACTGGGGGTGGGGGGAGGAAGGCGGGTGTTGGGATGGGAACAGGTGTATGTGTCCAGGGACCAGACCTCGAGGGGCACATCTCCTCCAGGAGAACCCTGATGCCCTCTGCCTGGCTGGCTTTCCTTTGGCCCCATGTACTGTGGCATCTACCTAGAAGTGTCATATCCCAAGGGCAAGCTGTGAGCCTCTGTGTCCTCAAGGAAGCCACTCCCGCTTCTGCCTTTGGGTACAGTTCAGCCTATTCTTCAGCTCTAACAATGTCATGGTGGTGGGCATTAGCGAGGACAGTCACTGCAGCGTGTGCGGCGTTATTGGAGACAATCTCAGCAGTAGTTATTGGTGTTCACAGTGATAATACCCAGAGCAGTATTGGCACTGGCACGCGGAATATGGACAGTGTTATTAGTATCTGCAGCAATCATATCTGTGGGGATATTAGTACAGGGCTGATCAGCTGTGACTCGGGGAAGAAAGGAACCTGACAGTGACTGTGAGCCAGCCTGAGATGCCGTCTCATGCCTTGGCCTTTGGAAATTATAGAAGAATCCCCAGACTTTCCTCTGAGAAATGTGCTAGTCAAGAAGCTTTGACCCCTAACTCCCAAGAGACCAGGAGCTCCCAGAATGAGACATGTAGGCAGACCAGGGATAAATGAGGAAGTTACGTCACAAAGCACCCGGAAGGCTGTCTGAGAGGGTAGACCCCCGTTCAGGACCCTGCTAAAACTTCATATCTTTTTGGCTACAAGTATGGGTGGGTGTAGTGGGGTCCTCTGAAGGGATAGTGCTTCCCTAAATGTTGCTTGCCCTTGCTTATATGGCTGGAGGATAGAGATGCTTGTGTTTTTTTTCAAGCTGAAAAACCAAAGTCCTTTGGCTTCACTTAAGTTGCTTTCGGCCGTGGCCCAAAGCACTGCTGCCCATTGGTGGTGTTGATACACAGAGCAATTACGTAACTTGTCCAAAAATCTAAATGAAGTCATATGGTCTGAGTCTGTTGATCTGCGGAAGGGAGGTGTGTTGGTCGCATCCTTTGATGTGTGAGATTGCAGGGGGCTGTGATTTTGCATTCCATTAATTAGGTGCACAATGAGTTGTGCAGTTGAGTGGTGCCAAACTGGTGCAGTTGTGCGTTTGCAGGCAGGGCAGGTTGCAAGGCTGCAAATGGCCGAGTCCTGCCTTCAATAGCTCCCTTCTGCTTTAGATGGAGCCATAACTGGAAGAAGTGGTTTATTTCCTCAGTTAGTCGCCCTCCTAGAGGTCCCCAAGTGTGTTGCTCAGGTTAGACTTGGAGCAAATAAGGGGACAAGACTGTGGAAATGAGTGGCACCTACCCTGTCCAGGAGCCCTGGCTTCAGGCAAGAGAAGGCTGCAGACCTCCATCAGGAAGGAGAATTCGGGTTGGGGGCCAGCAGGCAGTCCCTGGAGTACGGCATGAATGGGCAGCCTGGCCCAGTGCGGAAGAGTGTGGGCTCTGGAGTCAGACAGAGCCAGTTTTGAACTCTAGTGCCTTGGGCAAGTCACTTAACCTTCATCAGCTCCGTCTTCTCTGAAAAGTGGAGATCGTAACAGCACTCACTTCGCAGGGAGTGTGGAGAGCACTAGCAAGCTCACGGAGGTAGGGTGCTGAGCCAACTCTGTCTTGGAAGATGGGTTGCTGTGTGTCTGGGGCGGAAGGCCTAACTGGCAAGTTCATATTTTGCGGGAAAATGGAGTTGTGTCAGAAAGAAACTTATTTGGGCACAGGCTCCCTAATCTTGGTGTGGTCCCTTTTAAGTAGGGCAGCCGAGGGAAGCTGATTCTGGGATAAGCTACCCTGGAGGGCCAGGGCAGTGGGGGAAAGATGTCAACCTCCCATGTGTGATTGGGAGGACCTTGGGCCATCTCTGCTTGCTCATTTGCTCTGCAATTACCCAGTTGGGCCACATGTCCTTCCTTCGCATCTGCAAGCATTTTGGTTGCATGTAAATAAATATAAGACCCCCTTCTTCTCTAACATGGAGGCATCCTTCTATCTACTGCCGTGCATTTCCACTCCCAAGGGCAAGTTTATTTTTTACTTGGGAAATGTATGTTTGTTTACGGACACATGTAATTATTTGCATGGTTTATGAAAATGTGTGTATATGTGTGTTTTCTGCCATTCTGAGGTCTTTGGATGAAAGGGGATGTGGAATGCCATGCGTCGGGCAGGTATGCCGTCTTCTAGGTAGTGTATATACTTGAAGAAGTGATCAGATGTGAGCAGGTACATGTCCGCCAGTGCCCGTGAGCAGGGAGAACTGAAGCCAGGCCTGAGTGTGTTAGGGTCCATGGTCCTGAGGCACAGGTGTGTATATAGACTTTCGCCCAAAGGGCCCCGTAGGCATCACCCTGCACCCTGTTGGCAAATGGATGGACTGTACTGAACCTGCCTCCACGGGTGGCCTGGGCCCAAGGCGAGGGAGACTGAGGCTGGGAGCCCTTATGCCCTCAGGCTGTGTGGGAGTTGCCACTCAGAACCCTCACACGCCCTTTGAAGAGGAGCCTGGACTCCCAATCTTGGAGTCTTGCCCCCATCTTCTACCTGCCTGTCTTTCGGGATCTCTCAGTGTCTGTCTGTCTCTCATTTGCTCTAGTCGAGGTATACACTGATCCTGCCCACATTAGAGGAGGTGGAGGTTTGCATCTGGTCTGGACTTTAAGAGGTATGGGGGCCAGAGGGAACATGGTGTGGGGGTCAGGGGAAATAGCTGGGGGGTGGCGGTTAGAGACTATTCAGAGAGTGGGTTCCTAAGGGCCAGTGAGCAGAAAAGGAGGAGGTGGCTCAGGCTTCCAATGCGAAACCAGGAGGCTAACAAGAGTCTCAGAGCCTGAATCACTTCCACCATGGGCCACTGCTGGGTTTGGGGGCCGAGGCCCCGTGGCATGGAGGGTCAGGCACTCAGTGGAAGGGGGCACTTTTTCCAGCTCTTGGAAAAACAAAGAGTAGATCGGGTAGTAAAACAAAAGCAAAGGAGACCTGGAAGCACCTGACAGCCCTAATTCATCACGGCCCAAGTTTTTTCCTGTGTTCCCATTATATTTGTTTGTAAAAGTGGAAATCAATTTTGAAGGTAATTTTCTGGAAAGAATGGAAGGGAGGTGGGAGGGCCGGATAAGGCAGAGATGGTAAAAGGAAAAATTTAGGCCAGGCACAGCCCAGGGGCAGCTCTTGGCAAGGTGAAAGAAAATTGCATATTCAATCTCCATCCATGAATCTCCCTCACTGCTGCCCGCCTCCTGCTTGAAAACAATGAAGGCTTTTTCCCAACGCTGGGTAGGGCCTTGGTATCAGCCTCACTTTAACTTCAGGGTCATTAATTCCCTGATTATTGAAGGAGAAGAGAGGGTTACAGCATCGTCAATTCCAAAGGCACCCCCCCCATGTGATCAGGCCCTGGCTGGGGTGCAGTGGGGAGGGGGGCAGCTAGGGTGGGGTGAGGTGTTGTTTCAGAAGAGCAAAAAGGGTGGGGAGGGACGAAATGGAGAGCCAACTGGACTGGGGGAAGGAAACCAGGAGGAGGGTGGAAGAAGGCAGTCATTACTGCATACCTCCGTTGTGTTGTTATTGCAAATTAAAAGTAGCATGTTCCACTCCACAGCTATCTTTGGGGAGGGAGGGGCACTGAGGGAGGTGGGGGATCTTATCATTGCTTCTTCAGCAGACCAGCCGTGGTGTCACCGTGTGAGGTGACATTTGAATTTACAATTCCGCTGAGAAAAGCCATTAATTCACAAATTAACATTTCTCCCTCTCCCTCTCTCTTTAACACTCTCTCCCTCTCTCACATGGATGTGCAAGCAATTGAAAAGACAAAGGAAATAGCCTTAAGGAAGAGACTTTACTGCTAGTCTGTCTGTGCTGAGATTGCTCCCCCTGCTTCCAGATAGATAAACCAATTACCTGAGCAGCTCTGCTCCTGGCCGCCCGGGATCGCCTCCTTTTGTAGGCTGCATCCATGCTGGATTACACACGGTGTATCTCATTAATGTAAACCAGGCATGCCCTGGTCACCAGTCTCTCTTCCCCGCTCTCTTTCTGGAGAGGAATTGGGAGCAGTGCCGATGTCAGAAAAAGGAGGACCCCAGGGTAGAGAGGTTGCCCCGGCCCCACTGCCAGGCCTGGGGACTTGGGGCACAGCCTGCGGTCCCGGAGGAGGCTGATGGAGGAAGTCTGCAGGTGAGGGCTCCCTGGTAGGTTTGCATGGGCAGACATTTAGAGACAGAGAGGAGCTGGAGACTGACTCTCTCAGGCCCACAGCCTGCCTGTCCTCTGTGACTTTTTGGTCCAGATGCAGGGGGCTGGCAGAAGCAGAGAGGGATCTGAGTGCTGCCTGCATGGGAAGAGCTTAGGGAGGTTTCGCTGAGTACACACCATTTTAGTGGGACAGGATTCAGCCCGAAGGACCTGGGAGGGGTGCCATGGAGGGCCCAGAAGACACAGTGAGGTTGTACCATGTTGGGTAAATAGAACGAGGTTGCACTGATTCTAGCACTTGGGCACCGTTCTATCTGTTCACTACCTAATCCTTACACACACACACACACACACACACACACACACATAGCCATCCGATTCCCTTCTTAGAGAACCGCCACCCAGGAGTATGGACCTGGGGTCACATGCCCTCAGACCTCTGAAGTGAGCTCACATCTCGGGCCGGGAATCGCAGAGCCTCTTTTTGCTTTCCCTCTCCTCCAGGCCCTGGCCAGGCTCTGTAAGAAGACATATTGGCAAAGGGAAGCCGAGCAGAGTTTGAGTTTCTCTAAGGAGAGGTGCTCTGTGGGTTATTGCTAGAATTATATGATTTCTCGCATACCGGACTGCCCCTCATGAGGCAGGTCCTATGAAAGCTCAGAAACTAAGTCCACAGGAAGGCCATCATCTGTCTAGACAAGTGCCTGAGTTTAACTACATTAACAAAGCTCAACCTATGTTCATTTTCCAACAAACTTTCAAACTCTGGCTAATGTCCACTCCAGTCCGAGAAAGAGCTAAGGTTCAAAGGTCAGCATTTGCTAAGACACCAAAAAAAATCCACTTATGAACACACATTCATTGTCATGATTATATCTTCCCAGTAACCTGGGAAATCAGACCGTTCATACTGAGGGGAGAATTTTTCTATCTTAGTTGGATCGCATATTTTAGCCAAACTCTGGGCAGTGTTGGCAGTGAGCCTGTTAAACACTGACCGTGTCGTTATGCAGAGGTAGGTGTAGTTTAATGTCAATGTTTTATGAAGACCTTTCCTTTGGGCCCTGTGTATACGTGGATTTACTTTTTTCTGTGGGGAAGGACCAGGGGTTAGCCATGGCAGTGGGTAGCTGACATGGGGGCATGAATTTGTCCATAAATCCCTGCGTTTATACCAGAGACGATAGCTAAATCATTAACCATCTCAGGTTCCCAGGCAGTTCGTGCTGTTGTGGATAAAGAGTTATATTTGCTTGTATGAAGAAATATGTTGTGATTTAGCACAAAATAATTTTTTTTTTTTTCATGAAGTGCCCAAAAGTCAGAATAGATAGTCGACCCCATGGCCCAGGAGAGACGTACAGAGTTGCCCTAGAGGGGGCTGTGTGTGCCCCTCTACCGCTGGAAATTGGGGTGGGTGTAGCACAGTATTACAACTTTCTCAGCAAAGGCCTCAGGTCCTCCTCCCCACCGTGTCCATACGCGCCTGTGCACCTGTGTGCATACCATCTTGTCACACTACGTCTCCAATCCTAGTCTTCCACTTGGCAACTACTTTCTAGCCCTGCAGGTAGGCATCGTTCTCCTTCCCCCACCCGGCAAGGGCACCAAGCGAGAAATCCGCTGCCTCAGCACTGCCCTTCTCCCCCAAGTGCAGGCCATGGACAGGAGGGAGGAGCCAGGCTCTGAGGCTGTCCCCCAGGCCCTGCTGCTGCTTGTGGACTGGCCTCCCTGGGCACCTCCTCCTCTGCAGGCCAGCAGGCAGCTGAGAAGGGCAGGGGCATGGGGGACCCCTCAGGGAAAGGGTTTGGAGAGAAGGGAGGCTGGGGAGACCCAGGATTGCTGCCTACCAGGGGACCGGGTCTCAGCAGCCTCTCTGACCATTGTGGCTACACAAGGAGCCCTAGAGCCCAGGGAAGGACCCTTCCCCTGCCTGCCTTCCCCAGGGCCGTGGTGGCTGGAGGGCTCTCCATGACCCTCCCCATTTTGCCCCTTGGGGGTAGAAAGGCAAGGAGGGTTGGGAAAGAGTTGGGGGAGGGCTGGGAGACAGCGCGAGCCTCAGAGCTGAGTTGCAGCAGAGCCAGTAATTCAAACCATCCTGACCCTTCAGTGAACCCGAACCTGCTGACCTTGACAGCACTAGACAAGGGAGGCCTCACAAACCTCCACCTTCCTGGAGGCCCTCCCTTTCTTGGAGCCCTGTAGCCCAGCCTCCAGGTGTCTTCTAATTTGGCCATCCCCGGGAAATGTCAGCATCCCTCCCTCCCGGAGGCACCTGCCTCACTGCAGCACCCTTTGTGCTCATCTCCACCCGGAGACGAGTGCGTGGGCATCTCACAGGGGCCTTTCCAGGGTCAGCGGAGGCTTTCTCCTTTAAACAGAGCTTGTACATCTTGCCCATGCTCGTCCTGCCCCAGGCTTCACCTTTTTCAGTACTGGCTATAGAATGTGTGTGTGTGTGTGTGTGTGTGCACGCACGCGTGTGTGCATATTTGCACGTGTGTGTGTGTGTGTGTGTGTGTGTGTGGTCTGAGTGCACACAGGGGCTGGGATAAAATGTGATCGAGACACAGCAGAGGAGGGAAGGAAGAAAAGCCTAAGGAAAACTGCCCCAGCAACCTGCATTAAAGTAAATGTAGTTTATGAAGTTTATGCTTTCCTCCCAGGGAGAGCTGGATTCTATCCAACAGCCTCCCAGAGCCTGCCAAATGGCTCCTGAAGCAGTAAGTGTGCAGGCAGGAGCGTGGGCAAGCCAGTGACAGAGGGAGAGATGCATGGACACATGTGTGCTTACCTACATACACACACGTGTGCGCGGGCACGCACCCCCCCCCCTCTCTGTCTCTCTCTCTCTCTCTTTCTCTCTCTCTCTCTCTCTCTCTTTCACTGGCTCACACAGATCTCCCTAGGCCCCACAGACTTCGAAGACTAGGATGGAGGGATGCAGACAGTGTGGTAGGAGTGACTCCAGGAGCTTCCGTTTCCCTCCCGCTTCCCTTCCCACCCCTACCCCCATCTCCTTTGGCAGTGTGGCCAACCCAGACACGTGGGCAGTGTGGACACCTGGTGGACTGTTGGTGTGGTAAGCTGGGCCGAGGGCAGTGTGGACCACTGGGGCAACAAGCTTGTGGAAGCACTCTGGGTGAGGGGCAGTATGGGTGGTCTTGGGGTGTGAGGTCTAGGGAATAAAAGACGTCAGGATGTGGTCTGCCAGAAACCTGCCTTTTTTCTTAGGCTGGGGATCCATTTTTCTCTGGCACCTTGGACTAGACCGAGTAGATACCTTACAACTACTGCTGGACTCTCTTAAGGAGAAACAATAAGAGACAGTATTTTTCTTTCCTGGAAATTCAAAAGAAATAAATGGTTGACAACGTTAGGATATGGGAGCTCTTAGAGGGACTTATAAGCAAGCTGGAATATCTGCCTTTCTAGATTTTTCTTCATGTGCGCAGCACATGGATGCATGTGTGTGTGTACCAATAATACGTAAATGGGCAAGGATCCTTGACTTTAGAGGAAAGGGTTGTATGGAGGAGAGAAATGGCTGGAGAGGGCAGTAAGATGTAGCAAAGGCCTTTACTCAGGCCTGTCAGGTGGGCAACGTCCGGTCTCCTGCCCCTGTGCTTCCGAGACCCGCCTTCGCTGGGGATGGGCAGTGGGAGAACTTGGTCTCCCGCCTCTTCCTGGGAACTTCTTGTCCCTTTTCAAGTTCTGCTGGGACAGAGGAGGGCAACAGAGTTAGAGGTATCCGAAGGCAGAGATTGGAGAGAAGAAGAGAACAGAAGGGAAAGTGAAGGACGGGCAGATATTGCCGACTGTGGAGGCTACTCTGGGAAGCCAGGAGACGCTCGGCATGGAGGGCAGCTGCAACTGGCCAGGGATGGCTTTTGACCTTTTTCTTCCCTTCTCTCTCCTTTCCCCTCTTTTCCTTCCCCTCCTTATCCCTCCCTTCTTCCCTCCACACATCTTTATTGGTTCCGGTAATAGCGTTGATTTACATGCCAGGCAAAGCCTTGCTACACACACAAAAAGAAAACCCCAGCCTTGGCGGTGTGGCAGTGTCAGCTCTCGCTGTTGTTCGACAGTGTAAAATTAAATTAATAAAGCCCCCAACACAGGAAAACATAACAGGAAATTAATGGCCTTTACTGTCGCTCTGATGCAGTCATTTGCAACCCTGCTTTCCGCACCAAAGACTTCATAAATGCAAGCAGTTTCTCTAAACAAGCATACTTAGAGCGGCCTGGTATGTAATTTTTCGTCTTGCTTGTGTTCTCTGAGTTAACAAAGCCCCCTTTCCTTCTGGCTCCAGAGAGGTTTCTAACTGGTTCTGGCCCCAGCTGGAGTCCAGGACCTTGCAGAAGGCTCCAGCCCATCCCTGAGAGCTCACAGAGGGCTGAAGGAGGACTCAGGTCCTACACAGACAGACCCTCAGCCAGCCCTCCTTCCTCACCAGCGGCCAGTGAGCCTGGAGCCCCAGCCTCTGCCAGCAGGCCAGCAGGAAGACACTGCGCATGCTCTCAGGCGGGAAAGTTGATCACTCTGGGGAATTCACCTAAACCCACCCACTGCTCACTCCTCCCCTCTCTCTGTGCATCTGTCTTGTCTCCACTACCTGTTTGCTCCCTTGCCGGTGTGTTGCCTCTGGCCTCCCCTCCTCCTCCCTCCTCTGTACTTGCTCATCCGCCTTGTACTTCTTCCAGTATGGGTTGCACACACTCAGGCTGGTCGTGGCAGTGGGTGCCCATGCCCTTCTTTCCTAGGTAACCTAGGGGTTCGGGAGGAGGGTGGGAGCTAACATTCAAAACAGGGAAAGTAACTGTACTGGTATAATTCTCTGGGGTTCTAGGGCTCCCCCATACTTCCCTCTTCTTTCCTGGTTGGTTAGGAACTACGAGGGCCCTAAATGATTTTTCAACCTATCACTCTGTCCTTGGGAAGATTTCCTATAAACCATTTCAGATTGCTGAAAGTCTATGATTTTGCTTTGGCGTGTAAATAGGTGAACTATTGAGAAAACTTACATTTACTTCTCTGGGGATATTTGTATCACTGTGGGCCCCAGTGTCCACTGTGTTAGAAGGTATGATGGGAGCAAAGACCCAGGACGTGGAGCTCAAGAAACTTACAATATTACATTTGAATTATTATTATTATTTTATTTATTTTATTTATTTATTTTTTTTGGCAGCCATGTCAGACTCAAACTCATATTGAGTTCGTGGTCAACTAAAACCTTGAGATATTTTTCACATCAATTGCTATCAAGCCAGGTCTACCCCGTTCTGCACTTGTGTGATTGATTTTTCAAAACCTAAACATAGGGTATTCCATTTCATCTCGTTGGTTTGGCTCTTAATTCCACCTGATTAAAATCATAAGCATATCTTCTCTATCACCGTTCTAGTAGATTTTTAAAAGAGTTATTTTCCTTTAAAGTGAAGGAGAGCCGCATGGCCCACCAGTGGAGACCTCCTTCCTGGTTGCGATACATGAATGCTTTAGGTACTACTGAGTCCAGCAGCCATAACCATGTCACTTTTCTTCATATTGTCCATAAAGTTAGGAAGGAGATTCTTTGTGAATTGTTAACATTCACTACATTCACAGCATTTCTTTAATCAATCGATAAAAAAAAATCCAGTTTAAGTCGGTATGCAGATTGAGTGCCTACTGTGTATGAAGCATGGCAGGACTGATTTACAAAGGTAAATAGGACACAATACTTGACCTCATGAAGCTTCTAATCTAGTAGGAAGATAGATGTGCACATCATTATACAAGCGGAATGTGATAGGTGCTATGATCAAGTTATAAAATGCCATGATGAATGTTTCTGTTTTTGTTTTTTTTTAAAAAGGGCAGTTGCTTCCAACCAGGGGCCTTGAAGTCTTAGTGGGGATGGCATTTATCTAAGCATTGATCTCTAGTTAATGTGACGTGACTTATTCTTGGTGACTACACGCAGGCTCCAGGGTATCACCATTTTCTTTTCTAGTGCCCATAAATTATAATAATTTCTTCTAGAAGATTTCCAGACCTTACCATTAAATTTATTAGAGTGTTATTTGCGTAAGCTTACCTTTTTTTGCAAGGCAGGATAGCACTGGGCTTTGTCACTGCCTCACCTTTTCATTATGACTTCTCAAGGATTATCAACAAAAATCTTAGGATCCTATTTACCTTTGTCCCTAGGGTCCTGCTATATGACTTATCTGGACCTAGGAAAGTGAACTCAAATGGTTAGGAGTACCTGCCTGCCCCTTCCCGACCTGGGCAGCCTCTGCTGGTCCCATTTTGAAGATTCTTTTCTTTGGTGGACAAGACAAAGGCAAGCTGGAGGTTGGAGAAGTTCCGCCTTCTCTCTTTTCTCTCAGTATTATATCCTCTTCCCCAGCACTGAGCCTACACCTGCCTTCGTTTTTGTTCTTTCTCCAAAGAGAGCTACCAAGGCCCTTTTTTGTTGTCTCAGCTTTTGTCTTCCTGACAGGCTCATGCTACTCTTATACCCACCCTTGGTTATGGTCTCCTCCTTCCATCGGTTTTGTGTCCTTCACCAGAGGAAAACAAATGTTTTTGTCTGATAAAAAGTGCGATATATGCTCATTATAAAATATTTGGAAGATACAGTAAATTTTTTTAAAATTCGCCCATAATCTCATCACTGAGACATAACCACTGTTGGCATTTGGTATGTTCTTTTACAGTCTTTTTTGTCTATGCATGTATAATTTTATACATATAATTTTTTATCAAGATTGGAATGATATTGTATATACAGCTTGTCTTGCTATTTTCACTTAACATTATATAGGACCATTTTCACATATCATTAAATATTCTTTGAAAACATGATTTTTTAATGGCCGCATAATCTTCCACTGTTCGGTGTACATGTCCTTTTAAAATCTAGGCTCATCATATTTTAAAGCTTATTCGTGTGCAACAACAATGATTTTCCTTAAATGTCCTCTCTTTCCACCCCTCCCCCACGCTTCCTCTCTTCACTTTGTCAGGTTGATTCTTTGAGCTTGTAGAGGAGGAATTTCATTTTTAGAGCATCCTATCTTTCTGGAATTATGTTCCCTTCTAGAATCTCTTGCCATGGGATCACACAACCATTCCTTCCCTTAACACATAGCAGTTTGCTTTCCTCAATTCGGATTCTGTCCAGTGCCCCTTGCTTTGCTACTGTCAACTCTGGACATGGTTGCTTTCTCCTCATCACTTCCCTTTTATCAGTTTTTCTATCTTGGTCAAAGTTAAGCAATTTGAAATAATGGAAACGGCTCTGTGAGAACCTCTGTTCCCATCCTAACAATGACTAGCTGTGTGACATGGAGAAATTACTTAACCTTTCCGGGCCTCTTTGTTTTTTTAATCTCTAAGAGGGAATGGATTAAGTGATCGCTATACTTTCCAGCTGTAAAATGTGATGACACTCACTCCAGAAGAGCAATTTCCTTTGTTGCTTCTTTTTCCTTTTAAAAGGTAAAACATTGAGTAAGGCAAGTTAAGAGTTTATTAGTCTTTGCGTTTGCAGTCCTATTCAACAAATCAGCCAACATTTTTTTATCACCTACTATGTGTCATACCCAATGTTAGGCTTAGAAGGATGAAAGAGGTGGGTCCCTGCCTTCAAAATGGGCATGATAATAGAAGCTCCCTGCTTAAATTCTTGTGAAAATTAAATGAGTTAATATATGTAAAATTCTTAGATAGGCGCCTAATATATAGTAAGCACTTAATGTTAGCTGCTGTTATTGTAAGGATGTACATTAAGCAGAGTGTCTGGCACCATAATAGAAACTGGATCGATTTTAGTTATTATTATTATTTCTACAATAGAGGTTTGGATAGATGGCTATTGGAATACAGAGAAAGGAGAAATTAGTAATGCTGAGGGAGGAACCAGCAAGCCTCTAGTGTACATCTGAGGAAACTCAATCCAGAAAAGCTCAAGGGACTTGGCCAAGGTCATATGGCACGTGAGCAACAAAACTAGGATTTCAACCCAGGAGATAGTACTAACAGTCCAGCATTTAAGTTAGGGTCACGATGCAGTTGGTGCCCACAGAGGCACAGGAAGCTAGTCATGCCAGTGCCCACCTTTCACCCTGTCGTGAACTCATGGAGTGCTTGAAGCTGGGCTTGGTCTAGGAGAGCCCCTTGCTCATGGGTTGCCAGGGCTGAAAGGCTGACCAGAACCTTGTTTTGGGGCCAGATTTCCAAGGGCTTCTTCGTAGCCTCCTCTTCAGCTCGTCTTGGGGTTCCTGGCCAGGGCAGTCTCACAGATCGTCCAGTTTAAGGATGGGAGGTCATGGGGTATGTCAGCCCAGCTCCTTAGACAGTGTTTCCGCCAGCATGGTCTCCAGCCCAGCCTCTTCCTAGCACATTGCAGCACCTGCTTTCCTCCTCCCTCCTCCATTTCCTATCTATTTCTCCTTTCCATCATGCTTCCCCTCACCCTCTCTTCCTCACTTCTTTCCTCTCCCCTCCCCCTTTCCTGTCTCCTGCCCTTCTCTCCTCATTCCCTCACACTCTTTCCCCTTCTTTTCTACTTCCCTCTCCCCTCCTCCCCACCCCCTCCCCATTCCATGAATCCTTTCTCTTCTTCAGTCTGGAATCAGCCCCATTCCTGGTCCCAAACCTCACTCCCTGTTCTCAATCAGATGGGAGGGCCAGGGTGGCAGCCCAGACCTCCTCCATCCTGCCGCCGTGGGGGTGGGGCTGGGGCTGCACAGGCGGGCTGCCCTGAATGACAAGCGGAGATATTGATCGCATTCTGAACTCAGCCCAGCCGATAGAAGGTAATTAATGACTCCATTTGCCTCAGTACCGAGGAGAACAATTGAGTTTGAAACTGCAACAACTGGCAGCTGGGGAGACTGGGGGGACAGCCTGGGTGTGAACCCCTCAGAAGGGGAAAGGGGTGTTAGAGGAGCTAAGGAGGAGAGAGAGGGGGGCAGAGGCCATAGGTCGAAATGGTATGGAGCAAACATTTACACAGAGCCCCCAACCCCAACCACAGCTGACCCCTCCTGCTCCCCCCAACCCCCCAGAGGCCTGACGCCCATCACCCACTGCTCCCACTTCCTCCACGCTTTTCTCTTTTCTTCCTGTATCACTTTTTCAGGTCATTTTCTGTCTGTGGATGAAATAAGACTTACTTTCCCCCAGCTTCCTGTCAGCTACGCGATCCTGCACATGCTTTTAACTCTCCCTGAGCTTGTTTCCTCTGTGGTAAAATTGAACTAATGGTATCTCTGTTGCATGTGTTCTGTAAGGATTAGAGAGAGTGTGTGTAAAGCATCTCAAGCCTCCCTAGTACATAGTTAGTGCTCAATATACGATGATAATGACAATCTTTGACAAAGAAGGCAAATTTGATAGAGTGGAGACCGCTTTGGAGTCAGACATCCCTGAGTTCAAATATCCGGTCTTTGCTACTTACTAGTTGGATGATATTGAACAAATAATTTTGCCTCTCATCTGAAAAATGAGAATAATAATAATAATAATTTTGTAAATTTGAATGGATTTAATTAGCTTATGCAAAAGCCCTAATATCGTCAGTTTCCCCACAAACAGGTAAATATTTGTATTTGGGTTTATAAAACTGAAGTTAGTAAGTTTTTTTTACGATACTTTTAAAAAGTCCCCTCAAATGCCTCATTCCTACTTCCTGGGTTTTGGTGGGCGGCTCCTGCACATTCCATCTTGGTTTTGTAGACTTTGATGACCTTGGCACTTTCTGACCAAGGAATGGCATTATTTCATTCTGTCTATTACCATCACCCCCACCTACCTTTTGGTCAGTGCAGGAGAATTTCTCTTGCCCCTCGCAGGTCCCGGCTTTGGAATTTGGGCAGAAATATCCACACATGAAGAGGACAGAACACTTCTATTTTGTCCTTATCCCTAGCTCTCCTCCTTTAAAAACATGGCGTTCAGTGACTTCCCACTCTCCAAGCTACTGAGACCTCACTGGGCAGCCTCATTTGTGATTGGCCATAGAGAGGGTCTAGTCTGGGGTCAGAGAAGTGGAAGGTAGAGCTCTGCTCCAGAGAAGCCCAGGAATCAATAGATGGGGAGTGACAAGGCTAAATGAATGAGGAGATCAGATCTTTTTATTGAGGAGTAAAAGACATTTTTATTAATGATTCTAGAAGTAGTACGTGCTTTTTGTACAAAGCCTGGATGATATGAAAAAACTTAGATGAGAAGAAAATAATTTGCTCATGATCAGGAACTAACCACTGTTACCATGTGGGTGGCTCTCCTGCCAGTCAAGATGGTCTTTGGTTTTGCAGCTGTCTTCATTTGCATGGAGATTGGGGCCCTGCTGCTGGAGCCCATGCTCAGGATGTTGGCTGGGCAGGCAGCTGCTGCTGCTCATTGGTTTAGTCCACGACTGATTACAGGATACGTTCCTTGTGCCAGGCTCCCTGGTGGATATGTCCTTGAGCTAGCCACTTCTCCTCATTTAATCTGCAGCTCATTTACTCCAAGCCTCAGTTTTCTCACCAGTAAAAAAGGGATTATAATCCCCACCCAAATAACCTAAGGTTTTTGAAAGCTTTTTATTAACTGCTAAACAAATATGAAGCAATTAGAGGGGAAGACAATATGAACCTTTGTTCCCCTTGAAAGAGTAATGTATGTCAAAGTTTTAACTCAGCAGTTTGTTTAATTTAATTTATTTGTATCTGCTTCATTCCATGCTGTAGTGGACAAAGCTTTTGGAATGGGCTCCAGTCCTTAGAGTCTAGTACCTAGTTGTGTGACCTTGAACTTGTCACCTCCCCTCCTCCACCTCATTGCCCACCCCACTAGTTTTCATTACTGTAAAATGAAGACTTCAGACCAGGTGTCCTCTAAACACTCTGGGCAGTCAGTTCAGGGGCTGCAGCATCAGTATAGGGAGAGGTGCAAGGCAGAGAAATGGGGATGCTGGAAACCATGGCTCAGATGGGGCCAAGTGGCGCTCAGCTGGGACCCTGTGTTTGGCACCCAAGCAGCAGAGTGAAATGATGTAGGGGGCAGGTCTGGAATCAGAAAGACCTGAATTGAAATCCTGACTGTCATTTACCAGCTGCGTGGCCTTGGATAAGCTACTTACTTTCTCTTTCCTCAGTTTCCTCATCTTTAAAATAGGGATCCTAAATCAGTATTTACCTCCCAGGGTTGTTGGGGGCAGGATTTAAAAAGAGCTGTACAAAGTACAGCAGGGGCATGTAATAAGCTCTCAGTACTGTGAGCTGCTAATGAATGGATGGAGGCTGGGGACAGCAGGAAAACAAGGCTGTACTCTCCACATATGGAGACCAACTAGCACACGGTTCGCTCCTTGCTCTGTGCAGTCTTATTAAACCTACAGAACCACATTTTCCAACCTCAGTAGAAAAACGTGGCCTGAAAGTAGGAAAGGATATTGGAAATTAGAATTGTTCCAGAAAGCCCAGGGCATATGACCACCATACTCCAGCCTCTTCCTGGAGGCTTGACAAGGAGTGGGCTTCTTATCCCATCAAGGTGAAGGCCAAGGGTCTCCTCTGATCGTTTAAGAAAGGTGTTCCCTGCAACCAGCTCCCACCACAGGCAAATAGGCCTGTTTTATCCCAACCCTGCTCTCTCTGACTGGAGCCTTGGTGTGGGGGGTCCAATGCAAAGGTCACCTGGACGTTGTTCTCAAGCAACCTCTCCCATCCGCTTTGGATGGCAGTTCTGAACTCCAAGGTTAAGTTCTGCTCTTAACTGGGAACACAATATTCTCTGTCCCTTCGGTAGAGGCACTATAGGTGGGCAGGATGGTATTGATGAGAAAAGGAAGGGCTTCCTGTGGACCAGAGTCAATGCTTCCAGAAGCTGACAAGCAGTGGGGGTGAGTGAAGAGGGGCTTAGGTCTACCCAGGGGCCCTCTGTGGGTCTTCCCATGTCCTCTGATAGCTAGGGATGCATGGGACTTGCTTGACAAGTGAATGGGTGTCCTGGGATGCCAAGCCGTCAGGGGGCCAGTCCAGAGACCTCCTGCCTGGGGTCTGGCTTTGAATGCTCCCCAGAAAGCCTCATTCATTCATTCATTGAGTACCATCTGTATGCCCAGCTCTGTGCCTGGCTCTGGGGCCCCGGAGATGCATCTGTCATGGTCCCTGCCCACAAGGAGCTCGCGAGGGGAAGATGTATCCAATTACTCACACACTTTCCTTCCCTGCTCACTCAGAAGCCTCGATGAAGTCCTGCTTCTGCCTCCTCCTCTAACAAAAGCCTTTCAGGGGGTGTCACAAGCGCAGTTTCTACTACCCTCTGCCTGTCACCTCTGAGACTCCACCCTTGGGAAATCCCACTCTGAGCTCTCTCTCCACTGTCCTGAGGAGGTCCCTCCAAGGGGTTGGCACTGTCAACCACTTCATTTTTTCTTTCTTTTGTTCTGTGTTCTCTTGTCTTTTCTGATCTCCTCTGCTCTCATCTCCTTTTCCTCCTCCAAACCCACCCCCATCCAGACTCTGGGCTGCCCTCCTTAGCTGGATACCCAGGCTTCCGGGGAAGCAGAGCCAGCTGGTTTTATTCTTGTGGCAAGTGCTCTCTCTCTAGCCAATGCTGCCCTGGGCTCCTAGCATGGAAATCTTCTTCCCTTCCTTCCTCTTGCTTTCTGCCCTTCCTCAGGCGTCTCCCAACCTCCTTTCCTCACTCCTTTCCCACCCTTCCTCCTTACCTTCATTCCTCTCTTCCTTCTCTAGCTGAAGGAATTGTGCCATCTGGTCCTCTGGATAGAGCCTGGGAGAGCCCATGGGCCCGTTGGCTGATTTGGGAGGCCTGCCGCCCTGTCCCCCCATCATGTCACTGGCCCTCTCCTTGCCCTGTGGTTCTTCTCCCTGTTCTCCCAGAACTTTCTTTTGTGCTCCTTCACCATTCATCATTACTGCCACCTTTCCCGCCTCCTTATCACCTTCTTTCTCCTTTGGGAGTTCCCTCAAGCTTCCCTACCCTCTCTGGGGTTTCTCTGCATGCTTTCATCACACCCATTTGCTTTGGCTGCTCCTCTAGCACCTTCTTTCTCTTCTTCTCCCCCACCCCCTTCCTTCTCTTTTCCCCTTTGCCCGCCTCCCACTGCCACCTCTTCCAGTAGCAGGGTTCCTTTTGCCTTTCCTTCCTCCCACCCTGTTTCTCTCCATTGCCGCCTCTGTAACCTGTCTTATCACCAGGGCCTGAGTATACCGAAAAATAAATAAATAAAAAGGTCAGTGCGTGGAGGGAGCAGCAATAACCCCTAAAACAGTACTATCAGTGGAACATGATTGATCAATTGAATTCCATAGCGGCTGAAAAATGTGGGATTAAGTAGTGTATTATACGCACAATGAGTTGAGGCATGATGTTCATTTCAAGTTCATTTCGCCGGCCTCTGCCACCAGATCAGGCAATCAATAGGGGCAGCAGATATCATATATCACCTCTCTGCGGGCTGGGGGAGAGAGCACCATAATCTCTCGCAAATTTAGAGTGACAGATTTGTCAAGATCTGAAGGGCCCCTGAATAATGAAGGAAAAGAGACTCCTCCAGCCAGTGACCTGAGGACAAAGCTTCAGTTCAGCCCCTACGCGTGCACGCGCGCACACACACACACACACACACACACACACACACACACAGGCTGAGCCAAGTCACACACCGGCATATACACAAATCTATGCAGAGGTATGGTATGAGTCTCGCCACACATGCCTACACCCGGGTACATAATACGTGTGTGAGCACACACTCACAGATAAATGCACACTTTACTCCCCAGAACCCACTGGTGACACTACAATAACCACACGCAAGGACACTCACTGCCTTTCTCCACCCTGACAGCAGGGCTTCCCAGAAGCTAGGAGGAATCCAGCAAGAGAGAATTAGACACAATGAAACGGGCAAATAGATATAAGGGGTGGAACCGAGATGATGGCAATCCTTGAAAGAGAAGAAAGCACAGGAGAAACGTGGGAGACGTGGGCGCCTGCCCCCCGTGTAATCACACACATCTGTTCAGAAAAGTTCTTTGTCTATCACTTATACGTACCCAGACACTTACTTATCTGGATGTTTATGTGTGTGGAAATGTATCTACACAGAGAATACTCACACAAAAGGGAAAAATAAATATGCCACACCCTAACTCAAACTCATATGGGGAGATGCGTATGTCACTCATATGGAGTGGTTCAGACAGAAAATCACTGCAGAGGCTTACACAGAAAAATACACACCCACCGAGTTTTGTGTCCATAGGAACAGAGAGAACAGAAATACCATTGAGGCTGTCCCCGTGTCTCTCTCTGTCCTCCTCAGACTTGATCTGATTTTCATTTCCTCTCTTCTCTCTCTCTCTCACTCCTCTCTCTCCTCTCTCTCTCCTCACTCTCTCTCTCTCTCTTCTCTCTCCTCTCTCTTCTCTCCTCTCCTCGCTCTCCTTCTCTCCTCTTCATCTCCTCTCTCTCTCTCTCTCTCTCTCTCCCTCTCCTCTCTCTCTCTCTCTCTCTCTCTCTCACACACACACACACACACACACACACACACACACACGCACACTACTTTCTTTGCTTCCCCCCCTCCCCAGACTACAGTGAAGGGAAGACAAGAGGTCCCATTAGAAAAGCAGACCCCCGTGCTTCGTCTGATAGGCCAGCAAGAGAGGATGGCTGCAGGTTGAGGTTAATCAATATGTAATATTTTCTATGGTCTCCCGAATGATACTGTATGGTGTTACTGTATATAATGCAATATTGATTATATCATATCGTATAATCACCTATAAACTGATATATATAACAGTTACAGAGAAACACTCTAGGCATGAGCTGGCCCCAGGCCTAAGCCTCCCCAGCTGGTCTTGGCCAAGCTGTGTCTAGGAAGGACCCACCCAGCTTGGTCCAGGGGAGTTGTGGCGGAGGGGTTCAGTGAGAGGTGGCAGGCCCACTGTATAGTATGAAACTACAGTGGACCCAATGCAGAAGAGCAGGGCTGGGGTGGGAGGGGAACAGAATGGTGAGAGAGACTGGTTAGGGCAGGACGTGGACAGGATTGGCCTGCAGCCCAGGGAGGGGCACTAGTGTGGCACCCCCATGGCCTTTCCTTCATGGAGCAAGTCTCAGCTCCCTATGGAGAACTGCGGGAGGACCCAGGTGGCTGAGGAACTGGCCTCTGATCGAGGCCTAGCCGGAGTCCAGGCCAGGCACAGAGGCTGAGTGGGTGGCCTGGGCACGACAGCATCCACAAAGACACTGTCTTCAGTCTCTGCCCAAGTTAGCATTTTACTGCTCACCTGCCACCTGCTGTCCTCCTGCTCTGGTCTCAGTCCTGGCCTAATGCAAACAGAATGCCTCAGCTTGACTTCAAGTCCCTCCTCCCTTGGTGGTGAAGTTAATTACTTCACTCAGTCTCCCTGTTACACTCAGCCTCGGAGATTTGATGATTTTCCACCCTTGGAGTCAGTGGAACTGAAATTCATCTCAGAGCCAAGTTCAATTCTCCACAGGCTGGGTAATACCGATCTGAGACACCCAGCTCCTCCCCCAGGCTGACCCAGGCCAGGGGACAGAAGGGGTGCAGGGGAGATGGCCCCTGGGAGCCCCTCCGGCTCTACCTCTGTCTAGTCCTTCTGCCCCCCGCCGTCCATGCTGGGACAACTTCCCTGTCTCTTCCTAGGTCTTTCAGAGACTCTGGCTTCATCAGCCAGATCTCTGAGGCATGGCCAGCTCCTGGGCCAGCCCCTCTAGCCTCAAAGCTGGGGGTAAGGTGTCCTAGCAGAGGTGCAAAGCCCTAGGGATCAAGCCAGGGCACCCCCTCTTTGCCCACTGCACTACTCTGTGCCTCTGCTGGCCTACACTGATGCCCCGAGTGTCCATGTGTCCTCCAGATGTGTCCGAGGGCTCAGTCCCCAATGGAGACTCCCAGAGTGGCGTGGACAGTTTGCGGAAGCACTTGCGAGCTGACACCTTCACCCAGCAGCAGCTGGAAGCTTTGGATCGGGTCTTTGAGCGTCCTTCCTACCCTGACGTCTTCCAGGCATCAGAGCACATCAAATCAGAACAGGTGAGGAAGGCGCTTTCTGCGTGCAGAAGTAGAAAGGAATTGGGTAGAACAGGCCTCTGGAGAATGTGCACAGCCATCGGCCATGTGTACACCCAGCATTGCATGTGCTGCATATGGGTATACCGTGTGTGGGCCGTGTGAATAGGCTCATATAGGACATGATAGTAGTTAGGACAAATCATTATGATATGTGGTAGCTGGAAATGGTGAGTTCTTAGTTCGAGTATGGCCCTGGGTGAGTCTTATCCCTTTCAGAGCTTCAGTTTTCCTGTCTATAGACTAAAGGGCTAAGATGTATGATCTAACAGGTCTCCTCTGGTCCTGACATTCCCTGCTTCTGCCATAGAGTACTGGGAAATGTCCTCTTGCCTAAATGCCCCCCAGGGTCCTACAGAAAGTCTGTGCAAGCCTGTGGCACTCTTCTTGCCCAGCTGTCTGCCTCTTGCTCCCAGCTGTACAAAGTGACCCCAGGCCGGCTGACTGCCTACCTCTTGGACCCAATACTGGCATTTATTGAGTCCTACAGATGCAGAACAGTTCAGAACACACAGCATGGGACGTATCCCACAGCACATTTCTACACTATGCAGCATAGAAACACATCTCCTAACTCCTCACCTTTACCCCAGTGCACATGTTTACACATCACCACCACCCGCCTGCCCCCCCCCACAGCCCGTAGTACTCACAGCATTCTCCCCAGACCACCAGCTCAGCACCTTCCAGCATTCACCTCTACCCTCACCTCAGTGTAGCCTGCAGTGCATGTGCTCAAACACAGGAGCACACCCCCATTCCTCCTAGATCTATGGCCTAGGCCAGGCCCACAGCCGCAGCACCACACACTGCTTGCACCTGCACCCGCACACACACACGTGCATACATGCAAGCGCGTGCATGCACACACAAGCACACACACGCCAGCACAGCTACCCTGGCTCCACACAGCACAGTTCGGCTCTAGGACTCCAACAGCTCTCAGCTACTCGCCTTTCTCCCCGCCCGTCCTTTTATCCCATAAGCTGTTTGTCTTCATAAAACAAAAATCAAAAGTCTTTTTAAGGTGCCCTGAGCCATAAACCAACAAAGGAGGAGCTGGCTGAGGCGGGCGGCTCGGTGCACCCTCCCCGAGTCCCCGGCTGTATTACAATGAATAACCTTTATTTACTTTCATTAGACTATTAAACACCAGCACAGTCATTTTTCCCCCTGAAACTCGGAGCAGGGCCCATAAAGCAAATCCGAAGCCTAATTGAGTTCATTTTAATTTCTCTCCGATCACAGCGAATTACTCTGGTGATAAATCAGGGGGCAGCTTCACCCCCAGTAGAAGGCCTAATTTGCAGCTAATTACAAAACTGATTTCTACAGGAAGATCAATACAAGAAGGAATTGGAAATGACGAGGCAATCCCGTCCAGCCAGGGAGGGGAGGGGGTTCTCTGGGGGGGCCAGGAAGCGGAAGGGAAAAAAACGGACCCGAAAGAGCAGAAAATCAGTTTTAATTTAACGTAATATTAATCAGAGCAACTTTTCCTGCTTTGTGCAGGCTCCTGGCCTGCCCAGCTCTGGGGTCTGGCTTGGCGGTGGCTGCAATAAAAAGGCAATTACCCGAGTGTTTCGGGCAGGACACCCTTTCAGAGTCAATGACTGGCCCCCTCCCACCCTTCTGTTAGCCATGTGGACTCTCCCCCTCCCCAATTTCATACCCCAGTGCACAGGCAGAGAGCAAGGGGCCTGTGGGGCTGTCTTTGTTTGTTTTTAAAAAAGGGGCGCCAGCACCCTTTCAGCTGGCCCAGCAGTGCCAGGCTGGAGGCCCCACTAGGCCCTCCCCCCAGCTACTGCTTTTGCCATCATGTCATGGTCGCCCCTCCTCCTCAGGGTTCCCCACCCCAGGGGGACCTTAAAACTCCCCTTGCCTCTCGGCAGTGGGATCCTCACTGCTACACTCCACTCTTGGGGCTTCTTAGGCAGGAACTGTTACAGAAATGTACAGGGTGCTGGATAACCACTGATAAAGTATAGGCTGCACCTCAGCTTCACAGGTCAGGTCTACCCCCACCCACACAAAACTCTGCATCGTCTGTGGAGCCCGCCCCTCCCACTCTCCCCTCCCTCTGCCTGGCCATCTCCTTCCACCCCATCTGGGAGGGCTCCTCGGTCCTCCTCCCCATCTGCACACTGAGCCCTTTCTCCGTGTGTGCGCGCATCAATAGAGAGCTGTCGCTTTTCTCTCTCCTCCCAGGGGAACGAGTACTCCCTCCCAGCCCTGACCCCTGGGCTTGATGAAGTCAAATCGAGTCTATCTGCGTCCACCAACCCCGAGCTGGGCAGCAACGTGTCAGGCACGCAGACATACCCCGTTGTGACCGGTAAGGGGGCTTCCAGGAGGGTGGGGGCACAGCTTTCAATGCAGGTGCCTCAGCCCATGCCATCTGGGGCCCAGTGTGACAAGTGGGCCCCCCTGCCATGATATCTGCAGAGAGAGTGAGCCTCCAAAAACCAGGGTGCTTCCCAAATAGATGTGTACAGATGTGAGCAGGAAAAATTGCGGTCAGGGTCTCTGTGTACTTCAGCCTAGAAAGGGGGTTATTGCTGGCTCTTTTTGCCCAGCAAAAATCCTCTTGCCTCTCTCTTTGCATTTTTTTCTTGCCTCCATCAAGGCCCAGAATTGTAAGCCTGTTGCTAGGACTTGTTGTGAGAGAACGCAGAGGGTAAATAGGCCAGAATGGCAAGAACAGAGCATGAGTGCCCAGTGTCCAGCCTCCATGCCCTTGTTTCCTCAAGACAGCTGGGAACCTGCTTTCCTTCCCTTCTGGGCAGCTTGGGTCGCTGTGGCTTTGGGCTTCAGGACATGTCATCCAGCTCTGTGGTTATAGATAAGTACAATGATCCCAGCCCTTCTGCTTCCCAGAAAAATCAGAGCCCAAGACTTGATTTTAAGGCCAGGCAGGGTCCGGCCTGTCCCACAGTCAAACAGGGGGAGGGGGCACCTAATCCAGGTGCTCCCATGGATTAGGAGCAGCAGAGGCAGCTAGAGTGGAAGAACGCCGAGGTGTGGCTCAGTGAAGAGCCCAGTCGATGAAGCTCTAGGCCTCAGATCTGCCGGCTGTGGAAGGCGCCTGGCACTGCAGAAGGGTTTCCAGGCCAGGAAAGTGCCCAAGTGGGAGAGACACACATTGAGGTGTTATTAAAATTCACCTAATTATTCTAGAGACACTAAAGCCAATGTGCCGTTTGTTCCTTGGGAGACAGAATGATTGAGAAGGGTCTCGGTGGGGATTGGGAGACACTGAGGCGTTACCTGCAGAGCAAGGCAAGCGGAGGCGGCCTAGGGACCTGGCAGCAGGCTGCAAGCAGCTAGCATCACAGCCAGTGGCGAAGACTGGCAGCAGACCTGGCCTCGCTGTAGGATAGGGCCTTGCTTCTGACCTGTCTGATCTGGGTATAGCTCAGGTCTGAGGTAGATGCAAGTGGCCACCTGGGGTCTTTGGAGAGCCCTGCTGTTAGCTTTCCCAGAATCTTCTTAAGGAGTGTCCTGATACAACTGTTTCTGGCTTGGACACAGTAGAGCTCTTTGGCTAGACAATCAGAGGTTGAGTTCTGGAAGTGTCAGAGAACTGGATGGACCAGTTCTGGGAATGACAACCTTAGCTGGATCAGGACACAGACTATTATCAACTGGCCCTCGGCATGAGCCCACTTTAGCCCACCTTGGAAGCTCTCTGAGTGTTCTGACCCAAAGCAGAGAGATGGCCTAGGCCAGGCTACCTTTCTCCTGACCTGCTGAGAGTGACAGTGGTCTCTTCCTAAAGAGAGCCCAGGAGGCTTTTCTCTAATCCCAGCTGTCCGTCCCTGGGTCCAGTCCAGAAGGCAGGCAGGGGCTTCCTGGGGTTAAGAGATGGAACTTTGGGGCAGAGCTTCTGCTGCAGGAGAACTTGGCCTGGTGCAGAAAAGTCCTTCCACCTTGCGCCTCCCCCGCCCGCCTCCCCCCCATGGCCCTGGAACGGTCCCAGCTCAGCCTGGGAACATCTCCGGCTGATCCATCTGGATCCAAGTGTGAGAAAAGTTCATTTCAGACCCAGCTTGACATTCCCAGGTGGCAAGTTAGCACTAACATCTCAATCTGTATGCGACATTTCAATCAAGCGAGGAGTAACAAAAGCAGAACCATTAACATTCGGAGCTGTTCACCAGTGGTAATGACGGGGAAACTCGCTCAGAAACTGGAAATTACCAAAAAAGAGAGAAGTGTGTGGAGAGGTGGGGGAGGGGAGGTGGGGGGCGGGAGCACAAAATGATTTTTCTACACTTAGGCCAAGATCCAATGTTTGGATGAATGGTGCCATTACTCGAGAAAGGGCTGCTCATTCTTAAAATGTTTTTGCCGGCAATTAAACGGCTGCAGTTATTGATCTTTGTTGATTTTATGTCCTCCTAATTTGCATAATCTATTAAAGATGAATGATTCATGATGTGTTTATTATGGGGACAAACAGAATTTGCTGGAGGTACTGTCAAGGTGAGAAAGGGGGCAGTGCCCAGAGACTTCATGGGCCATCTCAGGAGTGGGGCCAGCATGTTGGCCTTCAGGCCAGGGCTTTTGGGGAGCAGTGAACAGTGATGCAAGGAGAACAGACGCAAGAGTTCTTCTAGAAAGATGTGGGCATCTGTGAGAATCAGGCTCTAAGCATGGCTGCCGTGTGCTAGAGGCTTTTGGTGTATTTGTAGAAATTTCCCACAAAGATTCTTAAAAAGGTGATTTTGTTGGAAAATAGGAAGGGCTTTGCTAGAGGAAAAACCAGGAGGGCCCTTTCAGGTAGATGATACTGGCCAGGTGGGTACTCCAAGTGAGAGGGCAAGGGGGTCATTCTGTGCCCACAGCCTGGCTTAGGTGTACCCAGGGGTTCAAAGAGCCCTCTTCATCCCCTACATTTCAGGCACCCAGCTTATCCTCTTCTCTGGGGACAGGCAGCTGAGGTTGCAAACCTCCAGGGATGAGTCCTGAGGAAACCAGCCCAGGAATGCCCTAGCCTAACTTGAAGAGCTGACCTTATTGATATTCCTGCCATCTCCTGGCACTAGAGGCTGATTTCAAACTTCACCAGCCACTTGATACATCTGTTCCACAAGGTCAAGACTGAGAGGAGAGAGGAGCTTGGACTATTGTGTGGAGGGGAGTGTGGGGCCCAGTGGGCCAGGACATAGCTAATCACATTGCAAGCAAGGGTGGCTGCCAGAGGCTGGGGCTCGGCCGATAGCCTCCTCTCTGCACCTTCCATCATGGAACCAAGGAGAGAGACCGATTTTTCTGGGTAGTGTTTGCAAGTTCTGCCGAGATTTTAATTTCACTGCATCACAACTCAGCAAGCTGCCAAGTCAAGCTGGTTATTTAAATTTATCACCCACTTTCCCTTCCGCCGCTGGGCTGCTCTAGCTCAGCGGCGTCCCTTCTCTCCAGCCCACTGCTCTAGGCTGCTGGTCTGGAACGGAGCCGAGTCGCTCCTAAGTGATAAGGAAAACGGGACCAGTTAGATGAGAGAGTGGGTTGGTGGCACTCTGGCCCCAGGCTTCCTCAGGTTGGCTGGCTGTGGCTGCTACCTTCCAGCAACTTCTTGCCCTTCCAAAGGACCCCACAGGGGGCCTCCCTCAAGCCCTCAGTAGTCCAGGCCGCTGGGTCAGGGCCTCGTCAGCAAGTTAGTGCTTTCATTCCTTCAAGTCTCCCATCACTGGTAGAAAAGGGCCCCTCTTCCCCACGACCTCCTCCCCTCAGCCCCTCCCTTCTTATGTCTGGCCAGGTCTGCAGCCATGGAAGAACATAAGGGGACGCTGGCAGTAATGTTGCTCTGGGAGGAGAAGATGAGTAGTAGTTGCAGGATTCCCAAAGTCCCCTGGAGATGTTTTGGAGCATTTAGAGAGTCCCCTGACCTGGTGAAAGTCCACCTTAAAGGTGAGAGCAGGTTCCCTACCTGGAGCCTGAATGGAGTGCGATGATGCTGGAAGAAGTCAGACAGTGTGCAGAGGCTCTCTGGGCTCACTCCAGAAGCAGAGGAATACACCAGCCCCCAGAGCCACGCCAAACAGGCTTCCCTGGCCTCGAGCGGGCATCTCTGCCACACACTGGGAGCGCTTCATGCAAGTGCAGCTCTTGCCACCCTCACTTTAGTCCCAGACAGGTAATGGAGGAATGAAATTGAGGTCCAGAAACAAGGCAGATCAAACTCACCAAAACATAGCTGTGTAAAATATAACAAGAATTGTTAATACACAAATAAACCTCATTCTCTGGTGCCAGAAATAGAGGGAAACTCCAAGCCAGAGTGTGTGAGAGACTGCTGGGGTCACGCTGAAGGTAAACCCTAACGGGGGGAGGCTGAGGTTGGAACCCACCAGATAGGAGACATGACTTTGGGCCCAAGAGAAGCAGGAAGCTAGAATAGAGTACTACCTTTCATAAAGCCAGGAACAGAGCAGGACAACTATTCATGAAAGGGACACACAACAAACTCATCCCAGTGGCCCAGGGAAACAAGTGAGGGGTGGGGGGAATCTCCATGAGAAATGGGGACTCCAACCCTGACCCTGGTTCAGAGTCCAAATTTATACCAGGAATATATGACAGGAACTCCCAGCCGAGAACTTACATAAAAATGTGTCCAGGATAGTAATCCACTCAGAAACCCCAGCAGGAAGAAGAGCAGACCTTCTCTGCAGAGACATCCCATAATCCAGGGCACTGGGACTCCCACAGGGGGAAAAAAATCCACTACTAAAGATGAGCTCACTATAAAAAATTACGCACCTCATATGAACACAAACTGTCATGAGGGAGAGTTGGCAGAAGTAATAAATAGGACAATTAACACCCCCAAGAACTGGAGATCATAGAACAATCCAAAAGCAACTATAAAAGATGCATGTTTAATATTCTAAACAAGATAAGAGAGAAGTATAGTTTTGCATTTATCACAGATCCAGACCCCACAGCCCCTTCCCTACCACGGCTCAGCAAATTGTAAGATAATGGAGATAATAAAGGGTAAAGAATGAAGACCATACCTATGGCTTATTGTTTTGGGGTTCTGGAGCCATGGAAAGAGAGAAGCCTCAGGCAGCCCTGAAAGTAGAGCCTGTCCCTGCGTTTCCAAGCTCCCAGATGGTTAAGTCTCAGTAGAGAATCTTCCCTTTACCTTGGAAAAATGTCAGAACATTGGAGAACTATGACAAGGGCGATTCATTCCTCCCAGCGAGGAGGGGGTGGTGGTTAAAAAATAAAAAGCCTTGTTAGCTTCTCCACCCTGGTGGAGAGAAGGTGGTTTTATTCAAAAGCTTGGGAGAAACTTCTCTTGATGCCTAGACACTGCAGCTCTGAAGGAACCGATAGCTAAGAACAAGAAGAAGATGTGCATGCTGCCCAAGAGGGATGCATCCAGGACAGGGAGAGGGAGCCGAAGATGCTGGTTTCCTGGAAGCTGGCAGATTTGAGCAGAGATGGGGGTGCCAGTAAGGCAAAGTTCTAAAAAAGCAACGGGCTGCCCCGCCACCCCACCCCTCGGGCCTGGAGGGAGGCCAGGGAGAGCCGTGTGGGCTCAGCTTCTGAGAAAGGATTGCAAACCCTTAGAAGCTCAGACTCCTTGCCCACATCTGGGATGGTCAGAGAAGTGGCCTTTTAGCAGATAGCGGTGTGGACCCCGGGAAGCCCTCCTACTACTCAGGGAGTCCTGAGGACCTGCAGGAACTGCTTCTTTCCTGTAGTTAACAACCCCCTTCCAATGCGACTGCATTTCCCTCCATAAAACAAACAGCTTAGCCCTTGGCCAGCCCCTGGGGGAGGAGAGGGCAATAAAAGCTGAGAAATGTTTCTGAAGGAGGCTGGGAGTCTCCTAGCCTTGTCTGTCGGCTCAAAGCCTCTGATTAGCTAGAGGAATTTAGGGCACAGACATCAGATTTTCTCTCCAACCTTGAAAGGAGAAGACTAGGGCAACATCGACATGCTGCAAGTCAGAGAGCCTTTTACTGTGGAGGCTGAACCAAGCCCGAGGGCTTCTCCTCAGCACCCCCAGGCCCTACACCCTTCATGTGAGCTGAGAAGGCCCCATGGAAAGAGTTAGCTTCTTCCCCAAATCCCTGAGGCCTCCAGTCACATCCCCCAGGACCTCCAGCCACCAGACCTCAGTTCTGATTTAATTATGGGGGCATTTCCATAGCAATGAGACATTGACAGATAAGGCGAGGGCCCTGGGCCTGCAGCCTAGGGAATCGTTGGATCAGGGCTCTTTCTCGTCCTCCTTTACCCCATCCAGCTCTAGAGAGAAAGGATATTGAAAAGAAGAGGCATTCATCTACTCCAGGACTGGGAGAATCAGGTCAAATTAGAGCAGAATAAAAGCTGTACCACCTCACTCTCCAGCCACAATCCCACGCCCATGTCTGTGCCCACCAGCCCTCCCAGGGGTGATCTGCTGCCCTCCACAGCAGGGTGCCTTGGGCAGAAGCACCTGGGGTGCTAATGGAGCTGCAGAGGGGAGGAGAGTCCCTGGGGAAGATGAAGAAGGTATGGATGGTTCCCAGGCATCTTAGCAAAGATGTAATTCTATGGTCTTTCTAAGCTGAGTTCAAATTTGACCCATTGCCCCGGGCCTTTATTCTTGACTCCTCCCTTCATCTTTTCCCTGCATCCAGGAGACCCACAGCTGAGCACGCTCTCTGGTCTCTGCTTGGCCCTCCACAGCCTGGTCTCACCAATTCATTTGGAGATCAGAGAGAGGCCGGTTTGAATCTTAGTGACAATATTTTCAAGAAATCAATGATCTGTATTTCAAGCGCATGTAGTAGCCAACTCTGGCTAACAAAGGGTTGCCTAGTAGAAAACACTGGGCACTGCTTTCATGATTACCCAGGTTATAAGGAACATTTTGGTTGCTGTAGATGTTTAGAGATGCTTGGTTTGTCCCAAAAAAGAGTCCTCCAAAGGGGGGAATACCCCAGCCCTAAGCTTGTTTGCTCCCTTATTTGGCACTTTCTACGAAGTAAAGTTCGGCTAAGTAAAAGTAAAGTCAGTCAACCTAACCTTTTCTGAATGACCAGAAATTGTAAATAATGGTATCCCATTGAATGTTACAGGTATGTATTGGGACCAAGGGCTCAGAAATGTCCAGGTGGCCTCAAAGCCACCTAGGCAAGACCTGAAAGCTTGTTTCCCCCAGAGAGCCAGCCCCCCACACACACACACACACAGGTGACAGGAAGACCCTCGTACTCCCTCCCCAGGGTGATCAGAATCTTGCCTTCCCTCCCATTAGCTGTAGCCTCAGGACAAACATGCCAGCACTTTTTCAGCCCTGAGCTTTGGAAGGCAGGCCCTGCCACTATTGTTACTTCTAAGAAGGCTTTGAGCGCTTTCAGCCTGGAATCCCCCCCTCTCCTCTCTGGTGGCGGAGGGGCTGGCAGGCAGGGAGGGAGGAAATCCTGGGCAGGCTCAGAGAGCAGCCTAATGCTCCAGCAGCTTAAGTGGCCGTTTTCCTTGGGATTAGGGTTTCACTTACACAGAGCGCCTGAAAAACGCTGCGCTTTCAGAAGGATTAGAGCTGACAATTCAGTGCTCTCCGAGAACAAAATAAAGCCAGAGAGGAACTGGAGAGCTGGAGTACCGGGAGACTGTGCAAACAGGCTTAACCTCTGCCCACCCAGCACGAGGGCCTGTCTTACTCTGAGCCCATCAGTGAGCCGGAGCCCAGCCTCCAGAGTGCCAGCAGCTGCCCAACTCCAATCTTCACTTATGGTTTGCTAATGGAGCCAGAGAAGGCAGCGTGGGGAAGTGAAAAGAAGAGAGGGCTAGGATGTCTTCCTCTCTCTGAGCCTCAGTTTCCTCCTCTGTAAACTGAGGAAGTTGAACTAGAAGATAACCAAATTCCCTATCAGCCCTCTGAAAACATGATTCTCCCCAGTACTCCCTAGCCGTATTTCAGGACCCTGAGGCTGCAGCTCCATCCGTGGTCCAGCCGCGTTAGAATTGGAAGTCTTCTCTTGTGGGGCCCTAGGTCAGCAGACTACCATGGCCCAGATGAAGGCTGTGTGTTGTGAGAAGGGACGCAACAGTGTAACTGGTTGTGTCCAGCTGGTTGGCTGTGGAGGTGCAGACCTCACGAGACCACACAGATCTGGGCGGCATCTCTGCCTAGGACATACCAGGGACTAGATGAAAGGGCCAACTGTCAGTGGGAAGCAAGATCAGCTAGGAGAGCAGCCACAGCCCCCTCTGCTGGAGCCCAGAGAAGGCAAACCTCAGGATGAGAAGCTGGGGCCAAGACGGGCCTAAGGCTGGGGGCCCTCACACAGGTACCTCCGCCTTAGAGTAGGTACCTTGGGGAGGATTTGGAAACCTGAGGAATAAGAAACAGAATGAAACATGCAAAAGAACTCTTCCCCTCTCCTTTTAAAGCATTGCTTACAGATTTCAAGTGTGTTACTTTAGGTTATTATGTAACTTGGATTGGTCATAAAGTGATCATAATTAGTACAGTAAATGTAAGCATACAGTATATTTAGGCAGTGATTACAAATTTAATAACTGTGTATTCTTTGGAAGTAGTATATAAATGCTTGTGTCAAATGCAGCCACAGACCGCCAACCTTGAAGCAATCTAATGTCTTCATTTTCGCTACCTTATGAGAAGCAGCAAACTTGAGGGTAGGATAGTAAAACAAGAGTTATGTTTTCTGGCCTTAGGGTCCTCCACAGTGTCAAGTGGATACCGAAAGCACTCATTTTCAGAGAAAGATGCTGAGGAAAAGCATCTCTAAACTCATTGAATATAACTTTTGCTGTATAAATCTATGTCTAATAAGTCTTGTCGTCTGAGCCATCACTGAGCCAAAGCATCTCTGCTGCTTTGGCGGCTTCTTTTTTATTATTTCCTTGGTCTTCTGAATGTTGACATTTTCCTGACTTGAGGTAAGCCGCTCTGCACTTTCACATGTTATTTTGCTAGTCTTTGTATGACCTTATTTATTGGTACAATTCAAGTGGTCTCAAACAAATCAGTGTCTTTCTTAGGCCAAAGAACAGAGGTTCTTTTTGCTTTTTATATAAACAGTGCTTATTAATCTTTGGGTCATGAATACTTTTGAGAATATGATGAAAGCCATCTAGATGTTATTTATGTGTGTACCCATAACATTTTATGTATGGTTTTATATGGACTCCCTGAAGCACATCTGTGGAGTCCTACAGGACCAGTGAACCCCATTTTAAACCTCTTGCAGTAGAAAATGGAAGAAACTGAAACATGCAAGAAACAAGAAAGTACAAGATGTTCTGTTATAGGGAGGGATTCGCTTAGCTTAGACCAAGGGCACTTTCCTGGACCAAATACCTATCTATTTTCTGGGTCTACAGTATTTGAGAATGTCATTCTAGAATTACCCAAGTATACTGCTTGTTCTGTAGTCCAGGTTCTGCCATCTACTAGCTGTGAAATCTTGGACATAATACTTAGTTAGCCCCTCTGAGTTTCAATTTCTCATCTATAAAACGGTGATTAAAAACAGATCCACATCATAGGCTGAGATGAGGATTAAATGAGCTAACACATAGAAAATATTTAGGACAGTGCCTACCATATAGTAGGTGCTAGCTACTCTAGGTGCAAGCAGAAACACAACTTTATCATTGATTCTTAGACCTGACAAAAATAGCGTAAATTATCTGGTGACTGAAATTTTCCAATTTCTTAATAGTCTTTCCCTTTGCTTTTCTCTGTACTTGTAAGAGGGTACTTAGATTCTCCAGAACAGTTGATTCGATCTGGCCCATTTGGTAAGGAATGTCTGACAAAAGTGCACTGTCTGATTCAGATGTAGTGATTGCTGTAGAAATTGGCTTTAGAATCTTCAGGGACTTCTGCAGTTGAACTGAGAAGATATCCTCATCAAGTACAGTGCGTCTAACACTTCTGGGTACTTTAAGATTCTCAGCTACTACTGTGTCTTGAAGAGCCTCTTTGTTTTTCAGAAAACTCTCAAAGGAGATTAATACTCCACCCCATGGAGTTTTACTACAGACTTTTGGTGTCGGAATTTTATTCTTTGTATCCTGTTTTTCTTGCCTCGTCTTAACGATGGCAGTGACAATATGAGATGTTGCTTGTTGAATGACTTATTTTCCTTTTCTTTGGCTCTTTTGGCAAGTACCTGGCTTTGTGTTATCATTAAAAGGCAGTGTGGCATAGACGTAGCTTCAAACTTTGGCTGTATCATTTACTAGTTCTGTAGCCATAGGAAGGTCATTAGGGCTTTCCGTGCCTCCACTTTCTCAACTTCAAAAGCAAGTTAGGCTGATCATTTCAAAGGCCCTTCCACTTTTGTAAACTTTGTAACCTTAGGAAGCAAGTATCCAACATGAAATGCCCATCTTCTTGTAATATGTGGGGTTTTATCCATTTGTGATTCTTGGTGCTGTTTTCATGTTAGTGGCGTTGTCAGTGAGCAAAGCAAATACTTTAGCGCTTCCTATCTCATGTCGGATGGCACATATTTTATAACTGGTGTATTCTGCTGGATAGCTGTTTTCTTCTCTTTCTGCACTTTTGCTTTTTTTAAGGACGTGGCTGTGCTTACAGTTTTAGAGATCGTGTCCGCTCCCATGTCCATCTGTCTATAGTAATGCAAGGCCCAGTGCTCTGTCGATTCTTCCGTGCACAGATTCCATTATCCATTCATATTCTCTCACTAAAAGAGGCTTGCTCAAAGAATGCTGCCGGGCAAATGGTATGATGGTCTTAGTAATTTGAAAACTTCCTGCAGTATGTGTTTTCCATTATTGACAATGGTGTTCTAGAAGAATATATGACTCTGGCAAGAGTTTGGTCAATTTTTTTCCTGCTCATCAGGTGTCACCTGTGTACTAATGAAGCCATTGAGAGTGCTTTGTATGCAGTGGCTTGCACCTTTGTTGGCTTAGGGGTCTTGAACAGACACCTCTTTGTGGTGATACTCGTGTTCCAGAATCTGCAGCAGCAGAAGCACAGCCATATGAGTAGCTGAATATTAGGAAGCTTGCAAGCTTTTTCCTCACCATGGGTCTCTTCTCTCACATTTTAAAAATGTCTGGTAGCCACCAATATGTTGTCTGTATCTATGAGTTTGTTTTTGTTTTGTTCTGTTCATTGTTTCTTTTCTTTTTTAAAAAAAATATTCCATATATGAGTGAAATCATACAGTTTGTCTTTCTCTGTCTGATTTATTTCACTTAGCATAATACCCTCAAGGTCCATCCACGTTGTTGCAAATGGCAGTGTTTCATCTTTTTATGGCTGCGTGGTATTCCATTATATATATAATAACACATCTTTACCCATTTATTAGTTGATGAGCACTTAGGATGTTTCCATACCTTGGCTATTTTAAATAATACTGCAATGAACAGAGGTTCATATATCTTTTTGAATTAGTGTTTTCATATTTTTTGGATAAATACAGATATCAAATTATAATGTCGTACACCTGAAACTTACATAATGTTATAAACCAATGTTACCTTCATAAAAAAAATCCATAGAATTTGGAAATGTGTCTTTCAATTAACAATTCTGTGGGTGACTTTCAGCATGCAAATTTTCTATAAGTTGGACTTACCATTTTGCAAGAGGAAAAGCAAGTGAAAATAAACATTGCAGTAGGTGTACCTCCAGGTTACCTGGAAACACCTTTCCAGTCATCCAGCCTTTCTTCCTTTCCCCTGAAGCTAGTTGGAGGATTGTGTGACAAAACCTTAGATTACAAGGAATTCATGTGTGACAGGTTGTGGAAACCATGCAGCTGAAAATCAGAATTCAGATGCATTTAAATTCCTATTTATTAAGAAAGAAGCATTTTCCTGGCTGCTTTGTAGATACTAAGATCGCGGGACCAAGTAGAACTGGGTTTCTATGTCTTTCTAATTTCAAAACTTCTACATCCTCCCTAACTCTCCTGTCATGGGCCTTTTTTTTTTTTTAACCAGTAAGTGCCATATTATTAACCTCTCTAGGAATTGATAGACATTGCTGTCCTCGTCCACTTCATGTCTACTCCTGTGAGAGGTGGTCAAAAGGAGTGTACCTTTTATTGATAATAGAAGTAATGAAAGAAAACCCACAAACCCAGCAAACACAGATTCTTCTGTCTCTCTGTGATTTCTTGTTTACAGGTCTACTCTGTTGTTTATTCTTGAGTTTTAAAATGTAAGATATTAGCTATATCAGATAAATGTAGAGGAAAATCATTTTATTGAATGATAAAGCTAAGTCACACGATGAGTCCCTCACTGTAAATCTTTCATGATCCTATAAAAATTCATAATCCATTATCCATTGTTCAAATTATTTTTAGAGAAAAAGATTCAAACATTTACATTTTGCCCCAGCCTTTATCACTTCAAAGGAGACCAACACATAGGAAACAATTAAAAAACAATATAACCCACCTGGAGTTGGCTATAAAAGCAACGGTGATAGAAAATTAAGTAACAAGTATTTATTTAGCATCTATCATATTCTCAACTGTGCAAGATAATACAGAAGACAGGGTCCTGCCCTCGGTTTGATTCTGATCTATTTGAGGAAGCAAGCCATGATATGAAACAACAGGGCTGGTCCATTATGAAATATAATGACGTGGTAAACCATGGAGCAGAGATACTACAGAAATTTAGAAGAGAAACTTCTCTGATAAGTAGAATAGTAGGGGTTGTAAGACTTCAGCTGGAAGGAGAGGGAAACTATGAGTAAGAAGATGAAAACTATATGGCAAAAGCACAGAGGTTTCACAGTGCACAAGCCAGTGAAAACAGTCAAACTAAACCAGGGTGGGTGCAAATCAGAACTGAGAAAGCTGGGTGGGGAAGAGTACCTGGGAGGTTGTAAAAGCCTGGCAGAGTTTAGATTCAAACTATAGCCTACAGAGAATCAATGATGGTTTTTACAAGGCAAGTGATGTGATGAGAGCAAGGTTTCACGAGGACTAGCCAAGCAGTCCCATTTGGGCGACACCAGAGGGGGAAGAATGTGGAGACACACTATACAAGCAAGAAAACTGTTGTGAGAAACTGAGGGCAGGTCTTAGGAGCTGAGCTATGGATGTGGTAGAGGAAATGAGAAGGGACAGACGTGACAGACATTGCTAAGAGGAATTGGCCACACTTGGTGACTGACTTCATACAGAGGGGGAGGAAAAAGGCTGTCAAGAGCGGACTCCAATATTTTTGGTCTGATGGTTTTCAAGTGGGTCATCAGTAGAACTGATTGTGGGGAAGATGAATCAGCTTTTATTCCTGTCAGGTTTGAGGTGACAGTGGGACACCTAATGAAAATGTTCAGCAGGCAACTGGAAATACAGAAATCGGAGCTGTATCTCTGTAGACTGAGGGAAGGAAGGATGAATCACTCAGATGTGTTACGGTGAGGGTGAGGAAACTCACATGTCTCAGAAAAGGAGGAGGTGAGGTCAATTTCAAGGGGGGAGTGGCAAGGACAGAGAGAGAGAGAGGTACCTTGGACTAGCCATCAGGAGGATGCGGATTAGTGTGATTGATAAAAAGAAACTGAACTGGGCCAGATATGCATAGTTGGATGGCTTCCTCCAGCCACACCTTGCCTTCCCAGATTTGGACAGAGGCACTAGAGTGGGAGAGTGGCACTGGCTGAAGAGGAGGATAAGAAGAATCTGGAGAGGATGAATGGGATCCAGGAGAGCATAAAGTAGTCTCTAGGGCATGGAAGTGGGGGAGAGGAAGGAGGGCAGATTATTGTCATTAGAGAATGGAGCATGCTAAAATGCAAAGGGAGGTGGTGACCCCTTCATGGTGATGGAGGGCGAAGGCAAGGAAGGGAGGCCACTCAGGTGTAGCTGTGTTCCAGAGGAGATGTGTATGGATTATGGGTGTTTCCCTAATATTGACTTGATTTGCCCTCCCTCCAGGCAACTAGGAAATCCCTGTCTCCCACCCTCCAGTCTCTATCTAGCTAATAGAGGCCTCCCAGGATAGAAGTCCAGCAGTTAGTGGGGGGAGCAGATTTTGCTCGTTGGAACTTGATCTGATCCACTTGCACTGTTGGCTCAAAAGCTCCTGATTCGCTTCAGGGGTGGTTTTCCATTTAAATGCCATAAACACTAACAGCAAAAAAGCCCACTGGCTGGCCCCCTGCTCTCCACACCTGCCAGGTCCAGCACCTGCAGCACCACTTGCAAAGGACAAGGAATACCCATCAGCCTTTGTGGATGGTGGTGGGGTGTCTTCCAAGCTGAAGGGAAAGATGGAGTGTTAGGGAGGGGGGAGGTGAGCAAGATATGGTAACAGAGGTCCATTTGGCTACTGGAGAGACCACAGCCAAATATCTTGCTGGAAAGGAGGAGTAAAACCAGGTCACCCCCTCTGGGTTTGGGTTACAAAGAGACACAAGCAAAGGCAAACACATATGCACATACTTGGACAGAGAGCTAGCAGAGCAGAGGTGCACACGCACAGCTATCATAGGACAGATATTTAGGTAACGAACTTAGATACTTGTAAAGGCACCTGGACCTGCTCATCATCCGCACCCCATGTGTCTGCACACAGCTCTTTCCTCTCTTAGGGGTTCTCTTTCCATGAAATAGCCTGCTGTGAGTAGAAGCAGCCCCCTCTCTTCTAGGCCTCACCCCTTCCCCTTTGTGTTTTTCCAGGTCGTGACATGGCGAGCACCACTCTGCCTGGTTACCCCCCTCACGTGCCCCCCACTGGCCAGGGAAGCTACCCCACCTCCACCCTGGCAGGAATGGTGCCTGGTAGGTGACAATGTTGCAGCTGCCTAATTTAGGTGGGGTAACGAAATTGTGGGTGAGCTGCTGAGTGATCTATAGTCTGAGGCTGGGGGTGCAAGGAGACCCAACATCCCTTCCCCCAAACCATTGCTATTCTATCCCTCTCCCTAAAGGCTGCAATAGGTCCCCTATCCTCCCTCATAAGCAACCCAGAGAGGGAGCTTGTGGAAGTGCCCCTATGTGCACCCCACTGTATTTCATGGCCCTTCCACAGAGTCCACCCATCCAAGCCTGTGCCCAGGGAGCTCTCAGCCTCAGCTCTGCCCTCAGTGCCCCAGCCCAACCCCAGCCAGCTGACACTGCTTGGAAGAAGTTGCCCTGGTTTCCATGGAAACTTGGAATCAAGAACCATTTCCAGGGGCATGTCAGTCACTCAGACAAAGCCTGGTCCACACCAACCCAGAGGGAAGACGAGTGTTGAGAACCCACCTCACCCCAGAGAGAGGAGAGAGCTAGTCCCTAAGGAAGAGGAACAGAGGAAGGCTATAGCAGGAACCAGAGAGGCTGACCTCAGAGAGATGAGATAGAGCACTCCCACATATCTTCAGAGGAAACAGGCTCTCCTTGCTCCACCCGGCGGTCTGAGAGGAGCTGGGTTGGGCTGTGTGGATCAGAGAGGCAGAGGCTGCATTTAGGCTCTGGTGATGGCAGCTGGAGCTTGTACTCTTCCCAAACCCTGGCTCCCAGAGTGGGAGCCAGACATGAAGCCAAAGAGAGTAGAAGCTCCTATTCACATAAACACCAAAAAAACCTCTTGTTTTAAAGACAGTGAGACTCATTGGGCCTATACCCACTCCTGCTGGCTGCCTTTTTGTGTGCCCCTTCCCTGAAGCTCAACTCTCATGGGGGGGTCATAGAAGAGGAGACTGGCCCCATTCCTGGACTGTCCAACTAGGGACAGCCCTGGGTAAACAGAGTTGGGGAAGAGAGCATGATAAAGAGGGCATTGCTGCAGGGTGTGGTAGAATAGGGGCTGAAGGGAGTTAGAGGAACTGGGTAAGGAGAGGTGAGGGTGAGGGGAGTCCTACCCAAATGTGGGGTAGAGGGAGTAGAAGTATTGGGGGCAAGAAGATTCTTCCAGGAAGGTCCTAGCAGTGAGCAGGTGGAGGCTGAAGAAGGTCTTAGAGAGGTGGGGGTGAGGGAGGGGGGAGTCTGCAAGGAGGTGGGGATGAGGGGAGCCGCAGAGAGCTCATGGTGGCAAGGGGGGAGTCGTTAAACAGAATCTAGTGCTGATGAGGAAATTACACTTGTTTCATTAGCGATGGGGAAGGAGATAGCTCAGTTCCTCTTGGTCACAGTTGAGCTCAGAAGCTCATTATCCTGCTGCACGCATGCTTTCCCTCCTCGTCAATAAACAGGCTTTCCAGTGGCTGCATCCCCCACCCCCACCCCAGCTCTCTCTCTGAGAGGGGCCCCTTCTCCTCTACTTAACCCGCGGTTAGGGATCACTGTAAACAGTCTGGGGTCATCACACAGGAGAAAGGGCGAGGGGGAAACCCGGAGGCCTGGCCTTTCTCCCGCGGAGGGAGTGAAGCCGCTTCCGACGGCTTCCAGCCCACGAGGCCCTTCTCTCACAGCTCGAGGACCAGCAGGCAGTCCACCTGCTCCCCGCCGCCTCCTTCCCCTGCTGCGAGGCCCAAGAATCGAATCTCTAGAGGGCAAGGCGGGAGAGGGTGTTTCCCAGCAGAGCCCCCACCCTTGTTTTGGCACCGTGCTGAGATGCTATTCTTAGGACTTTCTGGGACAAAGTGTCCCGAGGGCCTTTCTTTGCCACCCTCCCCTTCTTCCACCCCGTGGTGCTCTGGCTCCCAGAACCAGAATCTCCACTAAAAAGGCTCTGGCCCTCGAATGAAACGGGGCAGGGAGCCTAGACCTGAAACAAACCCTTCCTGGGTGGCCCAGAGCGCCTCCACAGGGGAGGTCCCGGCGGGCACTGCCCTGCAGTTGCCTCCATGCGGGGACGCGAGGCGCGTGGGTGTTTCCGCATCCGACCCCCCGCACACACACCACAGGCTCTCCCCACGTGGACTCAGTGGATTGCTCCACCTCCGCCCGGCCCGCAGCACCTGCACCTTGGATCCGGGGGTAGCCGCTGGTCAGGGGTGTCGGGTCTGTCCCAGTGTTGCTGGTGTCTGACCCGCACTCCCCTACCCTCTCGCAGGGAGCGAGTTCTCCGGCAACCCGTACAGCCACCCCCAGTACACCGCCTACAACGAGGCTTGGAGATTCAGCAACCCCGCCTTACTAAGTGAGTACGCCACCTGGCTGGCCCGCGGCTCAGCGCGTCCGCCCACCGGCGGGCTCCGCGGGGCTGCTTCCGGACACGTCCGGCTGGCTCCCCGCCATCCCACCTTTGGGTGCTGGCCGGGCAGGCTCGTTAGTGCATCACTGAGGGCCAGGATCCCTTGAGGATGCCCACGCCTCCCGCCCTTCCCTCCCCTCCCCTCCCCCCTCCCCACCCCTCCTCTCCTTTCCCTCTCAGCTCCCTGGAAGGCCCTGCGCCGCCCCCACCCTCCTGGGAGGTCCACAGTAGGGCTGCTGTGGTCGCTGATTGAGTCCCCCTCCCACCCAGTGATGCAGCTCTCCAGGAGACTAGCGACCTGCAGCCCAGCCAAAGCCTCCCTGCCGGGATCCCACCAGACCCCAGGCCCGGGAGGTCTTTGCTTTGCTTTTCTTTCCTTTTTTGTTCTCCTGTTTGTCCTCTCACCCAGCCCATTCTTCTCCTGTGTTAACTTCCAGGTTCCCCTTATTATTATAGTGCCGCCCCCCGGGGCTCCGCCCCTGCCGCTGCTGCCGCTGCCTATGACCGCCACTAGTTACCGCGGGGACCACATCAAGCTTCAGGCCGATAGCTTCGGCCTCCACATCGTCCCTGTCTGACCGCCCACCCCGGAGAGAGGGAGAACCGATGCGACGCGAAGCCTCTCGCCACCGCCCCAGCCCCATCCCCACCCAGGAAGCCTGCAGCCCTTCACAGTCACCCCATCGAAGACCGGACAGGACGAGTGGAGCCGCGGGCGGGACCCTCAGGCCTGGGCCCGCCGCCCCCAACCCCGCCCGCTGCCCATCCCCGCCTGCCTGGACTGCGCGGCGCAGCGAGGTGGGCCCGACCCAGCTCATCCGGCCTCGTCAGAGCCGGCCCGGAGCACCATCTACAACGTCGGACTCTGGCCAGGCCCGCTTCGCGCGGGACACGTTTCTGTGACACACAATCAGCGCGGACTGCAGCGCGGTCCAGGCCCGGAGCAGCCCACCTCCGACGCTCCTGCGCCAGGAGGCCTCGCTGAAGGGACTGGGCAAAGGGAATTAAAAGAACAAACCGATTTTCTGCAGAAGGAGTAAGAGCCTCCTGCCGAACCCTCGGGGAAAAGTCCTTACCCCGCGCCACTGGACTGCCACCACCTTCCGAGTGTGCCCAGCCCCAGGCAGGAGGTGGAATGGAATGGGGGCTGGGCTCTAGGGACAAAGGTTGGGTTTTTCAGGTCTTTCCAAGGTTGGGACCCGAGGCAAGGAGGCCCCAGCAGCCCGCAGCCACCGAACCCGACTCTTGGCTCTTCCCTTCTCCATCTGAACTGCCCAGGCACTTCCTTCTAGTGACCAGACTCTCAACCCCACCTTGCCCCTACCTCAGCGTCTCAACCATCTGCTGACCTCCCAGTCTCCCCTCATGCCGGTCCTTTTCCCATCGCTCTGCATCTCTCCTCCCTAACTCGCTGCCCAATCGGAGGCTGTCCGGTGCCTGCCGCAGGACCAGTTCCCACAGGCCATGAGGCACTGGTCTTCCCCAGCAGTTACTTGATGTCCCTCCCCCGACACAGACTCTCCATCTGCGGGTGGTAGGAGCAGGTTCTTTCTGAGCTGGCGTCTGAGCTGCGGCGGGGTGGAAGTGGAGGTCGCCCACTCCCCCCCAGCCTCCTCCTCCCGCAGAAACTGAACAGAACCGCAAAAAAGTCTACATTTATTTAATATGATGGTCTTTGCAAAAAGGAACAAACAAAAACCCAACAGGCTGCTGCTTTGTAGAAAGACGGTGTGTGTCGTGTGAAGGCGAACCCGTGTATATAACCCCGCCCCGTCCGCCCCGCCCTGCCCAGTAGAGTCCCCGCTGCCCGCCAGCCCTGCCTGTAGATGCGCCCCGCTGTCTGCTGTGAGAGTCGCCGCTCGCTGGGGGGGGAGGGGGGGACACAGCTATACACACACTAAAGCACAGCACGTCCTGGGGGAGGGTGGCATTTTTTATGTTACAAAAAAAATTACAAAAGAAATCTCTATGCAAAATGACGAACATGGTCCTGTGGACTCCTCTCGCCTCTGTTTTGTTAGCTATTTCTCTCTAATTCCGTGTTTTCGCTCTCTCCTCTGCATCTCTCTCTTGCGCATCTCTCCCCTCTCTCCATCTCTCTTTCCCCGTCTATCTCTGTGTCTCTCGGTCTTTGTCTCTCTGTCTCTGTCCCTCCCTCAGCCCTGCCCCGGCCGCCTTGCCCTCGCAGCCTAGATCAGAGGTGGCAGCTCCACCCCCGGGCTTGTCCCCTTGCGGCCGTGCCACGCGCGCCCTGGGCCGCCGGCGGCCGGGCAGCCCCGTCCCGTAGTTGCTCTCTCGGTAGCGGCGATGCGCCCTGCATGTCTCCTCACCCGTGGATCGTGACGACTCGAAATAACAGAAACAAACTCAATAAAAGTGAAAATAAATAAATAAAATAAAAATCCTTGAACAAATGCGAAAAGGCTTGGAGTCCTCGCCCAGATCTCTCTCCCCTTCGAGCCTTTTTATTTGAAAAGGAAAACGAGAAAAGAGAATAGTTTAAGGGAACTGTCGGCGCCCAGCCAGGCTCCAGTGGCCCGAGCTAGACGGCAGGGCGCCGAGGTTCGAACTCCGAGCGCCGGCCCATCCCAGCCTCGCAGGGCTGGAGGGTCAGAGTTCTCAGAGCCAGGACCCAGCGAACCCTCGAGAGAGCCCCTGACAGCTTTGGTCTCCTTGGCCACTTTGAGCGCGTCGGTTCGTTTTTATTCTTTTCTTTCTTTTTCTTTCTTTTTTTTTTGTGCACATGATAAATAAATAATAATAATAAATAATAAATAATAATAAATAATAATAATAATAAAAAAATTTTGTATGTCACTCCCCATGGCTCCAGGTTTGTCTCTCCCTGTCTCTGGGACAGGCCTCCCCTCACACTGGTCGATCCCAAAAAACCCCTTCAATGATCTTCCCAACTACTTTCCCACTGCGACCTCCATCCCACCCCTTTGCCAAGACCCTCTTGGGGGCAGCTGAAAGCAGGCAAGGTCGAGATGAGTGGGCTCTTTAGTAGCCACCCTCCCCCACCTGCCTCTCATTTGGGGCAACGAGCTTTCCAAAACTTCAGAGTAACTTCGAATTACGTGTCTATACCAGACCGATGGGTCGCCCTGCCTCTCCACCCGCACCCAGATTCAGGTTCAGGCTCTCGGAACGACTTCGGAGGCCCTCTCCGGGTAGGTGGGGGGTTGTTTGCTGTCCTGTCTCTTTCCTCCGCTCCCCGCGCAGCCGCAAGTTTATCCCCCAAGTCCGCATAGAGACTGCGGAGACCGCAAACGCTTGTCACAAGTTCCCTCGCCGCGCATATTGTTCCGGGCGCGGACGGTGCCCTGCCCCGCGGAGCCCCGGGGGGAACCTGCGGGTTCCCGAGACCTCGCGCGCCCCCTGTGTCTTGTGGAGTCCCGGGCCCGGGAAAGCAGCAGCTAGGATTGCTGGGTTTGGGTGTGTCCTGGAGAGGGAGAGCAGGAACCTGTCTTTGGGTCAGTCGGTGCTTCCGTTTCTACTGGTCCAAGGTAATATATGTCCCTGGGTGGTTCTGGGGGTGGGGAATTGGGGAACTGTTTGCTTTTTCAGACACTCTTACTGTTCTTGTGCCCACGTGTCCAGTGAAGAATTTTTGTATGTCCTCTGTCTCTGTTCCTGTTTGGGAGGGATGGAGTGATTGTCCAGGATTGTCCAGGCGGCATCTGAGATTCTTGGAAGGGGTCCCCTCTCTATCCCTTCACTTCCCAACTCCAGCCCTCCCCAAAAGGCCGCAGCCTCCACATGGTCTCTGCCCTTGGAGACTTTCCTTTTCTGCCCCTGGGAAAATTTCCCAGCTCATTTTCCAGCTCAGCCTCCTTCCACATGGAAGGCTCTTGACGCTCTGAGCTGTCAGGCATGGCTGGGGGAGAAGGGGGGGGCTGCAAACAGGACCTGCAGGCTGACTAAAGAGTGACCTTCTATGTTGGCTGGGGCCAGTCTGTCCCAGACACCTCCTTCCCACCAGGATCCCAGAGGCTTTTCTTTCCCCAAGCCTATTTGCCCAGCTTCACCCCCATCATGTCACTGCAGGAGGATACCAGCATCCCCAATGAATCAGCAAGCCCCTAGTGAAGCCCATCCCCTTCCTCCTTCTTCCCCACCTGTGTCCCCTCCCTATTCCCCATCTCACTAAATGACAGTCCCACCTTCAGCTTCCACCCTGCACAGTGCTCCCCCTCTTGAACATCAGTCTCCTACCATGTTTCCCTGAAAATAAGACCTAGCCAGCCAGACAATCAGCTCTAATGCATCTTTTGGAGCAAAAATTAATATAAGACGCAGTCTTATTTTACTATAAGGTCTTTATAATAATATAATATAATATAATTAATATAATATAATACCAGGTCTTATATTAATTTTTGCTCCAAAAGACACATTAGAGCTGATTGTCCGGCTAGATCTTGTTTTCAGGGAAACATGGTAGTAAAAAGAATTCCTAATGTGTACTCTCAGTATAATATTTATATATTTATTTATATAGTTAAATATTTACTTATTTAAAAATTGCATAAATGTGCTATTGAACTAACATATTATTAATTTTTAAGACATAAAATAGAAAAAGAATGAGATTGGAATGCATAAACATAGAAATTCTAATGTTCTCTTCTCATGCCTAAATGGATTATCTTGCCACCACCCCCAGAAGAGGTACACTCCCCTTTGGAGATCCTGCTCAGAACCCATCAAAACGCAGCATAGCAGAACATCTGACTATTGCCTCATGCCCAGGTATGTTCTTGGAAGTTGTCAGGGCACTGGGTTGGCCTAGTCAATGCTGCCTTCATCATATGTAGCAGGCTACTTGGCCCCATTGCCTGGCTTTGCCTCCAGGTGCCCCCAGACTGGGAGCATTGCTTTCCTCAATACATCAAATTGAGAGCCAGGGCCTCTCACCAGAGCTCCTCACCTTCTGTTCTGTTTCTGGTCTGATTTGGACAGCATAGGTCCCACTGTTGACAGTGACCACCTCTGTCCAGAAGCTTTCATGCTCTATCCTTCCTGGAGTGCTGGTTTCTGCTTGGAATTGGCTTGTTGTAGTCCTTGGCCAGTTGCCTGTTCTAACTGCAGTCCCATATACATACCCTAAACACAAATAAGGCCTGTTCTCCAGCTTCAGTGTTCTCCAGAAGTCACCTAATTCTGACTCTGCTAGTCCTGTCCCCACCCCACCCTCCACAGCTGGGGCACACCAAGTTTGACAGTTAGAAATAGGTGAAGAAAGGTTTCCTGGGTTGAAGGAACAGCAGGAACAAAGACATGGAGGCATGGAAATAGACCAGATAAAATGTGGCTAGAGCATCATGTGCCTGGGGAGAGACAGAGGGGTTAGGGGGAGGTAGCAGGAGATCAAGCTTAAAAGTAGTTGAGAGCCATGACAGCTGGAAATGTCAAAATGGTATTTATCAATTACACAGCTTCTTTTTTTTTTTTTTTTTAAAGATTTTATTGGGGAAGGGGAACAGGACTTTATTGGGGAACAGTGTGTACTTCCAGGACTTTTTTTTTTCCCAAGTCAAGTTGTTGTCCTTTCAATCCTAGTTGTGGAGGGTGCCGCTCAGCTTCAAGTTGTTGTCCTTTCAGTCTTAGTTGTGGAGGGCGCAGCTCAGCTCCAGGTCCAGTTGCCGTTGCTAGTTGCAGGGGGCGCTGCCCACCATCCCTTGCAGGAGTCGAGGAATCAAACCAGCAACCTTGTGGTTGAGAGGACGCGCTCCAACCAACTGAGCCATCCAGGAGCTCAGCAGCAGCTCAGCTCAAGGTGCCCTGTTCAATCTTAGTTGCAGGGGGCACAGCCCACCATTCCTTGCGAGACTCGAGGAATTGAACCAGCAACCTTGTGGTTGAGAGCCCACTGGCCCATGTGGGAATCGAACCGGCAGCCTTTGGAGTTAGGAGCATGGAGCTCTAACCGCCTGAGTCACTGGGCCGGCCACACACACACAGCTTCTTTAAGGAAGCTGTCCCACTCATAGCCCCTCCTGCCCATGTAACCACCACATTTATGCCAATGACTCCAAGCTGCGCCAATCAGCCCCCCTCTCTCAGGACACAGCACTAAGAAGTATGGAGAGAATGAGGCATTAACCATGGTAGGCAAAGCCCAATGGAGACCCTGAGGGGATTCCCCAGTTTTCCTCATCTCAGTCAAGGGCAGTCCCGTCTACCAGTCTCTGGACCCAAAACCCCAAATCTTCCTTGACTCCTCTTGTCTTTCCAATCCCACCTCTGATCCACCAGCAAAACTAGACAGCTCTACCTTTAAAACAGTTTCCGAATTTTACCACTTCTGACGATCTGCACTATCTCAGTCCAAGCCACTATGCTCCTTCACCTGGATTTGCAAAAAAAAGTTCTAATTGGTCTTCCTATCTCCACCTTTGCCCCACCCATCCCAGTCTATTCTCCCCCCAGCAGCAGAGTGACCCTCCAGCATGTCCAGCCGATCATGTCTCTCCTCTGCTCACAGCCCCCCAGTGGCTCCCCTTTCCCCTCAAGGTCAAAATGCTAAAACTGATCTACCAAGCCCTACATGTTTGGCTATCTGCTCTACCATCCCCACTCTCCTTGCTTCCCAGCACCACTCTTAACTCACCTCCCGTTACCTCCCCCAGCTCACTGTGCTCCGAGCCCACTGGCCTCTGTGCTTCAGTTATGCCAGCAGAATGACCTGCCGCAAGTCTTCCCAAGACATTGGCTCTTCATGTACTTTTCCCCCCAGACAGCCTGTCACTGGATCCCCACTTCCTTAAGGTATCTGCTCTCGTGTCACCTTATCAAGAAGGCCTTCCCTCATCAACTTAAATAAAATAGCATACATCTCACCACTCTCTGTTCCCTTCCCTTGCTTCTCCACACTTTACCACCACCTGACAGATTATGTTTTATTGGTTTATGTCCTGTCTTCTCCCATTAGAATCTGAGCTCCATGAGGACAGATTTTTTTTGTTCTGTTCTGTTTGCTGCTGTGTCCCCATTGCCTGGGTCAGTGGTTGGCACACAGGAGATGTTCAACAAATATATGATAGACCAAGCAAAAAAAATGGAGTGATGAGAAAGGAGAAATAATGAATAAGCCAGAGGCTGAGGCAGAGCAGAGCAAACACAGTACAGGGAGATTGGCAGTAGGAACCTGCAGTCACGTGGAAGAAGGGGATGGATGACCCACAGAGAGTCGCTGAGTCGCTAACGAGAAGAAAGAGGGCAGATGCTGTTCCTACTTCTGCTGCAGCCCAGTCGTTCAAGATCACGAGCACAGAACTCCTTGAATAACTCCACCATTACCTCGGGTGACTCTCTATTCCTTATACCCCAAAGCACCTACCATAGTCCCCATGGGGTCATCAAGTGTGCACCTTCCTTCCACTGAGAAACTGTCCCCCCACCATCCTATGTAGTCCTTGTAGGACTGTCAATCAGAGTAGTACATCAATCAGAGGAGCCATCAGCTCCCAACCATAGATGTGGGCCTGAGACACACATCTGGCCAATGGGGACCCCATGTCCCTGTCCAAAGCACATAGACCTCAAGTTAGGAACAATCAGAGTCTTCTCAGAAGGCTTGTTATTGAGTACAGGAAGTGAGAGGGTCTTCTCTTCTTTTGGACTGTGAGCTGCAATGATGAAGGCTCCGGGTCCCTAAGGACTCCCCCTCACCATGTGGAGAGTGCAGTCACACTCGAAATCCGGCAGGGACATGCAAAGCTAAGAGATAGAGAGAAAAAGAGCTTTGGTTGTATTATTTGAACCTCTGGAGCCAGCTAGGCCTGAAACAAGACCACATTTGGACTTCCAGGGTCATAAGCCAGTACGTTCTTCTTGTCACTTAAGCAAATGTGTTGAATGTCTGTCCGTTGCAACCAAAAAGTTTCTGACTTAAACAGTTGTGGAGGGCGTCCATGCCCTGTTAAGAACTTTGGCTTTTTTTCTATAGGCGATGAGAGCTGTGGAAAGTGTTTGAGCAGAGAGAATGGTGTAATAGATCTGCAGTTTTGGAGGACATTTGTGTCCATAATGTGAGGAATGAATGGGATACAAGGAGAGACAATGGGTGCGGGGAGACGTGTATGAGCCCACTACAGGGGTCCAGGCAGAGATGGTGGCGTCTACACTGAGGAGTAGCTCAGGAAGGACACTGACATGGAGACACGACAAGGTTATATTCTTAAGTGGAAAACACAGTGCAGAAAAGTGGACACATTGTATAAGAAATAAGAATTTTATCACATTTGCTTATATTTACATAAACATTGAAAAGATAAACAACAATCCAATGAAAATGGTTTCTCTGAGCAGGGAACAGTGTGGATGGAGACCAGGTAAGACTGAGATTTTCTGTGAGTATATTTTTTTAATGTAATTTTGAGTTCATTGAAAAATAAAATCTAAATAAATAAATAAATAAAAGCATTAACAAAAAATAAAAAGAAAGAAAAAGAAAATCTAAATTAAAAAAAGTAGAGAGATGAGAGATAACCAGATCCTTGACACATATAAGCGTAATTATTTAATGAATAAACCAAATTTTACTGGTTTTGTTATACGACTGAGAGAAAGGCCATTGGAGTTGCTGAACAGGGTGTACTTGGTGACCTGAAAGCTAGTGATTTTTCAAAGTGGAAGGATGGAAGGAGGGCCTCTGGGAGTTAGAGGGGAGAGGTGGCTAAGATCTGAGAAAATAGAAGGAGGCAAAGTGTAAATAATTCTTTTGAAAGGTTTGGAAGAGAAGGGAACATAGGAAGGGCCAGAAGATGATGTGGTCAGTGAGCTCAAGGGAAGGTTTTTCCAGGCGAAGTGCTGTGGACAAGCCTGCTGGTTAAGGCAGTGGGGGAGGCAGAGGGAGTGAAGAGAAGCTGTCCAGAGATGGACGTGAGGCGCTTATGGAAGGAGGCCTGAGAAAACCGGACGGAGGCATGGGGTTCGGGTGAGGAGGAACTAGAGAATTCTGCTGGGGAGAAGAAGGTCATGAGGAGATAGGGGTTGCTCAGAGAAATTGCAGGAGGCATGATTGCTGTCTGCTGAGAGTTGGGGTGGGGGTGTACGGCTGGATCCAGCCTTGAGGAAGATAGAGAGTTTGGGAAGAATTTGGGGTGGGAGGATTCAGAAGAAAGTCTGTGAGAGCAGAAGGAGCATGTTGCTAGGGAGCAGCAGGGAGAGCACACACAGGTGGGAGGTCCCTGGCTCCCCTTGCCCTGCTGGTTCCATCTCTCAGGACGTAGCATCCTGGCCCCCCAAGATTACACTGCTCCCCCCTGTCCCACCTCATCCACATCCTACTTGATGAACCCCAGCAGCACCTCAGGCCCATTCTCATGGTCTGATCTTTGTGTCTGTCCATCTTGAAGTGCCCAGGTGTCGCATCAACTGCCCTGTAGAAGGGGCCTGTAGAAGAGCCAGCCTCCCAAGAACTCCCAGCCCCCATATGCAACCTAGAGGCAGAACAGAAAGTGTGTCGTGAGCCCTCTCTAAGCCAATAACAGAAGGAACCCAGAAGTCGTCTCACAAGGACACTGTGTAACCTTCAACAACCCCCCAGCCCTCTCTGTACCTCGGTTTCCTCATGTGTAAAACCAGATGGCCTCTAAGACTACTCCTTCCCACTTTGACATTCTAGGTTTCTGTAGTTGTGTTCTGTGGATACTCAGGCAATCTCTGTGGCCAGGAAAAGTTCAAGAAAGTTCTGTGGAGGTGGGGTGAGTACATTCAGATAGGGAAAGGGAAGGGGAGCTTTTAAAACTAGAGAAGGAGGAGGCATGGATTTATTTATTCGTTGTCATTTTTCCCACCTGGGAATTAGGGAGTTAGTACTGCCTTTTCTATCTCTCTTCCCAGTGTCTACCCAGAGGTGTCTAGAGGTAGGGGCTGTGAGCACTGAGATAGGAGAATGGTGGGACCACTGAGGATGCAGGGCAGAGGACTAGGGGACGGAGACAAAGGAAGCAGCTATTTGGGGCCAACTCCATTTCCTGCCTCCCCTGACACCCCCGCCTGCCCAAACCATACCAATACTCTAATTAGCCAGTCCCTTCGGCGCCTGTTAGCCAGGCCGGCTGAGCGCCCAACTCCCTAGGGACCAGCCCCTTTACCCCCCAGACTAATCAGTCCGTCGCTTCTTGAGTGCATGAGTGTGTGTGCATGTGCGTGCGCACGTGTGCGTGCCCGCTTGCACACACACACACACACATACACACACACACACACACACTCTTATTCTTTCCAGAGCTCCAGGCCCCAGAGTTAGCGTAGGGTGGTGCTGAATTCCCCAATGAAGACACCCCCATTGGAGATGATTGAAAAGTTGAGGAGAGGCCAAAGTTTGGTGGGTCCCCTCCAATTTGGGGTTTTCTCTCTAACTTGTGGGCTCAAGGATGTGTAGCAAAGGGTGAAGCCATGACTGGGGGCGCTCTATGGCCCCCGTAGCCCTTGGGCTGGTGCCTCTCAGGCCTCCATCTATGGTCAACATTCACCCCAATCCGGACTCCTCCCCCCTTTCATCTCAGGCCCCCCATTCATCTCCCCATCCCCTACCCCCCGACACCCGCACTGTCAGCCCAAACACATGATAAATTGCCCTGTCAACAGAATTCATTCAGGGACCAATTAATTCCACAGAAATGAACCAGGAGCCATCAGTTGCTGAAAAACTCAGAGTGCAGGGAGCGGAAGGAGGGGGTGCAGGCGGGGGGTGGGCGGCAGAGGAGGGGACAGGGAGGCTGGGGAAGTTAGTCTGACAGAAATTGGTCATTTAATGCTTAAGTGCACGCTAGACAGCCCTGTCATCGCCCGCAGCCCCCGCGTGGGATTAATTATCAGAGGAGGAGAGGGCAGCCCAGCCCAGCCAAGCCGTCTGTCACCAACTAAGGCTAGAGTCACCTAAGACTTGGGCCACCCTGAGTCCACTTCCAAATCTCCAAGCCTCCTGATCCGTCAGCCTCCAGGTCCTCTCGGATTCCAGTCTTAGGCCCAACTTCATATCTTGGACCCTCAGCCACATTTAGTCATGGCTTTGCCATTAGCTGCCCGAACCAGGAAACCTTCATTGACCCCTCGACTGAGTTAGGCCCCATAATTCCCTATACTTCCCAATCATTACCCTCGACCGTCTTGGGTGACTCCTTGTGTGGAGCCCAAAACATGATCATCCCACCCATTGATCCTAATCTGAGGTAATAGTACCATCTTCCACTCCAATGCTCAAGCCAGAATCCTGCCACTTGTCCTTGACTCCTCCCTCTTCCTCAGCCTTCTCAACCAATCAGAATCCAAGTCCTGTCAGTTTAACCTCCTGTAAACCTATCAAATCTGGGCCACTTGCTTCTAGCTTCCCCCTATCACCCAAGGCTGGGCCACCAGCAGTTCTGCTGCTCTCCTGATTTAGTTTCTTGCTTGCAATTAAAATTATCTTTAAAAATGCAAATAATAACCTGCTTGTCTCCCCACCCCCATGCCAGACACACAGAAATTCCAGTTCAACACTCTTTGGTGACCACCACGGGCCTGTAGGGGATTGAGTCCAAACTTTTCACTTAACTGAGAAGGCACAAAGCCCCAGCCTCTGCCACCAGCCCAGCCTCACCTCCAGCATGCTTCCCCTGCTCTCTCTGCTCCAGCACCATTGACTTTCCCTTCTGGCCTTTGCACAGCTATTCTTCTCTCATCCTGAAAAACTCTTTCTACCCTGCGACCTCCACCATTCACTTGACTAATTCCAATTCATCCTTGAGATCTCAGATTAAATGTCACTCCCTCCAGGAAGCCTTCTCTGAACTCCTGATGAGCTTTTGCAGCTCCTAAATTTCCCCATTCATCAAACATGTCACCCTACTTGTGCATTGTCTGTCTTTCCACCACCATGTTAAGTTTCACAAGAATGGAGTTCATATCTTTATCCTCAGAGCCTGGCACTTAATGGATACCAGAAAATATTTGTTGGATAAATAAATGAATGAGTAAAGGCCCAACTTTTTCTTGGCTCTGTCCCTGGCCTGACTCTGGGGCTAAGATCTCCAGAGTCAGACATTTCCTAGCAGCCAAGACAGGCTGGGGTAGCTGGAGAGATGAGAAAGCGCCAGGAAACACTCAGCTTGTGAGCCCATCAGACTGACCCAAACCAGTTGTGCTAAGTGGTTTCAGATGAGGGAGAGACTGCTGAGAGCTGGGGGTTAGAATGGTAGAGAGAATGGCTGGGAGGACTTCCTAGAAGAGCAAAGCCCAGGGTCTGGAAGAAGTACGCTCTGGCCAGGTACGGGGGTTGGCTGAAGCATGGGCTGATCAAAGGAGTTGGAGGATAAACATCTGGAAAGGGAACTTTCCAAAACTGATTTTGATATATTTACCGAACTGACAGGAGTTAGTTACTGATTGGATGAAAGGGGATTAGGGAGAGGGAGGCAGTTTTGAAGGACAATGAATGCCAGGCTGAGTTTGCCCTTTTTCCTGGTCTTGATGGCAGGGAGGTGGGTCATTGACTGCTTCTAAAGATTGCCAGATGCAAAGTTTTATTTGCAAAGTTAATTCTGGCGGCCACACAGGGTAGTTAAAGGGAAAGCTTGAGGCAGGGAGACCATTAGAAGGTTGGTGCAGTTATGAGAAAGGGAGAGGAAAGGAGAGAGAGAGAGAGAGAGAGAGAGAGAGAGAGAGAGAGAGAGAGAGAGAGAGAGACCTGTGGAAGGAATGTCTGTGATGGAGAAGTTCCCCATGAGGGGCTGTGGGGACAGAGCCCCAGAGAGCAGTTTCCAGGCTCTCGGCCTCACATGGAAACATGCTGGCTTGGGTAGTAGATGGCCGTCAGCTGTGGCTAGTTGGCCGTCAGCTGTTACCAGTTAGCCAATTAGCCACTGCTATAACTGCTGTGGCTGAGCTAGCAGCAAATGGGGGCTAGCAAGAAGATGGTGGCTGAGCTGGCAGGTGCGGATTGCAGTTGGCAAGGGGTTGGTTGGATGGCAGAGAAGCGGACGGCAGGTTGCGGATCGTGTGACTCCTGCTTCCTGTGTCTCCAACCCAGCCGCCAGCAAGACTATAGTGGTATGACTCCCCTGTCTATGGCTCCGTGGGTGTTCCTTTTTGGCCTCACCATGTCCTGCGTTCTTATGTGGGGAGTGGGACCAGAGACCCCGCATGACAGGGGCAGAGGGGGATGAGGTATAGAGAGATAGGGCAAAGATGACTGCCTCCAAGGTTTGTGTTCCAAGAGGCTGGATGGCTGGATTGAGACTAGAAGCGTTGAGCACGCCTTTGTATACTGAGTATACATGAGTTAGACATGCCTGGGCATGATGTTCAATACACAGAATTACATCGCAATAGCTCAGGGGTGAACTGGCCTTGGGATGTAGAATTGGGAGCTATACCTTCCTGCCCCCACTCTCCTATCCTCCAAATGTGTATAATATAATTTTGTGACAAAGTGATGGCATAATACTGAAACAAAGTGATCCTACAATAATATAAAGCAGTAAAGTTGTGTCACCAGGTAGCAGTGATGGGGTAGGGCTAAAATGATGTAATACAGAAACAGGATAACCATATGACAATTTACTGACATCAACCAGAAAATGATGGGTCAAGGCTCTAGTTAACAACATGGGGCGGTATTGTAATGAAATAACCAAGTAATCAGTGACACTGTAGTGCTGATGAAATGACTATAATGAGGCCCACAATCCAGCAACCAAAGGACAACCTGACAGCGTAATCATGCTAACTCAAAAATGCCATAGTGACATAATGATGCCATGACATAATGGCAAAGTGCAGTGATGATGTCACACAATAATAAAGCCTGAAAGAAAGTGGAAGGGAGGAGGATAGAACTCTTAACCTGAGACCAGGGCCTTGAGAATGGAGTGAGAGAGCCCTTCCAAAGCTTGAAAGGAAGCTTTCTCAAGATGCAGTAAAGGCTTGGAAGCAGCTCCTGGAGGGATGACACAGCCTGGAGCAGGAAAGAGCTGAGCCAAGAAGGGAAGTTGGGAAGCCAAAAAATCGTGGTAGCTTTGCAGGACAGGATACAGCTCTTTGGGACTGGCCTGAATGGAGGGGCCTGGGCTGAGGTGAGAAGCGGGTGGTCCCTGACTGCTGAGTAGTACCTGAGCAGCTCTGACAGCATTCAGTGCAGGGTGCTCACCTGGCCCAAGAGGTGTCTGCTTTTTCAGGAGCTGAAAGCGGTGGTCAATCACATTTAGTACTTGTAAGACTCTTAGAATGAGCAAATTGACAAAGAATATAAAAGAACACCCGGAGTTAATAATAATACAACTGAAAACAACTCAGCCTTTGGCATGTGCTAGGCACTGTGCTCAGCGCTCTTCCTGCATTATCCACAGTAACCCTGTTAAAGAGGTTTTATTATTTCTGTTTTACAGATGAGGGTAATGAGACCCAGAGAGGTTAACATATTGGTCCAAAGTCACACAGCAAGTAAGAGACAGAGCTGGATTTAAACCCATATCCATTTCTCTTTAAAACACATCCATGCCTTTGCCATTGGGTATTTCTTTTAAGAAATGTGTCTCTTTAGGTAAGAGGCAAACCAGGAAGCAGGTTGAGCCACAACCTAAATAGGAAACATATTACTAAACATAAATTAAGACTAATGTTAAGGTGAATAAAAATTTATATAATAGGCAACCATTTGTCTAAGAAAGAAAGGAGGAATATGAATACATATAATTATTTGCTTACATTTTACAAAATGGAAAGATAAACCAAAAAGTTTTTTTAAATGTTCATCTATTGAAGAAAAGAGAAGCAAAATGGAGAGGACCAGGTAGAAGATTGACCATCACTGATTATATTTTATTTTGTGGATTTGATTTTAGAACCATGTACATATTTTACATAATAGCACAACCAAATTAAGTAAATAAATAAGCAATCCCCTAAAGAGGCAAAAGGAAAGGAAACAAACGAACCTAAATATCCCATGAGTTGGAATCATAGCCACATAGAAATTATTTCAAGTAATTTAAAACCTAGTAACTGACTGTATATACATTTCCTAGCAGGACATACACTAATAAAGCAAATAGATAATGATATTGATATTCTTGGAGTTTCTTGGTGTGGGAGAAACAAACAAAACCAAAAGGAAGACCAATGAAGATGAATAAAATCCCTGTAGTCCTGGATTTTAATTGGATGCATTAGTAATAACTCAATGCAGTTTACCTTTTCAAAAATTGTATTTTCTGGCTCTGTCCACTGAAAAGGAACAAAAAGCTGATCAACTCAATAGCAATAAGCACCTCTGATCCCCAGATTGTGGTCTTTAAATACCACATTGCAGTAAAAGGAACCAGGATTCTTTGGAGAAATGGAAGATATGAAGTCTGAAACGGGAATGTACAAGATGATTCTGGATATCTTGTCATGACAGAAAGCAAGGAAGCTATTAGAGACCATTGGGGTCATGTCAAAAGGACATAGGTGCCAGTTAGAGGCTCCCATTGATCAACGATGAGATAATTGAGCATCAATGAGAATAATAACTACAACTGATTGAAACTCATGAAATATATTTAAATCCATGAATACATAATTATACTCAAAAGAAAATGTCTTATTGATTTTCTTTAGAGGATGCCAGGAAAGAAACCAACTCATTGTTTGGGAAATTGATAAATAAGGAGAATCAAGCATTTCTACTGCCTTTCTTATATGAAATATATTGCAGGAAAATCAAACAGTGGATGGGGGAAGTTTCTCTTTATAGGCGTCTTACAGCTAATAAATGAAGAAGAAATGGATAGAATTAGAATATCACCATTTTGCAACTCCTAATGGAATAATAGATCTAGGCAATCATCATCAATGGCTGTTAATTTCACAAAAGGAGAAACAACAGAATATTATGTGCCTCTTGACAAAAATACAAAACACAAAAACAAAAACACCTATCAGGTAATATTTCCTAAAAAATCGAACCTGAACCTGATCAAGCCTCTAAATGTAACTACCATTTTACAGACAACACCATGAACGGAGGAACCACAAGGATGCAATCTGATTTAGACTCTTGCTTGTATACTTTCCCCAGACTGTGAGAAACTATAGAACAAATAATCTAGCTTCTTCAATAAAGAAATTGCAAGGGGGAGGGCAAAATGGATAGACTAAAGGAGACTTAAGAGTCATATCAACTAATTGCAACATATTTGAATCCTGCAAGTAGTTAAAAAGAAGAGGAGAAGCAGGAAGAAGAGGAGGAAGAGCAGGAGGTAATCAGGGACATGTAAACACTGTCCTAATTGCACATTATGCAGTTTTTTAAATGTGCTAGTGATGTTATGGTCATTTTAAAAAGTCCCTTTATTTTAGAAATTTAAATTGAAATACTTACAGATTAAATAGTATAATGTCTGGGATTTGCTATAAAATAATATGGAGGGTGGAGTGCTTGGGGACTATATGGTACAAGACTGGCTATAAATCAATGACCCTTGGAGCTGGGTTCATTATACTATTATATATGTATGTGTATATATATATATATATATATATATACACACACATATATATTTGAAATTTTCAATAGTATAAGATTTTAAACCATTTTTTAAAATTAAAGTTTATTGGGGTGACAATTGTTAGTAAAGTTACATAGATTTCAGGTGTACAGTTCTGTATTACATCATCTATAAATCCCATTGTATGTTCACCACCCAGAGTCAGTTCTCCTTCCATCACCATATATTTGATCCCCTTTACCCTCATCTACCACCCCCCTCCCTCCTTACCCTCTGGTAAACCATTAAACCACTGTCTGTGTCTATGAGTTTTTGTTTCTCATTTGTTTGTCTTGTTCTTTTGTTGTTTTTGGTTTATATACCACACATCAGTGAAATCATATGGTTCTCTATTTTTTCTGTCTGACTTATTTCGCTTAGCATTATAATCTCAAGATCCATCCATGTTGTCACAAATGGTCCTATTTGATCTTTTCTTACCGCCAAATAGTATTCCATTGTGTATATATACCACAACTTCTTTATCCATTCATCTATCGAAGGACATTTTGGTTGTTTCCATGTCTTGGCCACCGTAAATAAAGCTGCAATGAACATTGGAGCACACTTGTCTTTATGTATAAATGTTTTCAGATTTTTTGGGTAGATACCCAGGAAAGGGATTACTGGGTCATATGGTAATTCTATTTATAATTTTTTGAGGAAGCTCCACACTGCCTTCTATATCGGCTGCACCAGTCTGCATTCCCACCAACAGTGTATAAGGGTTCCTTTTTCTCCACAGCCTCTCCAACACTTGTTACTATTTGTCTTGTTGATGATAGCCATTCTAACTGGGGTGAGGTGATATCTCATTATGGTTTTTATTTGCATTTCTCTGATGATTAGTGATGTTGAGCATTTTTTCATATGTCTATTTGCCATTTGTATGTCCTCTTTGGAGAAATATCTCTTCAGGTTCTCTGCCCATTTTTCAGTTGGGTTGTTTTGTTGTTGTTGTTGAGTTGCGTGAGTTCCTTGTATATTTTGGATATTAGCCCCTTATCGGAGGCACTGTTTGCAAAAATCTTCTCCCATTCAGTTGGTTGCCTCTTTATTTTGTCGATGGTTTCTTTTGCTGTGCAGAAGCTTTTAAGTTTCATATAGTCCCATTCGTTTATTTTAGTTTTTACTTTCCTTGCCTTTGGAGTCAAATTCATAAAATGCTCTTTGAACCCAAGGTCCATAAGTTTAGTACCTATGTTTTCTTCTATGCAGTTTATTGTGTCAGGTCTTATGCTTAAGTCTTTGATCCATTTTGAATTAATTTTGGTACATGGTGGTACAAAAGCAGTACATAGCAGTACTTGGTACATAGCAAGTGGACTGCTTTGGTACATAGCAGTCCACTTTCATTCTTTTGCACGTGGCTTTCCAATTCTGCCAGCACCATTTATTGAAGAAGATGTCTTTTCTACATTGTATGTTTTTTGCTTCTTTGTCAAAGATTATCTGTTGATATTTATGTGGTTTTATTTCTGGTTCTCAATTCTATTCCATTGGTCTATGTGTCTGTTTTTCTGCCAATACCATGCTGTTTTGATTATTGATGCCCTGTAGTACAAGATAAAGTCAGGGAGTGTGATACCTCCAGCACTGTTCTTTTTTCTTAAGATTGCTTTGGCTATTCGGCGTCTTTTGTGGTTCCAAACAAATCTGATGATTTTTTTAAACCATTTTTTAAAAAATTAGTTAAATTTGGGAGTAGCCATCTCCCTCATCTTGACTTTCAGAAAACTGGCAACTGTCTTCAATTCATCAGCCATCTAATCTGGAGATTCTGAAGAAACTGACCAGACCAAAAGAAAATACCTCCAGATTCTGGAAATTGGTGTCCCCCACAAAACATTTGAGTCTCCACCTTATTACTCTGATGTCTACTAATCCACAGAGTCCAAACATGCACACAGAGTTTCCAAGAAGTCTTTTACCACCTTACTTTTGTGTATTGATGGACAGGAAAGGATATTAATGATTTAAAATAAACCTCTAACATGAGAGATAGAGACCAGAATTAACTACCACAAGAAAGAGAACTTGAAAGAATCAAAGACAGTTCAGGAAAGAGAAGAAAACTAAAAGCAAAACAAAAACTGTCTATAATTAATAGCCTCAGAAAGGTGAAAGAAACACGCCTATGAAACAAAAGGAGGGTATATTTTTAAGGTACATTCAGAGAATAATAATAATCATTTTTTCAACCCCTGCAAATGAACATATGTATATGTGCACAAATGCATGTTTATATGCATATATATAATATTAAAAGTAAAAATATTCAATAGAAGGTTTTCAAGGTAAAGTTGGGAAAATACCCAAAAAAGTACAATAAATAGCCACAGAGATGAAACTAAGAAAGAAAAAATATAAGAAAACTCATAAATACAGGATAAATACAGAAAGTATAAACATCTGACAATAGGGATATCAGAAAGAAGACAAAGAAAATGGAGGTGTGAAAATTATCAAAAAATAATTCCATAAATTTCCCCAAAATGAAGGACATGAATTTCTAGATTGAAAGGCCCTACCAGACACCCAGCACAATGGATTTACAAATTCCCACACCAAAGCACATAATCACAAAATTATGGAATACCAAGGGATAAAGAGAAGCTTTCAGAATGAGAGAAAGAGGGGAAAGAAGAGTGAAATAAATCAGTTTGCAAATAAGAATGTCAGCAAATTATCAGCTATGGAACAATACTTTCAAAATTCTTAGGAAAAATGATTTCAAGTCTAGAATTCCACACCCAGCTAAAATATTAATCAAGTCTGAGACTAAAATAGTCTTCTTCACACTTCTAAAGTCCTCCCAAATTCCCATACATGCTTTCTTTAAAATTTACTGGACGATGTTCTCCATCAAAAATGAATGAATACTTGGGACCCAGTAAGCAACAGATCTAACACAGGAGAGGGGTGAGGGGAATTCCCAAAATGATGGAGAAGGACATTTTCATAATGACATTTGTGTAACATATCCATGGAGCAACTAGTACAGATAGGAACAGAAACAGGTACACCACATACAGTTGTGTAGGTTGTTTTCTGACCCAAGATATCTAGTTTTGGTGCCATAAATGAGAGCTGAAATCCATCTCGTACACTCTGCTTGCCAAGCCACATTCCTGATCCAGGGCTGTATTAACCCTAGGGGAAGAAGACACTCTTACGAATTGTTCTTCCCAAAGAGAGCACTATTCTGTAATTTGTCATCCCAGGAAGCTCCTTTTTACAATCCATCTGTCCAGCGGGGGTACCTTTTTTCAAATGAATTTATTCAAAGGTCATTTGTGTTCATGATGGTTCTGAAAGAAAAAATTGTAAGTTTAAAAAGGATGACTCTAGTAAAAATATGGTAACAATAGATTACAAAATATGCTTGACAAAAATAAAATAAGTTTTATATTTCTGTTACAAAATTAGACATGAATTAGTGATAAGTAACTAGAAAACTTAGGAAACAAAAAAACTGAGGTAGTTATTGACTCCCGGAAAAACAAAAATATGCAAGAAATAAAATGTGATGAAAGTCACATGACTCAAAAAAAAAACCACACACACATTTATATACTTAAACACAAAATATTGATTTTACTCTAAATTGTTAATAAAGTATATTGAGAGAATGAACAATGATAAAGTAAATATAGGTGGTAATATAAGAGAACTCAGTCTTCATCTTCCATAATAGATAGTCAATAGAGAATATCAAAAAATGAAAAGATAAAAATAACAATATAAACATGATATTTTGGTAGAAATAGGGAAGTAAATATCAGAAGATACAGCTAAAAAATTTAAGATGGTAGCCTATAGGGAGCAAATAGGAGATAGCTATAACCTTGTATTAGTTTGTTTTTTAAACTATGTAAATAACTATTTTAATGAAAAATTCAAAAATACATAAAAAACGGATAGTACAATGGACTCCCATAGTCTAATGACTCAGAATTAATCATTATCAAGAGTTTGCTACACTTGTTTCATATAAGCATAATAGTTTTGATTTTTTCAAATAAAAATATTTTAAAATACAACAAATTAATAATATGACTACAAAATGTTCTTCGATAGATAAATGGATAAAGAAGTTGTAGTATATATACACAATGGAATATTCGGCAGTAAGAAAAGATGAAATAGGACCATTTGTGACAACATGGATGGATCTTGAGAGTATAATGCTAAGCGAAATAAGTCAGAGAGAAAAAGCAGAGAACCATATGATTTCACTGATGTGTGGTATATAAACCAAAAACAACAAAAGAACAAGACAAACAAATGAGAAACAAAAACTCATAGACACAGACAATGGTTTACTGGTTACCAGAGGGTAAGGAGGGAGGCGGGTGGTAGATGAGGGTAAAGGGGATCAAATATATGGTGATGGAAGGAGAACTGACTCTGGGTGGTGAACACACAATGGGATTTATAGATGATGTAATACAGAATTGTATACCTGAAATCTATGTAACTTTACTAACAATTGTCACCCCAATAAACTTTAATTAAAAAAAAATAATAATAATATGACTACATCTGAGACACATGACTGATATGGGGTGCGAGGGAGTGGGGAAAGGAGAACTTCTGTTTCTTTTAAACAGTTTTATTTTTATCTTACAAATTCTTAATGTCATGCACTTTTCTGTACACGTTATACTCATTTAACTCTCATAACAGTTCAAGGTGGATACTAGTATCATATCCATTTGACAGAAAAAAGTTGGCTATCATTTAAAGTGCTTCAATGAGCAGGTTTTCCTTTTTAAATAATATATATTTTTAAAATAATGGGCCATAGAAATCTATTCCCTTTCTCATATGACAACCATTTGGTTATTTGAATTATTTTCTTCTCTGGTATAAAAAGTCCCAGTTCTCCCAATGATGCTTCAAAGGAAGAATTATTATACATTGTAGTTATTAATAATACTTTCTTTCACTCTCAAATGTGCCCTCGTTTAGGCAATAAATTTATGGTCACTATTCATAGGACTTGGTGTTTAGATCCTTTACCATGGGGATTGCCCTTCCCTGGACATCACTCTTAAGAAGGGTCCTCAGCCCTGAACCTAGCAAAATATGGAACCTAGTGGGACCACTGACCTTTCTTTTTCCAAGCTTTCTGCATCTACTAAGGCAGCTTGGGGGCCTAGGAGTCATCATACTCATGGCAGTGCCACATAATTGATTCACAATGAATTAGTTCAGTCAAATAAACTCAGTCATCTTCAAGTGATTCATTCTTAAACGATGGCTCCAGCCCCATATTTTCACCCAGGTCTTTATAACTTGTGCCCATAGGATTCCACACCCACCTTCTTCCAAATGTCATTTGTTCATGTAGGATCATCGTTCCAGCCTGTCAAGATCATTTCGACTCTCAGTTGTCATCCAATGTATTAGTGATCCTGTTCCTCTTGGCATCATCTGGAATTGTGATGCGCTGGACACCTACATCTTCATCGGAGCCACTGATAGAAACAGCGCATGACCAGGGTTGAGTCACAGGCTCAAAGACCTCCTGTTGGCAAGACACACACCCGATCATCATCACGTTCCCTTCGGGTACAGTAAGTTACCAGCTATGAATCCTTCAAGCAGGGCCATCATGCAGCCCACATTGTATCTAAAAATATGACAAACTGTTTAATGCCTATTGAAAGCAAAAAACAATGTCTCCAGCATTTCCCTATCCTTATTAACAAAAGAAACATGATATTCTCCCTTTTGGTATGTGTTCTTAGAGAACTCATGCTGGCTTCCATCAAAGGCAGACACATTCTCCTTGCTAAGCATTGCCAGACCCCTATAAAATACTCATTTCTAGAATTTTGCCAGGAATCAACATTAATCTTGACAATCTTTAACTTCCAAATCCATTGTCTCCTCCTTGCTGAGTATATGCAGTACTTGTCCATTTCCATCCCATCACACTTCCCACCCTCCATAATTCCCCAAAGGTCACTGAAAGCAGACTCCTGATCACACGTGATCTTGACACCTATCTGGACCTGGACCTTTTCATCATCATTTTTCCCTACTGATTTGAAGTCATTCTCCTCAACACTCTGGAAAGAAGGGGAAAAAAAGATAGCAGATCTCTTTGTCTTCCGTTAACAACACAGCATGACCTTGTACCCCAGAGGTTGTCCTGGGTATTAAACACATTTTATTTATCTATTGACTTATTTATTCACTTATTAATTGATCCATCCTTTCATTTATGTTGAATCACACAAGTAACACATACTCATCAACATGCAAACATTACAGCTAAAGCTAAAGCTCTCATTGACCAGTCCTTCTAATTCTAATCCATTCTTTCTTGTTACTAGCTTGCTGTATATTTTTCTATACGTTTATACGTATGTACATAAAAAACATATGCTTTCAATTTTGTTTAAATATGCTGGCATATCCTGTAGAAAATATCTCCCCATTAACATTTTCTTGGCAGAACATCTCCAGGTTTTTAGTACCCAAATTTGATAGAACACATGTATCTCGTAATAATGTTTTTCAGTTGTTGTTTATATAAGGAAAAATTAAAAAAATAATAATAATAATTAAATATATATATATATAGTGTTCGCATTCCCCAAACTTAATATGGCATTCTAAACATAATGATGTACAGGAAAAATCCCAAGTTACAGTTCAAATAAAATTGGTTAAGTATCAAAATCACATATAGATGTTTTGAAAAGCGTCACCAAAAGGGACGTGAGTCTGGAATGTGGCTGACACAAAGAGGCCTTATTATTGCTAACAAAGGAATCATTTATTACAACCATATTCCTTTTCTGGTAACCATGAAGCAATGTTTTAAACATTTTACATCCTAACATAATAATTTGTTATTTATATACAGGCATTTTACTGGGATTTAGTTGCATTTTAGGAAATCTATGGAGAAATTCGAGTTGACACGTAACCTGTTACCATTTTTCCCATTTAAAATAATGGAAAACAGGCTCCCAGTTAGTGTTTCCACACAAAACATTTGATTTGAGGGAACGGATTTCTGACATTAAGAGAGACAATGCCTGTCCATCAACAGATGAAAAGGTAAACAAAACGTGGCATATACACATGATGGAATATTATTCAGTCATAAAAAGGAATAAAGTTCTGATACATGCTACAACATGGATGAATCTTGAAAGCATTATGCTAACTGAAAGAAGCCAGACACAAAAAGACAAACATTGTATGATTCCATTTATGTGAAATATCTTATAGACAAATTATGGAAACAGAAAGTAGATTATTGGTTACTAGGACCTTATGGGGCAGGGAGAAGTGGGGAGTTATTGCTTAATGAATGTAGAGTTTCTGTTTTGGATGATGAGAAACTTTTGGAAATAGTGGTGATGGCTGCACAACATCGTGAACATAATTGATGCCCCTGACTCATCCACTTTAACATGGTCAAAAAGGCGAAATTCATGTTATATATATTTTAGCACAATAAAAAAGAAAGTGTCTATGTATTTAAAAAAAAAAGTTTTTAGCACTAAGATTCTTATTTACATTGAATTCTACAAAGAAAAAATTCGGGGAGAATCTTTTTTTTTTTTACCTTATTAAACTTTTTAATTTTTTTGAAAAAAAAAAGAGGCAAGATGCCTGCATATATACAAATCACAAAGGTGTTGTTTTGTAACTTGGTTTTCTCATTCACCAGCATGCGCTGGAGCGCCCCCTGTGTGGGTACACTGCAGTCCCCCACTCTGTGATTGTTGCTGAGTCCTCTACAGGATAGGACTACATGGACTTATTGGGCCATTGCCCCGCCAGGCAGTTTTCATAGCCTTTACTCTTTCTAAGCTCTAACCTTTCAGATGCTTCTCGAAGCATGTTGCCATCTGGTATACCTCTCCCTGGTACATGTCCTCATGGTCTGCTCAAGAGCTTGTCGGTTTGGCCTCATTAGAGACCGTTTCAGGCAGTCACATTGGTACTCTCTCCTGCCTCTCTTGGATTTAGAGATACATGCTCAGAGATGTTCCTTGCATTATTGTTTTTTAAAAGCAGAAAGCATTCCAAGTATCCATCAATAAGAGATTATTCAATAAAGTTATCCTTACAGTAAACTACCATGCAACCACTAACATATTTATATAGATTATTGAACTATATTTATTGACCTAAAAAATTGTCCACAACTGTTAAGTGAAAAAAGTTTTCAAAACAACATGTATTATATAATATAATTTTTGTAGAAAACAAATTGATTATGTTCATAAAAATAAACTCAGGAAGGCTATACACTAAAATGTGAACAGTGGTAATCTGGGTGGTAGGATGACAGGTGATGTTTTATTTTGCACATCTGAATTTTCCAGTTTTTCTTCAATTAACATTCATAACTCATATAATGAGGGAGAAGAGCTTTTTAAAAAAACATCAATATTGATATCCTTGATTCTGATCATTATACAAAGCTATCTTAGAGCACAGATTACATCCTTCACACTCTTCTTTCTTTCTCCCTGAGAATTTCAGTTTCCACAGTAAGAAAGAGTGAGGAGGAAATGGGTGGGGGGAGGGCTACCATTCACAGGTACAGTGCAAAGCCTGGGCTAGGTCCATCTTTGCATTTAACCCTCACAACAACTGGGGGGTGGGGGGAGAGAGAAGAGATATTATTAGGCCCATTTTACAGATGAAAAAACTGAGGCTCTGAAATGATAAATAACCACCTTCAACCATGCAGCTAAAAAATAAAACTAAAGCAAAATTTCTAAACCAGGTCTGCCTGACCCCACACACAAACACCCACACATTCTCTCTCTCTAGAAATACCAATCATCCTACCCTAACACAACTACCATTTCCATTTCTGTCACAGGAGTCATTTATTCTCTCAATGACTACACTGAGCACCTTCTATGTCTCAGACAGAGAGGTAGGCACTGGAGATTCAGTGATGAACAGGACACGTGTGGTTCTTGCCCTCATGGAGTTTATATTCTATTAATAACTGGAAAATGGTTTATTAAAGTGCATGGGCACTAAATAGAGAACATTTATGCACAGTAATAACAAGGATAGGTTCACCAAGAACCAGTAGTCAAAATGGAGAAAAGAAAGGAAAAAGTAGATGGGTGTAAACCTGAAAGGAAATTTCTAGAGCCCCGTCCCATGACTCCATCCTTGGTCATTCCTATTCCCCGTTTTTGTTAATGATGTCCAGGATTATCAGAAGATATAAAACTTGTTAAATGGCACAAGGCAAAATTAGACAGCTTGGAATAATGGGTCAAAATTAACATAATGTATTTTCAGAGAAAAATGCGAAGTCCTGAATTTGTGTTACAGTTACAAATCTATTGCCCCAGTGCCCTGTGACATGGTCCAAGTTTGTCAGTGGCTCATGTGAGAAAAAGCAGGGAGTTTTTCTTGCCCATGAGCTTAATGTGTGTCCACAAAGCCAGCCAACCAAAAAGCCAGGAGGTGATGGACAGCCCGGATGGAGTCCAGCAGAGGCTGGAAAGATACTCCAACTGTCCTCGGGGCTGCTCTGAGACGGCCCTCCACCCACCCAACCTCTCAGCAGACTGCAGGTGTCAATAAAGACATCACATATCAGGGCTGACCACCTGCTCTATCCCCCACATTTACAGAGTAGCCCCTTGAGGCCCAGAGAGGGGAAGGGGTCTGCCCAGTGAGGTCAGCAAGTTTGCAGCACACCTAGGACAACTCTTGACTACTGTGAATGAGTGGATGAGTGAATGAATGATATACATGGAGGAGGGAAGCAGATGAGATTAAGAACATCCATTTCATATTCTTTGAGTCATCAAAGAGGAATTAATCAGAGTCATGTCTTCCCATTGATCTATGCACCAATTCTTTGCGCTGAGTGCGTGAGTGCATATATGGCTGCTCATGCCATGCCCCCAAAGGTTCTGCTGTGTCCTCGCACATGCCTTCCTCCCTGTCCCAGGCTAGTGCTTGTCCATCTCCCTGGTTTTCCCTTCTCCGACTCCCTGAGTTTTCTTTGCTCTTTCCAAGGCCCCTCCTCCAGGAAGACTCCCTGAATTGGGGAGGCAGTGGCCTCCCACCCACTCAAACAGAACTGTCAGCTCAGTAGCCCCTGCTCAAGGCACTTATCCTAAATTAGCCTAACGCGGGCAGGATCCTAGAGAAAGTCTCCGTCTTGTACCTGTGCATCCTCTGTGTCCCCACATGCTTTTGTGTCCCTGGCCCCTCATCCTCTCACCCTCACCAGGGTCCCATCCTCAGACCAATGTCCCTCAGACCCCAGACCCCCAGTTCCCTTTCCCTCCTCCTGTACCCTCCCCCAAGATTCTCTGTCATTATCTCTGGAAAGTGAGGCTTGTGCATCATCATTAATGGGCTAAACAGCAGGGTCAGCGAGGCAGGTAGCAGTAAACGCAGCAATTACGGCCGCGCCTCCATCCAAGCGCCTTCGCTCCCAATCCATCTCCCCTCATCACCGGGTGGTGCTGAGGCGGCCCTGCCTTCATTACATTAATCAGGTTAATTCCAAGTTAGAGTCCACATTCTAATCACAAGGCAGTCAACATGGGTGGGGTGCCGGGGGGGAGAGGGAAGAGCTGTCCTCCCAAGGAATGGGGGTTGACACCTGACAGCCTGGCCTACAGAGCCCAGTCCCTCCAGGTGCTGCTTCTACTCTGTCTGGGCCTTGCTCCTGAGACCTCTTTTGCATCGTGGATTCGATCCAGGGCTGAGGCTCTGAATATGTAGTGAGGGACAAGGGAGACGTTTTCCTTGTCTAGGCCAACCACACCATCATGGACTGTTGACCAGGTTGTGCACTGACAACTCTAGGAGAGCACCCTATTCAGATTGTACTTGATACCCTTAAAGTTGTGCAATGTACAACCTGCACAACAGTACAGAGAGGCCCTGCAGACTACCTCATAAGAAACCAAGGGCCTAGAGATGGTGGGAGACAGTGGAAGAGGGAGAATAGAGGCCACAGAGCCAACACTGCAACTCGAGGAGCTTAGTAAGAGGAAAGAGAGCTCAATAGACCCAGCCTCTACCACCAGCAACAACTCCATCAGCCCCCAACATGCTGACATCTCCCCAAGTTTCTGTCCTCACCCATTGATGGGTAACCTCATCTGCTTCCACAGCTTCAAATATTACCACATTGATGAAGAACCCCTTCCCAAAAATCTTTCCCACCCTGGCTTCCTTTCTATCCCGCATAGGTAACTCCACATGGAAGCCCCTATAGGCACACGAACAGATGACTGAAATAACTCAGAAGCTTCTCTCCCAGATTTACTTCTCTTCCCTTTCTCAGTGGATTTCCCCCGACCTGGCGCAAGCTAGAATTCTTGCAAGTCACTCAAGAGCCATCTTTCTAGGGCCCTTTATTTGTCTTCCCTTGTTGCTGTAACAAATTACTGTACACTGAGTGACTTAACACAACACAGATTTATTATCTTTCAGTTATGGTAGTCAGAAGTCTAAAATGAGTCTCACTGAGTTCAAATCAAGGTGTCATCAGGGCTATGTTCCTGCAGGAGGCTCAAGGAAGAATCTGTTTCCTTGCCTTTTCCAGCTTCTGGAGCTGCCTACATTCCTTGGCTCATGGCCCCTTTCTTCATCTTCAAAATCAGCAGCATAACATCTTCAAATATCTCTCGATTCTGACCCTTCTGCCTCCTCTTGCACATATAAAGGCCCTGGTATGTACCTTGGGCCCACCTAGATAATCCAGGATAATCTTGTGGAGCTACTTAGCAAACTCAATTCAATCTGCAACCTTGGTTCCACTTTGCCATGTAACAACATATCCACAGGTTTTAGGAATTAGGATATGGACACTGAGGGGCCATTATTCTATCAACACAAACTCCAAATGCCTTGTTGATCTTCACGTCCTATTAATTCTATGCCTTCAAGATGGCCCTTCCTTCTTTCAGTTCCTACATTCTTTATCTTGGATTATCTGGATGTTGCAATCATCCGCTAACGGGTATCTCTACCTTCAACCTCTCCCTCTCCAATCCGTCTCCCAAGTGACAGCCAGAATGTAGCAGATAGATGCTTTTATTGTCCCCAGCATCTCTTCCCCTCCACCCACTTCTGATTTCAGTGCAGCTAGCCTAAGAAAGGGGGTGCAATGGCCCCAGAGACAACCTTCAACCAATAGAGGCCCTCAGTCAACAGATAAGTCCCCAGCTCCTTGTCCTTTAGAGGGACGATTCTGAGGTAGATTCCACATGATTCCTGAGAGGGTCCCGAAGGATTGAGCACCAGTTACCACAGTGGCAAGAGCTCTCTTCTGTTTCACTCTCCTCACTCCCTCACTACTGTTCCCTGGGATCACCTCCCAAATAAACTGCCTCACCCAAGTCCTTTTCTCAGGCTCTGATTTTGGGGAAATCAAACTAAGACATAGAGTGATATCTCTAAAAGGAATACCTGATCAAGTCATCTTCCTTACTAAAGACAGTCAATAACTCCTGCCCTCAAATGAGAGTACTAACTTGTAGGTTGGTATTTAAAGCCCTATATACCCCGACTTCCTTCCCAATCTCATCGTCTTCTACATCCATCCATTCATCCTCTACACCAGCTACACCAGCTACACCAGATTCCACACAAACTTTCACATCCCCAAACCTTTACTCATCCTGAGAGCTCTGAGTTCTAGGTCCCGGCCCCTGGACACCACTGTGTGAATGTCTCATAGCAAATCTCCAACTCAACTTCTCATCAACGTTCTCTTCTCTTTCCTAACTTTCTCTCGGTTTTCCTCTTTTTTATCCGATTCTTCATCATCTTTCCCTGATTCTTTTTCTTCCTCCAGTCTCATGTACATCAGTGATCTCCAGGCATTGGTGCATGACCCTCTTCTTTTCTGGATCTCAACACTTTCCCTAGGTAGTCTCATCCATTCCTGTGGCATTAGTTACGACCTACACATGCTGATGATTCTTTTCTTTTTGTCTCCAGGCCAGATCTCTCTGCTGAGCTCCAGACTCATACCCAGCTGCCTAGTGGATACCTCAACCTGGATGTTCTATCCCAACTTAAACTCTACGTGTTCAAGGTCCTCATCCCCCAACTGGCTCTTCCTCCAATATCTCCCTTAACGGAATCGCCTACTAACTACATGTTCATAAACCTTCAGTACTTTCTACTCTATCCCCTTCCCCAAAGTCTTCCCATTCTACCTAATCCATTCTCTCTTCTCGCTTCCCTCAGGCCTTCACAATCTCTCGCTTGAATTTTGCAATGGTTGCAAAATTTTGCAACTGGTACCCTCACCTCTGGCCTTGCCTTTTCTGATCCATCCTCCACACAGCAGTCAGAGAGGACTTTCTAACACACGCGTCGGGCAGGGTTACTTCCCACTCAGTACCCCAGAGGAAAAGTCCACATTTCTTAGCATGACCTGAAGTCCTTCCTGTTCTGGGTCTGCCCACTGGGCAGCCCATCTTCCCTTAGGCTCTATACACCGTTCCCTCTGGCTGTTACGCCCTTCCTATACCACAAAACCATTAATCCCTTCTCTACTTGGAAACTTCTTATCTTTTAAGCCACCTCTTCTGGGAAGCCTTCCAGAACAATGCTGGCAGAGCAATCCACGCGGCCCAGTTCTATGACATTTATTTACCAGACTGTCCCCTCTGTTAGACGATGAGTCCTTGAGGGCAGGGACCTCATCTGGGTCATCTTGGCCACAAAGCACTGTGTCTGGCTCTTAGCAGTCCATGCACTCAGCGTTGCTGAACAAATGAACTAATAGATGCGTAGTTGCACACACCGCCACATCCTTACCTACATAATGATACACACGTAGTCCGTGTGTTACATAGGCAGACACAGTCCTTTTCATTCACACTGTCGTTTCCATGTATAGGAGTCTTCAATAGTCAATCACACACCTCTACTGTCACTTACATACAGCCAAATACCAACACCCATCTACATACCCCCCTCCGCATAAAACTAAGGCACTCACAGTCACACCCACACAAACATGCAGAGTCACACACTCCCACACCTTCATGCACACAGAGACACACAGAGCCCCAAAAGCCTCGAGGGCACACTTCATCTCCAATTGTGAGCAAATGCTGTTGGTTTTCATTAATCTGCAGACTCTGTGTTTGCCAGTCTCTCTGGCTCCCCCTCTCCCACTTCCCCACTCTCTCTCTTTCTGCTCGGAGGCAGGTGAGCGCATCAATTTTCTCCTCGTCTGTGGCAGTTAAATTAAATGGAATCGGCCTGATTGCTGAAAATCAAAGGGAAGGCTGATAAAGCAATTAAATCCCTCTAATTCCTCGTCCTGAAAGGTGCAGCGGCTCTGAAGCTAATTAACTTCATAATGAAAATCCTTCTTCACCCTTTTAGGCTCTTCTTCCCGGGTCTCCTCTCCTTCTCTCCTTCTGGGGAGAAGCTGGTGACTGAGGAAGAGCTGGATCAGCAGCATTGAAAGTCAGAACTCTGGAGAGTGCTCAGGGGGCTCCTTCCTATGCTCCCCAGTCCCGCTCCCTTCCTCATACCTTCCCTATTCACCTGCCCACCCTTGACACCCAGCCCCCTTTCTCCTATACCCAGTTGCCTGCTTACCTGTCAACACTGTATTTCTAAATCCACCCCCTCCCCCAAACACCCAGCAGTATGCTAACACCATCCTGACCCCACTTCCAACACCAGCTTTACCCCCACACTCAGCCAACGTCAACAACCACCATCTCCAGCACCCACCCGTTCCACTTCTAACACCCAGCCCTACCTCATCACCTAGCCTGACCTGCACATCGGCCCTCCCCAACACCACCCCCACTTCCAATACTCAGTCCTACCCCCAAACCCGTTCTACCCCTACCTCCGACCCCACCTCCCCACAAGCCCTACTCCAACCCCCAGCCCCACCTCCAATTCCAGCCCTATCTCAACACCAGCCTACTTCCAATGCACGTCCTATAATTTTGAGCACCTAATATGTGCCCAGAACTATACTAGGCACTGGGCTATAGGGGTGAACAAAAAACTAAGCTCTACCCTGAAGTATGTCCTCATCTGGAAGTACAGACAGACAAGCAAAAAAGACACTCACCATATGAGCTACGACTTTCCTAAAGAGAAGCCCATGACAGGGACCCCTAAGGGGCTCTGGCAGACAGAGAAGGCTCCCAGACAGGAGACACTGGAGCTAGGTCATTAGTTAGCCAGGCTGGCTGGATGGGAGAGGGAGAAGGTGTCGGGAGAAAGAGCATGTGCAAGGCTTGAATGTGTGGGGACAACACTGGCTGATCAGGGATTGGGAGTTTGGAAAGACAGCCACTGGGGCATCTGGGAGGCGTGGCTGGAGACGAGGTTAGATAACTGGGCAGGGGCCAGATCACCAGGGCTCTGAAGACCATAGCAAAAGTCTGTTTTTTTCAAACAATGTCAGAGGCTGAAGAAGGAATTACATGTCAAATAGAATCAGAGTCTGTTGGACTTGTCTTCTACTGTCCCATGTGTGGAAGCAGGGCACAGGGAGCCTAACTGCCTCACACATGTGTGAGTGTCTGTGGTCACACTGGCAGGGAGCAGGCCTGGAGAATGAGGACCAAAGGAGACATCCAGTCAAAGCTTATCTAAGAAGGTAACAGAGCAAATGTACTCAGTGGCCTTCCATGATTTGAGAGAAACAAGAAGTCCTAGTTGTGTGGCTGCCCCTTTTCCAGCGCTGCAGTGCTGGCACTCTAGCACTTTCCTCTCGTCTCCCTCTGGGAAGTTCATCCACTCTCATGGCTTCAGATACTCTGTGGGGACAGAGCCAGGAGTGCAGTTTCCAGGCTCTCGCCCTCACATGGAAATGTGCTCACTTCAGTAGTAAATGGCCATCACCTGTGATCGGATGGCCATCAGCTGTGGCTAGTTGGCCGTCAGCTGTAACCAGTGAGCCATTGGCCACTAATATAACTGCTGTGGCTAGGCTAGCAGTAAATGGGGGCTAGCAAGGGCAGATTGTGGATTGTGGATTGCAAAGAGGCGGATGCCGCCAGCGAGAATATATGACTCCCGTATCTATGGCTCCGTGGGTGTTCCTTTTTGGCCTCGCCATATCCTGTGTTCTTATGTGGGGAGTGGGAGCTGAGACCCCTGCATGCCACCCTGTGTGACATACTCCCTCTCCACTGATGGCTGTGAGGCCCACAAAGGAAGGGCGCAGCCTGTCTCATTTACCATTTCATCTTCAGTGTAGTCTATCACAGACCCCCAATAAATATTTGTTGACTAAAACATAGAAATGAACAGGGACTTCCAAATTTATAACCCCAAGCTCTAGGCCTTTGCATTCCCCTGTCAACTGAACATTTCTGCTTGGATATTTCCATCTTCCAGTAAACAGTTCCAAACCCAAACTCAGCTCTTCCCTGCACACACCTCAATACCCCTCCTCTTCTGAGTCCCTCATCTTGGCGAATAGCACCACCAGCCACACGAGTGGCCAAGTGTGGGGACGGAGTCCCAGAGAGCAGTTTCCAGGCTCTCGGCCGCACTTGGAAAGGTGCTGGCCCGGATGGTACATGGCCATCAGCTGTGACTAGTTGGCCATCAGATGTTACCGGTTAGCGATTAGCCACTGATATAACTGCTGTGGCTGAGCTAGCAAGCGTGCATTGTGGATTGCGATTGCAGAGAGGCGGATTGCAGTTAGCAAGTGAGGTTGGTTGGCAGAG